>NC_051307.1:124690381-125036072 GCF_015220235.1 Choloepus didactylus
GATCAGAGTAACCCATAGCAAATGATAATGATGGGTGGTTTGGTCACAAATTCTGATATAAAAATTAAGTTAAAAGTAATGGCCTTTGATCTTCATCACTGGCAAAAAAAAAAACTAGCTTCCCTTAACTTGTACCTGACAGCACATAATTAGCCGATGGTATTATAGGTTGTCTTGATTTGGCTTCTAAGATTTAGATAATAAGGCATTAACTAATATTTTCCAGCCAACATAAGTGTGCAGAGGCAATCTGTGCAGCCACAGTTTGTTTCTAGAGGATGCAGGACATGAGTGCAGTGCGGGAGGAAGGTATGGAGTTCA
Source organism: Choloepus didactylus (assembly GCF_015220235.1). Taxonomy (NCBI): domain Eukaryota; kingdom Metazoa; phylum Chordata; class Mammalia; order Pilosa; family Megalonychidae; genus Choloepus; species Choloepus didactylus. The sequence goes on from NC_051307.1 coordinate 124,690,703, forward strand.
GGAAATGAGGTTTTAAGAACAGAAAAAAAGTCGAATTTATCCAAACTAACATTGTTTACATAAGGAAATTATTTTATTATTAGTCTTTCCTCCAGTGTACACGCTCATTGCTTGTGATCTGGAATGGTTACTACTTAGAACCGTATAGTGTTCATTTCCCCTAAAGCCAAAAATCCAGTGCTCATGGTTTAAAAACATAATATTTTAGAAGCGTAAGCCTAATCCGCTATACAAGACTGACCATGCTTTCTAACTTCATGTTCTCTTATAGCATAATAGTATAATTTTCCAGTCAAAATTATTTTCAAAAAGACATAAATGTTAAAAACTATAATATGTCAAAGTTGAATATTTAGTTTGTTAAAGCATCACTAAGCTTTATGAATAGCTTCATTAAGCTGAGGGATGTTTTAACCTTTTGTTATTAGCATAGAGAGTATTGTGATGAACTTTCAAATTGCAAACATTTTGTGGGCAAGCTAATGTTGGTGTAAAGTTTGACCACATTTAATGTGCTTACATTTGTATAATTTTATGTAAACTTTCAACAATCTTATCAAGCAGAGGGAGCTAAAAATCAGCCCATGATCAGCAATTTTGTCCTCTTAATAGAATACCACTCCAATCTCTGGGCTGAAGGGTTCAAAATCCACTCACTGCTTTGCTCACCAAATCAGGACGCAGAATTTTTAGTGTGTCTTTATTCTTCAATCTTCTCCTTTGGCAAAGGAGAACTAAATACACCAAATACATTTTAACTGCAACCAGTTAATAGAGTATGTGGTTTCTTACTGGCATACTCTATTGTATGGCAAAGTCTATTTAAGACTTGCTTATTATTTTCCTCACCCTATCTTTCCCTCTCTGGCATGTCAGGGTTGAGTTGAGAGAGTCTGTGGGGAAAACGGCATCCGTGGGAGACTCTTTCATTAATACTCAAAAGGATCTGTTGTAAAAAACACTGCTAATTAAATTGAGAAAGAATGAGGTTCAAAACAAGTTCCATACAAATAATAGTCTTTATCAAAAAAAGGCTTTCTGCTCCCATCAGGTACAGCAACATCATCGCCTCATTCTGAACTGGAAAGTACAGGTGCAATTCTCGACGACAAAGAAGATGCTTACTTCACAGAAATCCGAAATTTCATTGGAAATAGCAACCACAGCAGCCAGTCACCCAGGAACATAGAAGAGAGGTAAGGACATAAAAACAAACGAAGCAAAACAAAACAAAAAAACCAAATCTCTGTGACTTATGAAATAAATATTTTCAAATAAATTTACTGTAATCACTTTTGTAATATTGGTATTACCACCATTACCAAAGGCTAATATTTATTTAGTGCATATTAAATACCATATGCTCTTCTAAGCACTTTATATGTGTTAATTAGTTTAATTATCATACTAACCATATGAGATAGAGATCATTATTACCTAATTTTACTAGTGAAGTTATGGAGACATTGAAGGTTAAATAGCTTGCCAAAGGTCATAAAACTAATAAATGGTATTTAAACCTGGACTGCCTGCTTCTAGAGACCACACTTTGACCAACATGCTGTTCTGCTTCTCTCATAAGTAATTGGAGTATTTTATCAAATCTGCCAAATAGAAGGGATAGCTACCCCAGTGATTGAGTTGAAATGCTGGTCAATAGTGCTTACTATCATATATCATACATATAACAAATGGATATATATATACACACACACACACGTATCTATATATGAAATATCCATTTTAAGGTTTTGAGTGTCACCCAAATAGCCTTTATATAGAAACCATTTGTGACTTCTCAAGAAGATTCTATCACTATTTTGTCTACTCTCTTATGGTTGCTCATGTAATTCTGGCATATTTGTTTCAATTGGTATGATCATCCTTGTTTTTAAGGACTGGGTACACTGGCTTCCTCATGTCACGATAAACATCAGACATATATGGCTTAATTCTTAAAGGAAAACTTCAGTGCTGCCAATAATAATAAATGCTTATCTAGCACCTTACATTTTATGTGAAGTTAATGAAACATTATTTCACCAAAACTATTGGATATGATTTTTCTTATCTGTAAGTTATAATTAAATGTCTGTTATTGTGAACTAGACCTTTCTAAACATAACCATCTAATGGCCTATTAAATTAAGATGCTGCACTGTAAATTTTAATATAAAATGAAATTAGCTAAGGAAAGTTCCGTTATGTCTCATCACACAAGTATTATTAGGTTAATGTCCCCTATTTTTGATGCTGCTATAATGTCAAAGTTAATTATTTTAGGTAGTTTTCCCATTGAAACAAACAAAAAAATAGTATTTCCAAGATAGCATAAAAACATATGACTGCTTCTGCTGCATAAAAGTGTATCTACAGAAAAAAGGAGAGAAAGATCTAGCATTGCATAACCCTTCCTGGCCTCTGTTTGGTCTGATAGGAGCTCCAAGCTTATGCAGTTGGATGTGTCTTTCCCTCTGCCAGCCTATTTTTGTGTATGTACTTGTGTCCATGAGAGTAAGAAAGAGATGAGGCAGATGATCAGAAGTATACAGTAGTGAGAATAAATAAGAAAGACATTCACAACAATCTCACCTTTTGACAATGATATTTATATGAGGCAAGTAAGAAATATTGAACGAAAATCACTGGATTCTGAGATGCCTATTCAGATCTTCTAGCTCTTAACTGAACATTTGTGAGCCTGTGTAGCTATAACATCTGGCTTCACCATGTCTAAACAGTAAAGAAGTAATAAGGTTGAGTCATCTAACTTTTTTCTCTTCAACTCCTATCAGGCTACTTTTGATGAATATTTTATCCCCCATAAATTGCCACATTTGAAAGCATAATTAACAAATATGTTTTCTTAATCATGTTGGCTTTTGTTACTTTTGGTTTTCATCCATGTACTCTTTTGCTCTTTTACTTTTTCTTTCTTTTTTTTTTAAATAACAATTTCAATTCATTCAAGCTAGCAAGTTGGCATTGTATCTGGAAACTAATAATTTATGTCTGTGCAAAACATGTTTTCATCATTCTTTGATAAAAGAGGTTCAGAAATTGGTTGTATAAAAAGCTTAATAATAATATGACTTTTCTGGTCAAATGGATTTTTACAATGTGCATCTGTCATTTCCAAGATTATTTTATTTATTTGTTTATTTTTATCCTGGGAAATTCTAAATATTAAATTATGGTCATTTTTTAAATTGAGAAAGTGATGATGGGGAGCATGCACTGCTGATACCTGATGTTCTGTAATCTGAAAAATAGTTACATTAAATGTGAAAATTGTAGGTGACTATAGCAATTTACTTAACCATCTCAGGGAATATTAGCAAATTAGGTAAAGGAGTAAGGCTAAATGGGGAGATTATCAGTCGCCCTGGAACGAGGACCTGGATGCCTGATTGTTCTGTCCCTAACAAGTTTCTGAACTTTGGCAAGTGCCTTAACTTTCCTGGTCGCATATCTTTAAAATGAGGCAGGTAGGAGAAGATAGTCTCTGATTAAAAATATTTACAATTATTTTGCAACTTAAATTTGACTTTTGGATCTTACAATGCAGTCTAAATTCAACTTACATATTTGAATGTTTATTTTAACATCTGTAAAGTTTATCCTAGTTTCATAAATGCTCTCAGGTGTATTAAATAAGGAGTCCTATGTAATTTAACTCTTTTTATAATTATTAAATTTTTGATTCATAGTCAACTTTTGCAACCACAAACATTACAAATGACTTTTAAAAATGTAATATTCTTCTTTCTAATCATTATATTAGACATGCTTGCTAAGCTTCAAACAATATTTTTGCAATTGTATTTCTAGACCTTTTCACACCCCAGTGTTCCCTTGATAAACAGGAACATTCTCTCATTTAGACTAACAGTGGTAATTTAGAAATAGTAGAAATAAGGGGACTCTCAATTTACTTCCAAGTTCTGGTAGATTGTCTAAATGTAACATACCAGAGTATCACCTAGCAACTGAACAAACCAGGTTGGTCCTTGGCAGCTACATTAACATTTTCTTTGAACTCTTATATTCACTTCAGGCATGTTTGTTGAAGCTGCCGCCAATCCCATTCAGGGATATGAGTCTTCCAGAAATCTATCATTTTAAATCGTGGGTACTTATCTGGTAATTAGGTGCTTTTTAATATTGTATATAACAATATCATTTATCAGGAAAAGGCCTGATAAGGAATAGAAGACTGAAGTTGTTTTTCCAGTTCTGACAAAGGCTCCATTTCTGATCTGAATAATCATCCAATTATGTGTTTCTTCATGTTTTCATTTGTGACATTAGATTTTTTCCCGTGGTTGCCATGAACCATAGATGTTAAACATTTCCTACATAAATGTTGGAGTTCTAAAATGTTGTTTGAAGGATGTGATAATAGTTAACTGCTTGTTTAAAACCAAACCAATAATTGGACCTTTTTCATTTTACACTTTTGAAAGAATGAATGGCAGTCACTTTAAGGATGAAAAGGCTTTGGTGACCAGTCAAAATTCAGACTTACTGGATGATGAAGAAGTAGAAGATGAGGTGTTGTTAGATGAGGAAGATGAAGACAATGATATTACTGGAAAAACGGGAAAGGAACCAGTGACAAGTAATTTACATGAAGGAAACCCTGATGATGATTATGAAGAAACCAGCATCCTGGAGATGAGTTGCAAGACCTCCCCTATGAGGTAAGGGGTCTGTGATTTTACTTAAAAAACAATAATAAAACATTGTGATTTCTTCTGCTCTGTTTTTCCATTAGAGCAGTATATTAAGTGACAGCAATATCTGAGTAATAATCTGATGATTCATGAAGACTGTATTTGAATTAGTAAGCCATAATAAGTGCATTGATTTTAAATAGATGAAAATAATGTGGCCATCATGGTAATCCCTGGCATGTAAACCCATCAGAATTTGTGAATTTTGATTAACTTGTAAGGAAGGATAAATGACAATCACACAAATACAAGATCAATTATTTTTAAACTCTACCTGTGTACATTCTGGGTACTAGATCTTTATCAGATATATGATTTGCAAAAATTTACTTCCACTTTGTAGATTTTCTTTTCACTTTCTTGGTAATGTTCTTTGATGTACAAAGTTTTAAATTTTGATGAAGCCATATTTTTCTAGTTTTTGATGGTTGCACATGCTTTTGATATCATAGCTAAGAATCCATTGCCAAATCAAAAGTCATAAAGATTTACTCTAGACCCTAACTATAAAAACCCAAAGAAAAATAGAGATGTGGACCTTATCTAATTCATTCAATAATCTGGTGTGATTATTAATACCTGTCAAATATTATGGAAAGATAACAAATTTCACTTCATTTGATTTACTTGTTATCTATAGAGACGATATATTGTTAAATGGAAAAAGTTATCCAAATAGTTAAATTAATGAGAATATTATATAGGCATACCTTGTTTTATTGCACTTTATTTTATTGTGCCTCTCAGATATTTCATTTTTCACAAATTGAAGGTTTGTGGCAATGCTGCATTGAACAAGTCTATGGGCACCATTTTTCCAACAGTTTGTGCTCACTTTGTGTGTCTGTATCACATTTTGGTAATGCTCACACAGTTTCAAACTTTCTCATTATTCTTATATCTGTTATAGTGATATGTACCTGTGATCTTTGATGTTACTATTGTAACCGTTTTGGGGTGCCACTAACCGTGCCCATATAAAACGGCAAGCTAAATCAATAAATGTGTGTGTTCCGACAGCTCCACCGATAGGTCATTCCCTCATCTCTCTCCCTCTCCTCAGGCTTCATGATTCCCTGAGACACACCAATATTGAAATTAGGCCAGTTAACTCTACAATGGACTCTAATTGTTCAAGTGAAAGGAAGAGTCACACATCTCTCACTTTAACTCAAAAGTTGGAAATCATTAAGCTTAGTGAGGAAGGCATGTCGAAAGCTGAGATAGGCTGAAAGCTGGGCCCCTTGCACCAAACAGTTGGCCAAATGGTGAATGCAAAGGAAAAGTTCTTGAAGGAGATTGAAAGTGCTACTCAGTGAACATATGAATGATAAGAAAGTGAAACAGCCTTATTGCTGATACAGAGAAAGTTTTAGTGTTCTGGATAAAAGATCCAACCAGCCCCAACATTCCCTTAAGCCAAAGCCTAATCCAGAGCAAGGCCCTAACTCTCTTCTATGAAGGCTGAGAGAGGTGAGGAAGCTGTAGAAGAAAATTTTGACGCTAGCAGAAGTCGGTTCATGAGATTTGAGGAAAGATGCTGTCTCCATAACATAAAGGTACAAGGTGAAGTAGCAGGTGCTGATGTAGAAGCTGCAGCAAGTTACCCAGAAGATCTAGCTACGATAATTTGTGATTCTTGGGAGGAGGTTAAAATATGAACATTAACAGGCATTTGGAAGAAGTTGATTCCAGTCTTCATTGATAACTTTGAGGGGTTCAAGCCTTCAGTGGAGGAAGAAACTGCAGATGTGTTGGAAACAGAAAGAGAGGCTAGAAGTAGAAGTGGAGCCTGAAGATGTGACCGAATTGCTGCAATCTCAGGGTAAAACTTGAAAGGATGAAGAGTTGCCTCTTATGGATGAGCAAAGAAAGTGGTTTCTTGAGATGGAATCTACTTCTGGCGGAGATGCTATGAACATTGTTGAAGTGACAACAAAGGATTTGGAATATTACATAAACTTAGTTCATAAAGCAAGGCAGGGTTTGAGAGGATAGACTAAAATTTTGAAAGAAGTTCTACTGTGGGTTAAACACTATCAAATGTCATTGCAGACTACAGAGAAATCTTTCATGAAAAAGGGTCAATCAATGCAGCAAACTTCACTGTTGACTTATTTTAAGAAATTTCCACAGACACTGCCACATTTAGCAATCTTGTTCAGTCAGCAACCATCAACATCTAGGCAAGACCGTCCACCAGCAAAAAGATTATGATTCACTGAAGACTCAGATGCTGATTAGCATTTTTTAGCAATGAAGCATTTTTTAGTTAAGGTCTGTACATTGTTTTTTAGGCATAATGCTATTGCATACTAAATAGACTATAGTGTAAACATGTTATATGCACTGGGAAACCCAAAAATTCATGTGAGTTGCATTATTGCAAGATTTGTCTTATTATGGTGGTCTGGAACCAAACCCATATCTCTGAGGTATGCTTGTGTATAGATGATAGATTTTTAAATAGAAAAAAAAAACGAATAATTAAAATGATGAGGGTATTATATGTTTATGCTGCGGGTGAGTGCTGACTAACTATTACTGTAATTTGCTTTATGTTAAATGGAAGTTATAAATGTACAAATTCTGTCTCTACTGCATTGCTGACTTACCTGTCATTGACTTTAACTCTATCTTAAATATACTCTTCACTTTTGTTACTAAATATTTGAGAAATAAATATTTTGAGATATGATCTTTGTAAACATTTTAAAGGACCCAATAATGATGTATACTACTCCACATTGCATGTACAAGATGAAAGCTTGCCAGCTGCACAGATTCAAATGAAAAGTGGTTTAATTGGATAACACTGAAAAAGGAAAAAACAAAACAAAACTATGCTTTTCCATTCGTTCATTTTAGGTATAAAGAGGAAGAATATAAAACTGGACTTTCTGCTCTAGATCATATAAGGCATTTCACCGATAGCCTCAAAATGAGGAAAATAGAAGATAATCAATATGCTGAGGCTGAGCTGTCTTCTTTCAGTACTTCCCACATGCCGGAGGAACTGAAGCAGCCGCTGCAGAGAAAGTCCAAATCACAGGTACCTACTTGGCCACAGTCTAACGTCATGGTGACCTTGTACATGAAAATGTTCATAACGTCATGGTGACCTTGTACATGAAAATGTTCATTTCCTGTGGTTAAGAAAAGACAGATATTCTATCTTTGCAATACAATAGGATCTGAACAGCTTGAGATGTTTTACCCAAAATGTGCATATCTTTACTCTGTGATCAAATCCAAAATAGTTAACCATACAGTAATTAATATGTCTGCATTCTTCACAGAAACATCTGTGGCAAACTGTCCTACAGCAATCTGTACTTTGTAATTCGCTTACTTCTATATGGATAGTCCATAATGCCAGCTTGCATCCATTTATATCTTATCTCAGAATTAGTGTCTGATAGCTTTGTGTCTATAATTTTTGTCAACATAATTATATTCTAAGATTTGTGGAAAGCAAATTCATTCATCTATTATTTTTTCCCTTACCATGTCTAGTAAATTGTTGTGTATAGTTAATTAACAAGTCATCTAATTATAGAATTTAGGAGTACAAGTGGAAACTGAGGATCAGAGATGAAATTATCTGGAAATTAAACTATGAATTTTTACTGAATGAATGAATTGTACTCCAAATCATTGGCCACATCAGCATTCTTTCATCATTTTCATAACTAAAAATAAATCCATTTAAAGATCCATAAATATAGTTAAAAGCGTCTCAGTTCTTTTATCACACAATAAAGGAAGCCAGTACTTTTTGCTTGACATTTACATTTAACCAGATTGTTCTCTCAGGTAAAGAAAAAAACAAAAAAGAAAAAAAGAATCAGCAGCAGCTTCCTATTAATACCATATTTATTAGTGACTTCGGTCTAATTGTTTGATCCATTAGTCCACTTTAGAAGTGACTTGACGTTTCAAACAATGTGGTCATATTGGCTTGTATTATAAATAAGGAAATGATTTCCTATTTGTCTCAGTGTTTTGGGCTGGTCCTAATAACAAATGCAGCACTATCTCAACTAAGGTGGGGAAAAGAATTGTGTCAATGGGACAATAGAGATTTTTAAAAATAAGTCAATTCATTGAAAAGTCTAAGGTGTCAGGTATAGTACTAGGAAAAATAAATGTTCTTTCTGAATTTAGTTAAAAGCAGCCAACTCCAATTCTAAAGGCCTCTTTATGAACTTAAGGACTTCTTTAATGACTGCAGTGCATTTCTTCATTGTAAAGTGTGTTAGATGGAGAAGGTGTTTAAGAACCCTTTCTTTTTTATGATTCAATGAGGATACAAAGGAATTTTTCAGTTTTTAGCATTAAAAGTAAATTAGCCAATAAACAAAAACAAAATTTAAAAAAAAAGAGTAAACTAGCCAGAGCAGGCATCTCATTTTCACTTAGAGACACCAATAAGAGGTGACTAGTATTTTTGAAATACTTGGTTTCCCATTATTTCTTCCTAGTTAGTGATCTGAGATACTGAAGAATCTGATTTTTTCTTTTAATTATTCCACCCAAAATACTTTCCATTGTAAGAGACAATACTTGAAAACTCCAGAAACTATTTGATGCAATGGAAAGCAAAAGAGCCTGGGAACAAAGAGATAATGGATATGACATATTTCAATACCAGCATTTTAACATGAAGTGCCTACCCAGCTGAGCTGGCCATTACTATCACAGGAAATACTAGCATTTTGCAATCCTAGCTCACAGTTATTTGGATACTTGATCAAATCATATGTATCAGTTTGAAAATGATCACACATTTTTGCAAATTGACTTTATTTCATGAGACTCTTCATTCAGTGATTATTGTTACTGCCAGTTATTTGCTTGAAAATGATCATTTCCTTTTAATAACAGAAGGCAGATATTCTGTATTTGTAATTTCATAGAATCTGAACAGGTTCAGATGCTTTACTGATAACATTCATATCTTTACTGTGTCTATGATTCTCATAGCAATTGAATCCAAAATAGTTGACCAATACAGAAATGATAATGTCTGCATGCTGCATAAGAACTTCTCTGACACAACCTGCCATGAAATTAGTTTATGATAATTGGTAAAATTTATGACAAGCACACTGAGCATTTTATGGAAGTTAGTGCCTGCGATTCTCCATAATCCTTGAAAGCAAATACTATTATTATCATCATTTTATGTGTGTAAAGCAAAGTTTGAATGGTTAAACAAGGTCACACAGCTGGTTAAGTAAAGGCAGGGTAGAGGTCCAAATTAAAACTCAGATCTCCAGCGTTTTCTTTATATTTCCTTTCATCTTTCCAAATATTGGAATGAGTTTTGTTAAGACTTTTTCAGAATATTCCTCATCTTGATTTCTAACCTTGGGTATATAAGTGGAACAGATATACATTCAGTGCTCACTTAACCCCTCCTCTAAAATCTACAAGGACAAGGACTGTGTTTTATTTATCCTGGATTCCCCAGCACCTAGCACAGTGCCTAGCATAGAGTAGATGTTCAAGAAACATTTGTTAAATGGATGTGGAGGCTTTGCAGAGTTCCAGATGGCAAGTCATGTACATAAAAGTTAAATGTGTACATTTAGAGCAATGACCCAGCAAATAAAAATCAGGCTGCAAGGGCAGATTTTCTAACTGAATGCCATGATTACGGAAGAAACCACAGACCAGCCACATGTCCCAGCATGACTCTCAGAGATGAAATTCTGCCTAACAGAGGCATTTTGTCTTTGTTTACAGACAGTGGAATGTCTTTGGCAGGACTTTAATGATTCCACTTCAGCAGCATTTTGACAAGCAAGTTTAGCAATGGATGAGACCAACAATGGCAAATCAACAGTGAAAAGTTCACTCACAAGTCAAGACCAAACATTTCATTTGAATATTTTGCTTGGCAGTAAATGGGAGATTCTGCGAACAGTTATTTAAAATTTGACATGATAATAGGGAAGAAAGAGCATTGCCACACAGTGTACCTCTGTGTACCTTATGCTTAGCAGATTCAGGAGCACGAGTTAGCTAGAACGTTTGTTGGGTCTTTCTTGTGTTTTGATTTATTTTTTGGTTGAGCTAACTTTTATCTTTTACCTTTGAAAGACCAACTTCCACTATCGAATATTTGGGTTTTACTATTGAATATTTCAAGCAAGGAGGGGAATTGGAGAAAGGACTCTGGATTAAAAGTTGGAAGAAGTGTTTTAGTTGTGTCTCCCTCACTAGCTAGTGGATGGCTTTGGGCAAGTCATTTCACCTTCCATACTTTCTCAGTTATAAAGAGCAGGAGTCATTTCCTTTACTAGACCACAGTGCTATCAAGACAGGTTTAGACCTATACGTATTTGCATTTTCAGTTCTCCCTCTTTTGTAAGCACACAATAATATTTTCGGTGAATTGAACACGTGAAGTCAGTGGATCACTGTATACATAGTTGGGTAGGGGGAGACTCATGTTTCTATATGGAGGCACTATTGACATTTCAGATGGGACAGTTTCTATTTTATAGGATATATCACTTTTGTGGACCCTAGGCACCAAAGGCCAGCAGTAAATACACATCTTTATAACAACAACAAAAACATATGACCCAAACTTTTCCAAACACACCCATGAGGGGTGCTCTTCCTGAGAGTCCTTTCCCTTCCTAATGTTCGCCAACAATATTCTTCAAATTGTAAGTGACGTTTTTCAAATGTGATTTACTGTGTCTCTCATTTTTACCTCAGGCGTATGCTATGATGTTGTCATTGTCCGACAAGGAGTCCCTCCATTCTACATCCCACAGTTCTTCCAACGTGTGGCACAGTATGGCCAGGGCTGCAGCGGAATCCAGTGCCATCCAGTCCATAAGCCACGTATGACATTTCCAAGGTTGACTTGAGTGGGACCAAGTCCGACAGTAGCATGGCTCTTTCATATAGGACTATTTAAAAGACTGCTGAGCAGATTGCCTTATAAACCTGAAGGGTCACTCATTTAAAGTCTGGTGACCTTAAACTGAATAATTAAAAAAAAAAAGAAAGAAAGAGAAAAGGAAGAAAAAAGAAACTATTTATTCTCAATATTTTGTTTTGCACAGCAAAGGCAGCTGCTGACTTCTGTAGGATCAGTGCGACTTCAAGTGTTTCAGTGAACATGAAAAACTTGCTGGGCAGAAGATCTCTTCCAGTTCACCCTGCCCAAGGGTGTGGGTGGGAGAGACGGGCAGTTGAGATGGCGGCATTGATACGTAGGAACACTCCATAGAAACGGAATCTTTTTTTGTACAAGATCACCTGACACATGATTGGGAACAGTTGCTTTTAATTACAGATTTAATTTTTTTCTTTGTTAAAGTTTTATGTAATTTAACCCTTTGAAGATGGAAGTAGTTGGGTGAAATGCACACTCGATTATTATAGACGCTGGTAACGGAGTTCTTGTTCCCCATTAACCTTTGCCTTCTTAACTACGTTGTTTAAAAATAGGGGAAAAGGGTATGTGTATACTGTAAACTATGGAAGTTCAATGCTCAAAGAGAAGTATCCTGTTCATCACCAGTACCGCTGTACCACTAATAAAATGTTTGCCAAATCCTTGTAATAACATCTTAATTTTAGACAATCATGTCACTGTTTTTTAATGTTTAATTTTTTTGTGTTGTGTGTATCATGTATTTATTTGTTGGCAAACTGTTGTTTGTTGATTTTGATAGCACTGTTCCAGTCAGCCACTATTCTATGATGTCCGAGGCACACCCCTTTTCAATTTCAAGGACCAAGGTGACTTGACCTGTGTATGGGAGTGCCAAATGGTGTTGGCTTTTCTTAACATTCCTTTTTTGTTGTTTTGTTTTCCTTCTTAATGAACTAAATAACGAATAGATGCAACTTAGTTTTTGTAATACTGAATTGATTCAATTGTATAAATGATTATAATTTCTTCATGAAAGCATGATTCTTCTGATTAAGAACTGTACCCCATATTTTATGCTGGTTGTCTGCAAGCTTGTGTGATGTTATGTTCATGTTAATCCTATTTGTAAGATGAAGTGTCCCAGACCTTATGTTAAAAGAGGAGAGTAAATAACAGACTGTATTCAGTTATTTTGCCCTTTATTGAGGAACCAGATTTGTTTTCTTTTTGTTTGTAATCTCATTTTGAAATAATCGGCAAGTTGAGGTACTTTCTTCAAATGCTTTGTACAATAGAAACTGTTATGCCTTTCAGTGCATTACTATGGGAGGAGCAACTAAAAAAAAATAAAGACTTACAAAAATGATTATTTTTCCCACTGTGTGGTATTTTCCCCTCTCAAGCAATTTTAGTTTTCCTTTGGGATCCAATGATTTGAAGATATGATGTCAGTGACCTTGATGCCCTAATAGAAACATGGAATCTAGACCATTCTTGTATTGTTTTTAGATGACATTGATAATTCTTGGCCAACAGGAAGTTGGGGTATCTCCTGCTCGTTGTTCTGAACTTTCTCCATATGGTGGCAAAGTCAGGGCTCACGTACACCATTCCACAGTCCTGGTGTCATTCTGTGTCCCTAGCACCCATTTTAGTTACGACAGAGAGAGACGGAGGAATGCCCACTTTTTCTACTCGACTTGACATAGAGTGTGCCAAAAGGTGCTCTGTTTCTTATTTTTGTTTTTAATTACTCAAATACCATTAACCAATTCACAAGAGGAAAACAAAACAAAACAAAACAAAGTGAAATCTTTAACTTATCCATGTTGTTTTTAAGTTTTGGTCCATATGCAAAAAATTATTTTTTCCTGGTTATAATCAGAGTGTAGACATAATTTTGTGTTTTCTATCATTACTTGTGACAAAGTAGCACTGCATATTGCTACACATCCTTCAAAATAATCACTTAGCAGTTGCCCAATAGTCCATCAAGTTTGATTTGCAATAATGTCTTCAATAATTTCAATTTTGTGAAAACGTGTGCTATTTTCAACTTTTCACTAGGGTAACAGTATTTTAATTTTCATGCATAAAACTATTTTCTTGTATTCTCATATGTACATGCAGGGCTAGAATGTGAGGAGTGGTATTTCCATATATTAAATTCTCTGGTGGGAAAGCAATCATGAATATGTTTTTGCTCCTTGCGTATACTGCCAAATTGTTTTAGAATAGGGTTATTCCAATTTGGGCTGACTCTGGAGGTTTTAACAAGGCCTGAAGAATAAATATGACACATGGAAATAGATCCAGACTCATTCCTTTGTTCATTTATTTATTCATTCTTAGCCACAATGCCAGAAACATCGTGAATCTCCTTACATTGTGTCTACATGTACATACTATAGGAATTAAAAATACAGGGTATAAATATTGGTTTTTAAGATAGAAAGCATGCACAGGAAGTTTTCAAGAAATATGCTTAAGCTATGAATTTGGTCTATAAACAATGAGACTAAAATTCTGGTATTTGGGACATTGAAAGAGTGAAGATCTGGAACATGATCTCCACTTTGTTTTATTTTTAAAAGAATATTCCTACAAACTGTAAGCAATTCTTCCAATGCTACTGAATTCTTGTTAGACTTTGAGCATGGCATTTCAGTTATTTGCTAATATTCAGTCCCTCCAAATTCCAAAAAGGCTTTCAAGCCTCACATTTCTACTTTTCTTTTTCCATTCATTTTGCCAGCAATCCTGCACCACATGCTCCTGTGGGGAGCTGGTGAGATATGGTGAAGACTGTATTGGATTTGGAAACTAAAGGCCTATGTTTGTGTTCTGGCTCCACTACTTGACTGGTCTTGGGGCAAGTCACATACCTCTCAAAATCTCATCTCTAAAAAAAGGTTACTAATACCTGCTCCTCCTGCTACTGTCTTGAGTTTCTGTTAATGTCAAATTTAAAATAAAATAATTTTTTGGAAATATTTGATAAACATTCTACAAATGCAAAGTGTTTATGGAGTAGTCTTAGTAGAAAAAGATTGTACACTCTTAGGAAGGCAGTGATAAATCAATACAACTAACACTTTTCATGGTAATAGCTAAGTGAATAGAATATATATGTGTGTGTATACATGTCTGCATATACATTATGCACATATAGGTTCCCATATACATCTGCACATATAGGTTCCCATATACATCTAGACAGACACATACACATACACTATGCTGAGAAGAAGAATTTAGGATACAACAGAAGTTGATGCTAGCCTATAGAAAAGTGAGTATGGAAATCTTCTAGCAAAAAGTTTAGAATTGTTTCTTGAACAAATATGTAGGTTTGAAAAATAAAGCTCAGCCTTTTGAAACATGTGGCATCCAGTATAATTTTTGAGTGCTCTCAAAAAATTCAAGGACAGTTAAGAAAACACGTGTTCAAAGTGTAGGAAAATTTGTAATTTTATTTTCAAGTAATAACCACCTACCAATCTCATTTCTGTACAGAATAAATAAGAAGAGTTGTTCATGTTTTAACTGCCTATTATGTTACCAGTATGCTGAAACTTTCAACCATTCACTCAATTAATCATCACATAGGCCTGCACATGGGCAGTGTTATCCCTGTTTCACAGATGAGGAAACTGAGAGTTTAAACCTGGCTCAAGGTCACTCTGCTGGAAACTGGCTGACCACAGTGAGTCTGCATCCTTAGGCCACACTTAGCCAACAGTCTCAGGCTCCCTGATCTAGTCATAGCTTAAGAAGTCAAAAGGGAAAGTTCAAAACCCAGGGCAATGTGCCCCCACAGGGAATGAGGCTGAGGAGATGGCAAAGGTGCCCAGGAGACATTTAGGCGTCTATCTCGGCTGTGAAGTTTTTAAGGTAAGAGCCAAGGATTGGTTCCCAGGCTTTTTCTTAATTCAGCTTATCTCAAGTCAGAACCAACAATACCAGTGCTTTTGAAAGACCCTAAATGCTTCCTTAATAAGGGCCTTAGTCATCATGTTTGCAAATTCCTAGCAGGTGGCTTGAGTTTCCTTGTCACCCTTGTGAGGGGAAGGAAAAAAAGGTTTATCCCAAATCTATGTTTTGCAATTATTAAAGTGGTGTGGTTAAGCCTCTCTAAAATGGTTAAGAGTCAGCATGAGAGAAAGTAAAGGTAAAAGCAAGTGTAGTTAAGAAGTGTACTTATTTCATTCTCTCATGGTTTAAAGGAATTATTGTAAGGAAGGTGGGGAGAAGTGGGAAGAGTGAAAGAAAAAAAACTACCAAACAGATTGAGTCCAAGAGTACAGAAGAGTTTAGTGATTCAGCCAGCTCCTCCCCAAGAGAATTGGTTAATATTTTATTACCCATTATATTCTGCTTAACTCTTTCTGAATACAAGAAACTGCCCTTGATACAACATGGATTAAGAAAAGAAAAGTACAATCCCCTCTATTTATTATGGTTCTTCAGGCTGAAAAAGTCTAATTCTATCCAACTTAAGCAAAGAAGCAAATTCCTGGATGGATATGTGAGAGCTTACATAATTGAAGGGAAAGCCTGGAGAACCAGGCCTAAGACATGGCCCAGGACCACCCTGGGTAGGCAAGTAGCAAAAGCCACTGGGCAACCCCTTAGGCTGTTTTCATCACGATGAATTGACTACCATCATTTTCATTCTTCTTGATCACTTTGGCTCCAGCTTAAAATTCTAGGGAAAGAGCATTAAATTGGCCCACTGGCTAATGGAAGGCCAGGTAACTTGATCAAGAGCACAACTGAACTTACCTAAACGTGTGGGAGAGCAGAGGCTAGTTCTCTCACTGCCAAAATGGGAATAAATTATGGGCATAAAAAACAAAAAATATCCTTACCACCTATATCATATGAAAAGTAACATATATGAATGAGGCAACATTTGCAAGAAAGAACACAGGATTTGGAGATTAAAAGGCTATTTACAGAGATAACATGATAGCACATATGAAAAAAGAACTGTTCCAGGAAACATAAGACCTACAATTATCACAGTATTACTTTTTTGAGAGAATTCTTGAAGTAATGCTTGTTATTTTTTGGAAATGCTTTAATTTGGACTCCAAAAGATAACTCTACCAAGACTGACAATAGAGTTAAAGTCTAATAGCCAAGTATTACCCAGAGTTAAAGCAAATTAGTTCATTCGTGAAAGAATTTCCAAACATCTTTGAGGTGCTCTAATAAAACATGGTCAGTAAGAAAATAAAGCATTCATCTGAATCTAAAGCATTCAGTAAGTCAGTGTCTACAAAGCAAACCAGAAATCACTCAAAATGTTTCAAGAGGAACAAGATTTAATGCAAGGGAAGGATTGGAAGAGTCAAAGGAAGAAAATGGTGTAAACCAGAGACCAGGAAGCTGCTAGGGATCCACTCACAGTGGATTTGGGGGGCACTACTGCAGGTGCTGCTGCTGCCACCGCCCAGCAGCTGCCCCTTCTATGTTGCTGGAACCCCTGGTTGCCTAGCTGTTGCTACCACTGATGGAGTCAGAAGTAGACTGACTTTGCCCTTCCTTCTGCCTTTTCACCTCTCACCAGTGCCTTTTGCTGAGAGTACCTCACAGGATAACAGCTGGCAGAGGAGTCTATAGAATGAGGTTTTCAAGCATCCAGGCCCCTTGATAGCGTCTCACCCCCCACCCATTAATGCAGATTAAGTAGTCCTGTTACAGTTGCTCACCAAATCAATTGCTGCACTTCCAGAGCACATATTGCAATTCACAATTGTACAT
The DNA here is from genome assembly GCF_015220235.1 of Choloepus didactylus. Taxonomy (NCBI): domain Eukaryota; kingdom Metazoa; phylum Chordata; class Mammalia; order Pilosa; family Megalonychidae; genus Choloepus; species Choloepus didactylus. Next base: position 124,708,112 of record NC_051307.1, read on the forward strand.
ATATTCATGTAATTATTTAACATCTCCTTTCCTAAGATATTATACTCCATGAGTGCACTAACTATATCTACTTTATTAAATCAATGAATATAAAAATTGACTAGAAGGATGCACACTAAACAGCCAGCGGTGGTTAGCTCTAAGGATTGCAGTGGAGAGGATAATTTTTTATATTATATATGTTTGATTATTTTAATCTTTTTCAACAAGAATGAATTACTTTTATACATTAAAAACACTTTTTTAATGAAAACCTCATGATCAAGAAACTCTCACTTCTAGAAATTCATCCTACAAAACTATCTAGCATTATATACTAAGATTTTCATATACGGATGCTTATCAAGACATTGATAATAATGAAAATTTATTACCAATTTTGAAGTCCAACAAGAGATTTGGTTAAGTAAGCTATGCTTTATCTGTATGGCATGTTTAAGTACATGGACAGATAATCTCCATATATTATACGTTAAACAATTAGGTTACACATGGCTGGAAGCTGTATACAGTAGCATTTTACTGGTTGGTGGAATTGTGAATCAATTTTGTTTGTTTCCTTCTTTTTGCTTATCTGAATTTTTATATTATTTAAAAATAACCATGTATTACTTTTTTAAACATTTTTTATTGTGGACATGGCATATATACAGAAAAATGATACCTAGATACATAGATTTAACAAGCAGTTATAGAGGAAATTTCAAAGAATGTTATAGGTTACAGTTCCACCATTTCAGTTATTTCCTTCTAGCTGTTCTAATACCCTAGAGACTAAAAAAATATATATTTATATAAAGATTCAGTGTTCATAATCCTTTGTTAAATCCTATCTTGTCTGTTGCTACGCCTCCCTGTCAATTGATCACTGTCTCAGTCTTCAGGGGTGTCTGGGCAGTGACCACCCTGACTTGTTCAAATTGAAAAGGGGTGTTGACATTATGGGGAAAGGGGATGCATCTGGTTGATGTTCTTGAAGAGGCTGTTGTCTCTGGGTTTTGAGATTTATCTGGCATAGGAACACTCCAGAGGATTTAAGTTTCTGAAAAATAAACTTAATGAGTGAAACTTTTATAGAGTCTCAGATAATGACCTGGTTATTCTTTAGGATTTTCAGTTCTACTGTTGATTTGGGCTTGGCATACGGTGGCCATTTAGATTATCTATCTCCTTTCTTCAACTTGATTTCGGATTAGTTTGCTGATCATTCTCCAGCCTCTTCAGTCTTTCAGTTAGGTCTTTGGTTTTAGATCTTTCTTGCGTTTTGATAAATGCATTTAGAGCTATAAATTTCCCTCTCAGAACCACCTTTGCTGCATCCTACAGGTTTGATAGGATTTGCTCTCATTTTTGTTTGTCTCTAGATATTTACCTATTTCTGTTGCAATTTCTTCTTTGACCCACTGGTTGTTTAGGAGTCTGTTGTGTATAATAATTTCAATCTTTTTAAATTTATTAAGACTTGTTTTGCACCCCAGTATATGATCTATCCTGGAGAATGTTCCATGGGCACTAGAGAAGGAAGTATATCCTGGTTCCTTAGGATGTAACGATCTATATATATATTTGTTAAGTCTAATTCATTTATCGTTTTGTTTATGTTCTTAATTTCCTTACTGGTCCTCTGTCTAGTTGTTTCTATCTATAGAGGAGAGTGGTGTATTGAACTCTCCCACTATTATTGTAGATATGTCTATTGCTCCCTTCAATTTAGCCAATATTTTTCTCATGTATTTTGGAGCACCTTGATTGGGTGCATAAGCATTTATGATTGTTATTTCTTCTTTGTGAATTGTCCCTTTTATTAATACATAGTGTCCTTTTTTGTCTCTTATGACATCTTTTCATTTAAAGTCTCTTTCGTATGATATTTGTATAGCTACCTCAGCTTTCTTTTGCTTGTAGTTTGCATAGAATATTTTTTCCATCCTTTCACTGTCAGTCTCTTTGTGTCACAAGGTCTAAGATGAGCCTCTTGTAAACAGCATATTGATGAGTCATACTTTTTAATCCATTCTACCAGTCTGTATCTTTTAATTGGAGAATTTAATCCATTCACATTCAAAGATATTACTGTGAAGGGAGTTCTTGAACCAGCCATCTTAACCTTTGTTTTTTTGTTGTTATATCTATTTTTTCCCTCACTCTCTTTTTTTTCCAGTTCTGTGCCCTTCTCCAGACCTCTCTCTCCTTTCTTTTTTTCTCAGCTCCCTTTAGTATTTCTTGTAGGGCAGTTCTCTTGTTAACAAATTCTCTCAGCATTTGTTTGTGAAAATTTTAAGCTCTCCATCAGTTTTGAAGGAGAGCTTTTCTGGATAAAGAATTCTTGGCTGGCAATTTTTTTTCTTTCAGAATCTTAAATATGTCATACCACTGCCTTCTCACCTCCATGGTGCCCCATGAGTAGTCAGTATTTATATTGTTTCCCTTGTATGTGGTAAATCACTTTTCTCTTGTTGGTTTCAGAACTTTCTCCTTCTCTTCAGCGTTTGACAATCTAATCAATGTATGTTTCAGAGTAGGCTTATTTGGATTTATTCTATTTGGAGTTTGTTGGGCATCTTCGATTTGCATATTTATGTTGTTTAGAAGGATTGGGAAGTTTTCCCCAACTATGTCTTGAAGCAATCTTCCTAGCCCTTTCCCCTTCTCCTTCAGGGACACCAATGATTCTTATGTTTGTTTGCTTCATGTTGTCCATCATTTCTCTGAGATCCATTTCAAATTTTTTCAATTTTTTCCACCATTTGTTCTTTTGTGCACTCTCATTCAACTGCTCTGTCTTCTAGTGCACCTATTCTTTCTTCTGCCTTTTCAAATCTGCTGTTGTGTGTCTTTAGTATATTTTTAATTTGATCCACAGTGTCTTTTATTTCCACAAGATCTGCTACTATTTTCTTATTTACTCTTTCAAATTCTTCTTTCTCCTCTTCTAGAGTCTTCTTGATTTACTTTATGTCTTTAGCCATCTCATTGATGTTGTTTTGGAGATTTGTTTTTACTTCTTTAATTTATTGCTCTAAATTCTGTGTTTCTTCTGGCTTTTTAATTTGTTTATTTGGCTTTTGCATACCTTCTAGATTCTTCAAGTGCTTTGTGATTTTTGTTGGCTTCTGGGCATTTTCTTGTCTTGATAAGATTATTTTGGGAAACGTAGGATTGTTTGAGCATTTATATATAATTTGGGAGAGCTACACCTTGCTGGAGTGCATTTTCCCTATCTTACCAGTAGGTGACACTCTTAAGATGGTCTTCCTCAAACTTCTGTGCACTGGGTGGAGTAAAACCAGGTGGGGAGCCAATCAGTGCACCCATTCTCTGTGTGCACTGCCTTGGGGCTGTGATGTGGGCTCTAGGAAGTTAGGCAGGGCGTCTACTGATGAGCACCCTGAAGATGAAAGGTGCCTGACTCCCCCTGCCTGCCATGCATCCACAAGCCTCTGGGGTGAGGGAGAGCCTCCTGATGCACTGGTATGGTGCCCTCTTCTTTCCCTGCCTCTCACTAGTGTACCCCCTGGACTTCCATGGGGGTAGGGGGGACCGTTCTCATGGGAACTCCGAGCCATCTGGCTGTGGAGGATCACTTCCCCAGCTAACTGCCAAGACAGATGCATGGGAGTGGAGAGCCACTGCTCAGTCCCTTGCCTGAAGTTTGTCTTGCACTGCTGGCCTGGAAGATGGACCCAGCCAAACAAACTCACCTCATCCCTTGAGTTGCCATTTCTTGTGTTTTTGTCCATGTCCCCTCCACATACTGTGGGGGACCCTTTGTGGCCAGTCACATCCCAAAACTGCAGTCCCAGGCATCCTCCAGCCCCTCTCTAGTTTCTTTTACATAGGAGAAGCACATTCTGCCTCACCTACTCCACCATCTTTCCCTTCTTTATGTTCTTCTAGGGTTTCCTTGGTGTCCTTTATATCTTTAGCCAATCTACTAAAGTTGTTTTGGAGGTTTGAAGAGTACTTCTTTGATTAATTGCTCCAAGTTCTGTGTCTCCTCTGGCTTTTTAATTTGGTCATTTGGCTTATCCGTATCTTTTTGGATCTTCATAAGCTTTGTGATTTTCTGTTGGCATTTGCTTATCTTGATAAGGTTATTTTAGGAAATGTAGGATTATTTGGACATTTATATAAAAGTTAACAGAACCACAGCTTGCTGGAGTGCACTTTCTCTGTCTTTCTATCAAATGGCACTCTTGAACCACCTCTTCCTCTCAAGCCCACTTTTCCCTGACTGTGGCTGCACATTGAACAGGGTCCAACAAGCTAGAAATTCTATCAGTGTCCCAATTCTCCATATACACTGGGGACAGCCAGCCCTGGGGTTGGGGGGTGGGCCCTGTGCCATTCAGCAGAGTCAACTTAAGGGCACATTGGGTCTGGTGATTCCCAGGCCTCTTACTGAATCACTCTCAGTCTGTGGAACTACAAGTCTCACCCTTCCCAGCCCTCTGTCAACTCAAAAGTGCCCCACTTTTAGTCAGCCCTCAAGGTCCCTGCCCACTGCTTGCTCATGAGCCTCTAGGATGGGACAGGGGCTCCTGATGCTTCCATGTGGCACCCTCACTTATCCCTGCCTCTTGCAGGTACACACCATGAGCTTCCATGGAGGAAGAGTAAAGGCACCAAGCTTTCTGTGTGTGGTCAATACAGGTCTGCTGGTTGCCAAGTTTTCTCATGGGAGTTCCTGGACCTACAGCTGAGAAGGGCTGTCTCCCCAGCTAATTGCTGAGATGGGTGTGCAGAAGTGCAGAGCTCCTCCATCCCCTGCTTGGCTGGCCAGCTTGCAGCTGCCAGCCCTGGTGGTAGTCCCAGTTGAATAAACTCACCCCATCCTTCAGATGTAATTTCTCCACTCTTTCAACAATTCCCCCCTATATATTGTAGAGGTCCTTCTGTGTCTGCTTGTACCCTGGAACCACTGTCCCAGTCATTTTCTGCCCTTTTCTTTAGTTATCCCAAGGGGGAGAAGTTTGTTCTGCCTCTCCTATTCTGCCATCTTCCTGGAAGTCCCTATGTATTACTTCTTAAATAAAAAAAAATTATTAGAAAAACAATCAAAAACCTTTAAAAACAGATGAATAGTGAAAAGAGAACACAAAATAGGTCTTTTCTGAGAGAACTTCACAAGCACCTTCAAGCCAGCAGCTTTAAGAGTAGAATGAGGCCAACCCAAGCACTGTGCAGGGAACAACCATGAGATCTAGAAAGACTGATAATGACTTTTTCCAAAGTCTAAGGTCGCCTAGCTTATTTTGAGTCCAAATTCAGGTCTCTGCTTCCTGGGCCACTACAGTGTAGATCTGTCAGAGTGAGGAATGGGGTGAAGTGTTGGTATCCAACAAGAGACTCATGTCAAGGGCTTTTATAGAGAGAGAAGGGGTTAGATTACTCCCAGATGTGTCCAAATAGACTCTTAGCTGTGAAGATGACACAGGTGCTTAACCCTGTGTGAACTTGTTTTTGTATGTTTTCAACTAAAAGGAAATTTGTCTTTAAGGCTGCAAACTCATTGCCTTATTATAGAAGTAGAATAGAGTATCCATCTCCCATGTGTTGGTTCATATTGGTTTCATTTTGACAAAAATGGGACCCCTTTAACAGACTGAATGCTATTGAGCCCATGTAAGCAAGAAAGAAATGATCAAGAGCAACTTTCGAAAGAATCCTCAATTTGACATCTCAGAAGGCAAAGCTTACTTTTAGCACTTTCTCTCCATTATTTCCCTGTATGATAATATTTGGCTTCTTCGGATCATCTTTTATAGGCAATACCACCTCTAAATCAGGCTGAGTAAATGGAGAGAAGCAAAGAATCATCGTTTCCCCAAAGAAACATAGTTAACAAGGCCAATAGGAGGTCAGCTGGTGCGATCTCAAAAATATCTCTTCGCTACCTTCATTGAAGTCACAATGCTTCATGTCAGTCACATTCTCTTCACTTAAAATCAGGGTGACACTGAAAGAGACTTCAGCCAACATTGTTGTGAATTGGTGAACCAAATCCTTTCCTCTGTGATAGCTAGGGAAGAAAATATTTTTTGAAGAGGTCAAAAGTAGGGTGAAAATTGAATGTGAGGGGACAGTTTTTGTTTTTTTTTTTAATTTTTTTAAATTTTATTTTGAAATAAATTCAAATTTACATGAACAGTTGCAAAAACAATACAAAACCCATGCATAGAACTCCAGCATACCCCGACCCCTCTCCCCCCATACCCCAATCCACCAACTTTAACATCCTGTCACACCACCATTTCTTTCTTTCCCTCCCTCCCTCCCTCCCTATCATCCATCATCTATTGCTCTGTCTTCTGAACATATGAGAGCAAGCTGCACACATCCTTGAACAAACAATATAATTCACATATACAATTCCCATGAACAAGAGCATTCTTTTATGCAATCCCATTAAACGCAGCTAAGAAGTTCAAGAAATTCAACATTGATACAAACCTTACATTCTCTATTTCCTTTTTTTCCTTCTTTTTTTTTCTTATGGAGAGGACAGTTTTTTGAGGCTTTCTCTGAATGGGCAAGACGGATGTATAAAGTGGAGGATGGAGAGAGCAGGCTGATGGTGCAGTTTATCCCGGATGGAAGAAGTTTCCGGAAGAGGAAGAAATGAACACAGGCTCTTGCTTTGTTTTGTTTTGTTTTTGTCAAGGAATAGTTCTTTTATCAAAACTCACTTGCTAAAGATTAAGTTCTTCAATTTGACATCATGAAAATAAAATAACAGAGGACAAATTAGAAATCTCAATGAAGAATTTTTAATAAATAAATACATTATGATAGTGTGAACAGAGAAATTCAATGAGTTCAATGGATTTTCAAATATCTTTTGAGCAAAAAAATATTAACTAATAGTTAAAGATTTGGATTGTTTAATTCTGAATTTCTTCAACAAATTTTTTTTTGCAGGAAAGCATCTCCCTGTTATCATCACTAACTGAGTGCCTACTATTATTCAAAGGGATAAATAGGTGGCATCTTTTAAACTGTTTTTGTGTCTATTTAATATCAATAATTTCTTCTCCATATTTTTCCAATGAGACCAATAAATTTTGTAGAATTAACTGAAAACGGATTTCTGGATCATTTTACTTTTTCCTAACATGCCATCCAAAGATAAAAAAAAAAATTAAAAAACAATTAAAGAAAGTGGAATTTCTCTCATTAATGCTAAAACTCAGGAGAGATTTGTGACTATTTAGTAGGCTAAACTGGCTATCAGAGTTCCTGGAAGAGCAGCTGAAAATGTGGGAAAGGCACAGAGGTAGAGTCAACGAGACCTGGAATCTTATCACTTTTGTCACAAACTAGTTGTATGACCTCATGTAAGAGCAGTGATCCCAAATGTTAATGATTTCGATATTACCTTTACAATTTTCCCATGTATGTATACCACCTTTACCGTTATTGACTTAACAGTTTTTCATCTTGATTCTTTTTTTAACACCTTGATAATTCAACTTTTAAAAAAATATATAAGTAGGAAAAATACATAAATAGAAAAGTACATGCCGTAAATAACAACCATAAAAATGAGCACAGTGAAAAAACTGCAACAATATTATGAGATTATAACAATATACTTGTGGTTGACGTAACTAATGTTCCATTCTATTTCCTGGGCATATTGAAGAGCACACTTTCCTGTTAGGCAGGTCCATGTGACTAGTTCTGACTAATGGGCTATAAAATGAAGTAACACTTAGAACTTCTGGGCCAAATCATTTAATTGCCAGTGCACAGTTATTTCTACTCTCTTCCCCTGATGTGGCAAAGGAGAAAGCTACAAGTTCCCAATGATGCAGCTATAAGACAGCAGAGCCTCAGTCCTGGTCCCTCAGTGACAATGGTACAGTCGTGCTTCCATTCTGAACCCCACCCCATGTAGGGTGCAAATAAGAAATACACTTTCTCTCTGTCTGGTCACTGAGACTTTGAGCGTGTTTATTACCAACAGCAAAACCTGACTTATCCTGACTTATAAAGTGTAATTGCCCACTGAAGACTGTGGATTCTTGGTCTGCTTACTCTTCATTGAAAAACAGGCGATTAGGAAATATTAATGCGATGTTAAGGGAATATCTATGATCTGAGACTTTCTTCTTGTGTTTGATGAAAAATTTAAGAGCAATTAAAACAAGAAAACTCTTCTTTCATGTACTTCAAATGCATCACCCTTGCCTTGAAATATACTGGGCAAAATAACTCTTTGATCCTTGGTTTTCTTATCAAGAACAGAATAGAAAATAAGCAACTCTAAGATGATAGGAGGAAAGCACATGAAGATGGCAGTTCTTTGGTATATATTCAAAAAATGTTGGTGGCTTTTATTTTAAAGTTACATGACATTATGCCAATGTATCACAATGATATATTGAGGGGCAATAATTTATTTAGCACTGTTCTTGGCTGTGGGGACATAAGAAATAGAGATGGTATTTTCATTTGGGCAAGCCTCTCTGAAGGTAATGGCATTTGTGTAGAGACTTGAATGTTGAAAATAAATCCTTCACGAGTGATCTTTATGAATGTAACAGATAGAGGAAGCAGTGTGTAAATATCCCAAGATACCACATAACCCAGGGGATGAGTCGTAGGGTGGTGAAGAACAGTCAGATTTGGGATATATATCGTATGTAGAGCCAATAAGACTTTTTTGATGCTTTTGCCTACAGAATATTCAAATAGTATCTAAAACAGGAAGTTATCATTTTTTGAACTTTTATTGTATATCCAGCACTGAGGATAATGCTTTGCTTTTGTTAACCCTCACAGCAATCCTACCCATAAGGTAGATATTATTATTCTTTCCATTTTGTCATCTGGGAAACTGAAGCTAAAGAGATTAAGAAACTTGTCCAAGATTACACAGCAGGTAAATAAAAGAGATGGAAACCCAACCCAGGAAACCCAACGGCTGTGCACTCATTCACTATTCCATCGTGATTACAGTGGATGCTACTTTATTTTCCCAGTGATTAACCAGCAGTTACATTTTACTAAATCAACTGTGTCCTGCTCCTTGTCTTTGGAATATTTGGAATCTGATCATGAAGTCAACCTAAGAAATACCCATGTGCTTACATTTTGCTTGTGTAAACAGAACATTTTGCAGAGGAATGCAAGGGTTGAGGGTTGCAAGAAAAGTCCAGCTATGCAGAATAGGATGGATGCCACTTAACTTTGACCAATTATTCACATATGTCTTGAGCATGAAAACTATTTGTTGGTTTCCTACAATTATCCATGGAACACTGCAAGGTTCTGGGTCACTTCCCAGTAGATGGTTGCTTTCCAAACAGTCATTTCAGCATGTATATGGGTTTGTGTGAGTATGAGGGGGAGGTGGAGATGCAGAAAGGATGAGGGAAAAGATGGATGAATTAGAAGTTGGCCAGTGGGATGTGGCACCATCAATTTGGTTTTAAAGAATGTTGTAGCTAGAAGCAGCACAGTTCAATAAGCACACAGTATGAGCCAGACACAACTGGATTTGGATTCCAACTCTGTAATTAACATATGACTATGGTCAGGTCATTTTATCTGCTTGAGTGGCAGGTTCTTCAACTGCAAAATGGTGATGTTTACCATATAGTGTGGGGGAAGATTATAAATATTCATGCATTTGAAGAATTTGGTGAATTATCTATGTTTAAGAGACAGTGGTAATAAATTATCAGTATTGAGTTTCAACTTAATATATTTCTTTTAAGTTTTCATTTAAATTATTTCATTCATCTTTTGGAATAGGCAATACCTGATCATGGTACAAATTCAAATATTACAAAGGGAGAACAGTAAAAAAATAAGTTTTCTTCCCTTCCCTGTATTCCAGCAATCTGAACAAATCCTGTTACAAGATTCTTAGATATCTCTCAGGAAATTTCTCCTTTTATTTCTCTCACAATGGTAGCATACTACATACTCATGGAATTTTTACTTAATTTATCTTGGAGATCATTACATACAAATTCAAATGAAGCTCTTTTTCTTATTTTTCTCCTTCCCCTCTTTCTTCTCCTCCTTCCTCCCCCTTTTTCTCCTCTTCTTTTAAAGTACATAATATTCTGTTGTAGCATAATTCCCTTGACCAGTTTTCTATCATGGACATTAGGGGTGTTTCCAATCTTTTGCTATTGCAAACAATGCTTCAATATGTATCACGGGAAAAAAAATCACAGACTCGCTGGGTCAAAGAATATGGACATCAGATCAATCTTTAAGGAGTTGTCACAAATTTACATACCCACCGCTAGTGATGAGAGTCCTGTTTCCCTATAACAAAAGAACAAATAATCCAATATTCTGATCTTTGCCAATTTAAGATGATAAAACATGATGCTTTTTTTTATTGTGCATGAGTTTCTGTGAATCTTTTCACATGTCAAAAAGCCATTCATTTTATTTTCTATGTGGGGTGTCTATTTAACTGTCTGTTCCTATCTCTTGCCTGTATATTTATTGGGTTATTGGTTTTACTTTCTAGAGGTTCTTTTTGTAAGAAAATGGCCTTTTTTTTTTGTCATAGTAATTATAATTTTCTAATTTGATATTTATTTTTTGCCATTTTTCATGTTTTTACCTTTGCAGTTGAATTTATCAATCTTTCCTTTTAGGTTTGCTCATTGTGATGGTTTGAAGCTGTATGTGCCCCAGAAAAGATCATGTTTTTAAAGCTAATCCACTCCTGTGGGTGTGGACCCATTGTAAGTAGAATCTTTTGGTGATTTAGATCTTAACCTAAGTTCAGTTGTGGCCCACCTCATTCAGGGTGAGTCTTAATCCTCTTATTGGAGTCCTTTATAAAAGGATAAAAGACAGAGAGAAGACAGAAAAAAGCCCTAGAGAAGCTCAAGGAGAAAAGCTAGAGAAAAACTGAGAGAGGACACAGAGAAAACAGAGAAGAAGCAACTGAAGCCAGAAGCTGGAAGCAACAAAACCCAGGAGAGAAGGGAGAGACCAGCAGACATCACCATGTACCTGGCCATGTGGCAAAGGAACAGAGGATCACTGGTAGCCGGTCATTGGGGAGAGAGCATCACCTGTTGATGCCTTGATTTGGGCATTTTCATGGCCTGAGAACTATAAACTTGTAAGTTAATAAATCCCCATTGTAAAAGCCAACACATTTTTGGTACATTGCCTTTCATTGGCTTTAGCAAACTAAAACATTCATATACAGAAAGAAGTTCCCACTGGAATTTTTATCTTTATTAGTGAAGTTGTAGGTTTACAAAAAAATCATGCAGAAAGTACAGAGTTCTCATATATACCTTCTTAAATTTTTTCCTAATATTAACATTTTGCATTAATGTGGAACCTTTGTAACATTAATGAAACAATATTATTATAATTATACTATTAACTGTAGGGCATAATTTACATTAGGGTTCACTGTGCTGTACAGTCTATGGTTTAAAAAAAATTTTTTTTATATATACAACCTAAAATTTCCCCCTTTTAACCATATTCAAATATATAATTCAGTGGTATTACATTCACAAAGTAAAGTGCTACCGTAACCAACATCCATTACCAAAATTTTTCCATCAGCCCAAACAGAAACTCTGTAGAAATTAAGCATTAAGAAATTAAGCTTAAGAAATCAAGCTTTCTGTTCCCTGCCCCAATCCTGGACCCTGGTAACCTTTATTCTAGCTTTTGGCTCTATAAATTTGTATATTCTAATTATTTCCTGTAAATGAGATAATACAATATTTGTCCTTTTATGTCTGGTTTAGTTCAGTCATCATGAGGTCTTCAAGGTTTATCCATGTTGTCACATGTATCAGAACTTCATTTTTATGGCTGAATAATATCTATATACCATGTTTTGTTTATCCATTCATCAGGTGATGGACAAACGGATTGCTTCTATCTTTTGGCAATTGTCAGTAATGCCGCTATGAACATCAGTGCACAAATACCTGTTTTCAATTCTTTGGGGTACATACCTAGAAGTGGGGTTGCAGGGCTATATGGCAATTCTATACTTAACATTCAGAGGAACTGCCAAACTATTTTACAATCCCACCAACAGTGAACCAGTGTTCTTACTTCTCTACATATCTCCAACACTTGTTATTTTCCATTTTTATAATAGATGCCATTCTTGTGGGTGTGAAATGGCATCTCACTGTGGTTTTGATGTGCATTTCCCTAATGGCTAATAATGTTGAGCATCTTTTCATATATGTATTGGCCATTTGTTCAACTTCTAGGAAGAACTGTCTATTTTAGTCTTTTGCTCATTTTTGAAGTGGGTTGTTTGTCTTTTTGTTGTTAAGTTGTAGGATTTCTTTATATATCCTGAATATTAAACCCTTATCAGATATTTGGTTTCCAAATATTTTCTCCCATTCTGTAGTTTGTCTTTTTACAGTCATGAAAAAGATCTTTGATGCACAGTTTTAAATTTTGTTGAAGTCCTATTTATTTATTTTCTCTTTCATTGCTCATACTTTTGGTGTAAGGTCTAAGAAACTATTGCCTATCACAAGGTCCTGGAGAAGCTTCCCTAATTTTTTTCCAGAACTTTTATAGTTTTGGTACTTATATTTAAGATTTTCATCCATTTGTGTTATTTTTTTTTTTTAATTTAGTATGAGGTAAGTGCCCACCTTCATTCCTTTGCATATGGATATCATCCAGCTTTCCCAGCACCATTTGTTAGAGAGACTATTCTTTCTCCATTGATCAGGTTTTGAACCCTTTCCAAAAATCAGTTGTCCAGACATGTAATAGTTTATTTCTGAACTGTCATTTCAATTCCATCTATCTATATGTCTGTCCTTGTGATGGTACAATACTGTTTTCATTATTGTAGGTTTTCAATATGTTTTAAAGTTGGCAAGTTTAAGTCTTCCAACTTTGCTCTTCTTTTTCAGGATTGTTTTGGCTATTTGGGGCCCCTTACCCTTCCATATAATTTGATGATTGGTTGTTGGAATTTTAATTGAAATTTTGTTGAATGTGTAAATCATTTTGGGTAGAATTGACTTAATTATATTTAGTCTTCCAATCCATGAACATGGAATGTCCTTCCATTTATTTAGGTCTTTATTTTTCTAGCAATGCTTTGTAGTTTTCCATTTAAAAGTCCTATACATTGTTGGTAAAACTTATTCCTAGATATTTGATTCTTTTAGTTTCTATTGTAAATGGACTTTTTTTTCTTGATTTCTTCTTCAGATTGTTCATTACTGGTGTACAGAAACAATACTGGTTTTTGCTTGTTGGTTTTGTACCCTGCCACTTTGATGAGTTCATTAGCTCTGGTAACTTTGTTGAGGATTTCTCAGGATTTTCCCTATATAGGATTATGTCATTTGCATATAGGGCAAATTTTACTTTTTCCTTTCTACTTTGGATGCTTTTCTTTTTCTTGCCTAATATCTCTGGCTAGAACTTCTAGTACAATGTCAAATAACATTGGTGACAGTGGGCATCCTTGTCTTATTCCTGATCTTAGGGGGAAAGCTTTCAGTCTTTCAAAAGTGGGTATGTTAACAGTTTTTCTGATATTACTTAGTTCTTTCTCCAGGTTTTCCTTTATCTCCTTGAGTATACTGAGCATCATTTGTTTTTTTTTTTTTTTTTTTTTTATGTAGAAAAGCAATTTATTCCATTATAAGCACTTGCACAGTTAGTCATGGAGAATAACAGGCCTGCTGGTGAAACAGGTCACCAAAAAGGGACATGGTACCAAACTAGTGGTCAAGGACTAACTCCTAAAAAAAAAAGCAAACTCTTATCCAGGATTAATTTAATTTTAAAAACGAGTATCCGCTATCAAGTCATTCTTCTCAACTTAACTGGACAGTCTACCTGTGGTATAACTGTCAGGTAAAAACATACATCTTTACAACTTGGTGGTCCCAAGTTTAAAAAACAACCATTTCACAGAAAGGAAAGAAATAATATGAAACAGCTCAAGAAATACACTAACGAGCAAAAATATATGGGGAAAGAGGAACACATAAAATAGTTTTGACTTAACTGAAGAAACTGAGACTGGTCTATATAGGAAAATGTGCATCCTGGAAAGTTAGGTATGATGATTTTAGAGTAGGAATCTATATGACTTGAATCTCTCCCCTATTTCCTGAATAAACACATCTGCAGTATTATACTTCATGGCTCAGACGCCTACCCAACATGGCTCTATTCATTATCCACTCTAACCTGAAATGAGTCTGAAAAATTTGGGAATATAGCATAAGAAAAACAACCACACAACTATATTCCCCTTTCTGTGTCTGCTTCAGACCTGGGTTTGATTCTAGAAAATTCCTGAAGAAAATTTAAATATAAGTTTGTGGCTTTGCTGAATCAAGTCCCCCAGTTAATATTTAGAAAAACACCCAATGTCTGGGCTAATAGCATTTGTTGATGGCAATTATAGAGGGATAGCCAAACAAAGTCTGTGTCTCAAAACCAGTGTTAAATCAATCTCAGGATTGAGAGGGAAAAAAGGGGAGTTTAAAATCACAAGTGCAGACATATCTAGGATCCTTGTCCTTCTGGATCCACACTTCCTTCAGGGTCTTCATCATTATAAATGTTCTCTGCCATCTGCCACACTTGCATGATATTGTCTTCTGATACAGAACAAATCACCCAAGGTTCATTGGGATTCCAGGAGAAATCAGATATCTTGGCAGTGTGACCACCATGAATAAACAACAACTCTGGTGGCCCATCTTCTGCATCTTCTGGCGATTGTTCCTCTCCAATTTTACTTAAATCCCAGACATTCAGTCTACGATCCGTGCCACTGGAAGCCAAAATAGTTTCATTGTGTGGTGACCACTGAACCTGGAATATTTCATCCTTATGTGATTCAAAGGAATGCAACTTGAGTTTCAGATTTCTCAGATCCCACAAGGCAACAGTCTTGTCAGCTGATCCTGTGGCAAGAATGAACTCACTGTAAGGATTGAAAGAGAGGCAGTTCACTTCAGCAGTGTGAGCATCAACTGAGTGGCTTGGTTTGGAAGTATTGTTTGAACGAGTATCCCAGATCATAAGCTTCTGATCATCAGCAACTGACCCAAACAGAGACTCATGGAGTAGATGCCAGGAAACATCCTCTACTACAGCTGTGTGCCCTGTAAAGATGGTCTTCGCATCTACCACTTTTCCTTCCTTTGGAACGGCACTGATGTCCC
Source organism: Choloepus didactylus (assembly GCF_015220235.1). NCBI lineage: Eukaryota > Metazoa > Chordata > Mammalia > Pilosa > Megalonychidae > Choloepus > Choloepus didactylus. The sequence continues at coordinate 124,723,294 of NC_051307.1, forward strand.
ATAAGCAGATGGTATGGTCATCTGAAGCACTAAGTAAGTGCCCGCTGAGATTTGGGTTCCAAGAAAGCCCATAGCCTTCTTTCTGATGTCCACGGAGACGCAAGTCTGGGTTGCACTCTCCAGAAGGGTCTGGTTTAGAAGGGTGTTTCGTGTAGTCAAAAACAAGAACATCACTGGATGGAGTCTTTGTTGCAATGATGCAAGGGTTCTGGGGCATATAACGGGCCCTGTTCACTTCTCCTTCATGGTTGATCTTGATTTCTATTTCAATTTTTCCACTAACTGAGCCAAAACCTCCAAATTCTCCTTTCTCACTGTCGTAGTGTGATGCATCAAACTGAGCATCATCATTAGGGAGCTGCACACTGGCTATTACAAGGTGGTTTTGTTCATCTGAAGTGTGTGTCCCCAGGACAAGTCGATGAATGCTGAAATCTTTTCCTTCTGGTCTGGTTACATCTGGAAGCCACTGTGCAGTGAGGCTGGGCCACTCCAGAGCATGGGTCATGACCAAATCATAAAGAAAAGGAGTGTTCTTTTTCCATATTTTGTACTCCTCGTTGATCACACGTTCTTCCACTGCGTCATCAAAGGCTGCTTCCTTGTCGGCCATGGCGGACAGGCGAGAGCGCGGGGGGGACGCGGGGGGTGGTTCCCGGAGTTGAGCGTTGCGAGAGGGGCGGGGAGGCTGGGGGCGCTTGCTCAGCGCGCTCGGCCTCTATTGTTTTCCATTTGTTTTTTAAAGTCTTTGTCTGGTCTAACAAAAGTCTGGTATTTTTGTCAATGGTTTCTGAATTTTTATCTTGTTCCATTGGATGGGCCATCATTTTCTGTTTCTTTTTAGTCTTGTATTCTTTTATTGCATACTGAATATTTTAATAAAGCATTAATTGTGGGATTTAGTCCCTGAGTTGCCTGTTCCTTAAGTTTGTATTCAGCTAGTGATATGATAGCTATTTCCTTAAGTGCTAGGAGCTAATAAAAATAACCAAACCAAGGGAAAAAAAAATCCAAAATTTTCACATTCTTTGCAAATTAGCAAATAGTTGATACTCCCCTTCAGCATTGATCCCACCTATCAAGAAAATCAGCCCAAAGCAAATGTGTAGTATATGGTCTTTCCTGTCTTTTCTGAGCCTGCATCTTGTTCTGGGTTTGTGCTTGCTTGTGGCCTTAGGGATTTCCCCATTTACAGGATACTGAATGTCCCCTCTACTTCTTATAAAATAGAAACACCCCTCCTGGGTGCTCTGTTGTATGTCTTAAAGCTAGTAATCCTTTGCCCTAGCATGCTTTGACTTAATTGTTTTTTGCACTGTGTTAGCTCTCCACAAACTTGGCTGCAGGGAAATTTGGGAAGGACCAACCAGATGAATTTCGTAGTTCAGTCTTTCATGCCTCCACCTGATAGATTGACACTGACATACAGTTACTCAAAAATTCACATAGAGGTTTATTCTGTTCCCTATGGAAAAGGGTCAGGGAACCATGTGATGGTTAAGTTCATGTATCAAATTGGCCAGGTTATGGTGCCCATTTGTCTGGTCAAGCAAGTGCTGAGAATATTTCATGATGCATCTATGACTGATTACATTGACAAGCAGACTGAGGAGATTATCTTCAACAATGACTGAGGACATTGTCTTCAACAATGAGAGAAGTCTCATCCAAACAGTAGAGGGCCTTAGAAGGAGAACTGATGATTTTAGCAGTCAGAAGAGTAAGTTTCCAACTCTGTAATCAGCCAGCTAGCTTTTCCTGTGGAATTCACAAAAAACTTTAATTGGCGTTCCCAGCTCACAGTCTGTCCTATAGTATTTGGACTTGCCAATCCCCTTAGTCACAAGAGATACTTTTTATAAAATTTCATAATATTTGTAAAATACATACACAGTCACCTATCAGTTCTGTTTCCCGAGAGAACCCTGCATAATACAGCTTTGGTACCAGAGTGGTTCTTGAGAAACAAAGTCTTAAGGATGAGATTTCTGAATTGGTTCTGGGGTTTTGGGAATTGGTTCTCTAATATGACTAGATTCTAAAAAACAATGACTCTATTTCCAACAATCAAGATGGCACTGATAGTCCATAGTGTGAGCTGGCAATACAGATATGCAAAATATCAACACTGAATCTAGTGGTTACTCAAATGCTTATAGGAGGAAAGGCACTGGGTGAGAATGTTTTTGATACCATAACAGTGTTCTGTGGAGTTAAAAAGTGTAATTATGTTGACTGCTTGTCCCTAAATATGGTGGATATAGATGTAAAAGAAAGGGATGAACTCAAGGCTTCAAATTTCCAGCGTAAGCACCACATCAAGAATAGGAAAGTTTCTGTGTGTGCCCCGAAAGAAAACCTTATTTCATGTAGTTGCAGACTTGAGATTTCTGAAAACCAGACCCAGAGTCTCGTTGTTTTGAGTGGTTGAATTGCAATGTAAATTAATTTTCCAACCTTGTATGGTGTCTGCTGTTAACGTGAGGGCATTGATTGGAAAAGAATGGGATCCTGAAAATTGGACTGGAGACATATGTGTGATAATCATGTTGGGGGAACATTGAAACCCTAGATTCTGCTGAGTCTTTGCCAGGTAAAGCTGTTATGGGTTGCCCTGAGGGACCAGCCTTCTGACCTCCAGTGTGCCCTGGGGAATCTGCCATCCAACTCCACCTGAAGACATTAACCCTGCTGTGTCTGGCAAACCTGAAACCACCTCCAGTGAGCAACAGCCCTCACTCATCTATCTGAAGAGATTAATTCTATTTCACCAGGTGAAACTGCAATGGAATGCCCTGAGGTAGCTGGCTTGCAAGACACTTCTAAGTCTTCCCATGACCCACCCCCACCAGCCTATTTTCTTCCAGATTTATAACTAGGCTGATGTCCCAACAGACCCCAAAAAGTGAGAAAAAAGGGGTAAGCCAAGAGGAGGTATGCTACACTCCAAAAAAACTGCATGATTTTTCCAATGTATATAGACAGAAATCAGAATAATACGTGTGTGAGTGGATATTAATGGTGTGGTATAATGGTGAAAGGAATATAAAGTTGAATCAGGCTGAATTTATTGATATGGTTCCCTAAACAGAGATATTATAGATTCAGTGTTGTAGCTCAGGGGGTTAGAAAGGGCTCTAACAGTTTGTTCAGGTGGTTGGCTAAAGCATGGGCCAAAAGGTGGTCTATATCGCCTGAGGGGGAAATGCCAGAACTGTGCTGGTATAATGCATATGAGGGGTACAAAAGCTTAGAAAGATTGGATGTGATAATGGATTTATCAGGTAAGACATGCTTACCCACCCAAGAAATGTGCAGAAGACACACCTTTCACAGGAACTGTGGGGAATAGATTTGTTAGACTAACTTCATCATCCCTGAAGAGCTCTGTGGATGCTCTTCTCTGCAGTTCTGCTATTATTGTGGCAACTGCTGCCACTGAACTTAGATCTTTAAATGCAATGAGGATGATCAGATCCAGGCGGGCAGAAGCTAAGTGAGAGCACTTAATTGCCAAAGACAAAGGGGGAATGGTTACCGTAATGGACAGCAGACTCAAAGCAGTAATCAAAATAGCCTGATTCACAGACACATATGCCATTTGACTAGTAGATCATGGGGTACCTAGAGGTAAAACAGATGGGCAGTCTATTAAATTCTTACTTGATGTGTATAAGCACAAGAATTCTAGGTCAAGTGAACAAAAGTCTAAGTTGAATTACAAAACAAAATAGAGTCATCTCCCCTTAATCAATGCCCAGATTTGGGGCAGTTTACAGACCCAGAGTCCCTTGAATGAAGGGAAGGCTGGTTCCCTTTGGGGAAGGACCCTGGTACACTGCCAAAAATTTATATTGTTAATCTTCCTTCCAACATTTCCCAGAGACCTATGGCTTTTTATCAGGACATCTGTGCACTGGGGTTAAGGAAATGATCAGATATTTCAGGGATAATTAGACACTGCCTCATGATTGACATTAATGCCAAGAGACACACCATGCCACTGTAGCCAACCAGTCAGAGTTGGGGCTTATGGAGGTCAGGTGATCAGAGTTTTTGCGCAGGTCCATCTTACAGTGGATCCATTGGGTTATTTCCCCAGTTCCAGAAGGCATAATTGGAATAGACATAGTCAGCAAATGGTAGAATCCCCACACTGGTTCCTTGACTTGCGGAGTAAAGGCTATTATGGTAGGAAAGGCCAAGTGCCCCTAATTAGCAAAATAGTAAATCAAAAGCAGTACCAGATTCCTGGAGGGAATGCAGGGGTGATGATTCCCACCACATCCTCATTCAACTCTATTATTTGGCCTGTGCAGAAAGCAGATGTATCTTGAAGGATGATAGTGGATTATCTTAAACGTAACCAGGTGGTGACTCCAATTGCAGCTGCTGTGCCAGATGTGGTATCACTGCTTGACCAAATAAACACATTGTCTGGTATCTAATATGCAGCTTTTGATCTGGCAAATGCTTTTTTCTTAATTGCTGCTGGTAAAGACCACCAGAAAAGAGTCTGCTTTGAGCTGGCAAGGCCAGAAATATACCTCTTCACTCTCCTCCTTCAGGGATCTATCAACTCCCCAGCTCTATCTCGTAATCTATTCTGCAGGGAACTTGATTGTCTCTCCTTCTCACAAGACATCATGCTGGTCCATTATATGGATGATACCATGTTAATTAGACCTAGTGAGCAAGAAGTAGCACTCACTTTAGATTTATTGATGAGACATTTATGTGTCGGAGGGTAGCAGTTAAATACAACAAATATTCACTGAAATTCCTAGGTATCCAATGTTGTGGGGAGTGTCAAGATATCCCTTCTAAGGTGAAGGATAAGCTGTTGCGTTTGGCCTCTCCTACAACCAAAAAAGGAAAGCAACACCTAGTTGATCTCTTTGGATTTTGGAGATGTCATATTCCTTTTTTGGGTGTGCTACTCCAGCCCATTTACCAGGTAACCGGAAAAGCTTCTAGTTTTGAGTGGGGAATGGAACAAGATTAGGCTCTGTGATAAGCTGTGCAAGCTGCTCTGCCACTTGGACCATATGATCCAGCTGATCCAATGGTGCTGGAAGTGTCAGTGGCAAATAGAGATGCTGTCTGGAGACTCTGGCAGGCCCCTGTAGGAGAATCACAATGCAGACCCTTAGGATTTTGGAGCACAGCTTTGCGATCCTCTGCAGATAAATACTCGCCTTTTGAGAAACAGCTTTTGGTCTGCTACGGGCCTTAGTGAAGACAGAATACTTAACCATGGGCCACCAAGTTACCATGAGACCTGAGGTGCCTATCATGAACTGGGTGTTGTCTAATTTAGCAAGCCATAAAGTTGGGTGTGCATGGCAGCACTCCATCATAAAATGAAAGTGGTATATAGGATATATGGCTCAAGTAGTTTGAAGGCACAAGTAAATTACATGAGGAAGTCGATCAAATGCCCATGGCCCTTCTCCGGCAACATTCCCTTCTCTTTCTCAACCTACAGCTATGGCCTCTTGGGGAGTTCCTTATGATCAGTTGATTGAGAAAGAAAATTTGGGCCTGGTTTACAGATGGTTCTGCACGATATACAAGTACCACTCTAAAGTGGAAAGCTGTAGGACTACAGCCCCTTTCTGAGACATCCTAGAAAGACAGTGGTGAAGGGAAATTCTCCCAGTGGGTGCAACCTCAAGCAGTGCACCTGGTTGCTCATTTTGCTTCGAAAAATAAATGGCTGCGAGTTTGTATACTGATTCACTGGCTGTCGCCAAGGCTTGTGTGGATGGTCAGGGACTTGGAAGGAACATGATTGGAAAACTGGTGACAAAGAGGTCTGGGGAAGAGATATGTGGATAGATCTTTCTGAGTGAGCCTGGAATCACTTTTATGGTTTGATGTGGTGTGAGAGAGGTGTAAATTATATTTAAATTATATTGTGATTTTAATGCATCTCAATTAATAAACAAGCCAACAGGAATTTTTGAAACTACATAAGCGGATTATAAAATTAATTTAAAAAAGTAAACAAATAATAGTGGCCTGGAAATTTCTGGAACAGTTAAAGAATGGGATGTGATTGACCTATTAATTATGCAGACTGTGCACTGAGCAATTCTAGGGGTGGGGGTGGAATCATTGACCCTATACTTTCTGAGAAAAATGGCCCTGTATCCTGGAATGAAGTTATTTTAGGATATTTGTTTTTCCCATTGCTTTGCTTTGTTTTGTTTGGAAATGTTTTATTATTATTATTTTTGATAAATAAAGTATTTTAAAATTAAAAAAAAAAATGGTCCTGTAATTGAGCTATGGACAACCTACAGTGCTGTATCAATTAGAACAGTTTGTTATTTTGTTCATCAGTAAGCAGATGGATTGATGGAAATGAATGAACATAAATAAATAAATGATGATTTATATATATTGGGTGAAAAGGTGGCATTTCAAATCAGGTGTGAAAAGATCAATTATTATTGAATGATGTTGGAGAAACTAAATAGAATCACCTTACAATAAAATGAACTTTAGATGAATCAAAATAAAATAAAATACAAAAATAATTCCAGTGATAGAAATTTCCAGCCAACCAAGTTGGCAGCATAAGACGCTCTAAGGTGCTGTTTCCCCACAGAATCTGTGAACAACTAGTAAAAACTGCTAAGCTGTCTTCTGGAAAACAGTTAAAGGATTGCACTAAATGGGTGAGGGTGAAACCAAGAAAATGCACATTTAAAAATGTTAGGAGAAGCTCATGGTGCCCATGCTGACCCCTAGCTTCCCCCACTCTGGCACTGTGTGGACCTGCCAGTGCTTCCACTGTGGTTTGTATTAGTCAGGGTTCTCTAGGGAAACAGAACTGATGGAGATTAGATATAGATATAGATACAGATGCAGATATAGATGTAGATAATGTAAATATTATGAGATTTTTATAAGAATTTTCTCCCTTGACTGGGGATGGGCAAATTCCAATTCTATAGGGCAGGCTGCAAGCTGGCAGCTCTGGTGAAGCTATCTAAATATAAAAGCTAAACAACGAAGATTTGAAATAACCTATAGGTAGGGTATTTTCATGACTTTAGTGTACAAATTTTTTTGAAAAAATGGAATGCAAAAGTTCTATCCAAAAGGAAAATTGGTTAGGGTGTTTCATGTTCAGAATATATAACAAACTCCTATTTGTCATAGAACAAGACAGATAACTTCAATAGAAAAATGGACAAGGGATTTAACAGACACTTTGCAAAAGAGGGTATATGAATATTCAACTACTTTTGAACACTCAACCATTACTGAATGTCCATCACAGTCTCAATGAGATACCCTTTCATAGTGATTAGATTTACTAAAATTAAAAAGACTGATAATCCCATGCATTGGTAAGATGTGGAGCAATGATAACTCTCACACATTGCTGGTAGGCACATAAATTAGTACAACTACTTTGGAAAATTATTTAACAATTACCTACTATAAATGAATATATGCTATACCATATGATCCAGCTACTCAACAGAAACAGAAACATGTATCTGCCATATTTCATCTACTAAGGTGTTCACAGAGGTATTATTCATAATAGCCCCAAATTGTGAACAGTCCAAATATCCATCAACAATAGAATGGGCAAATACATTAATTTGTATAGAGCAAAATACGATCTAGTATTAAAAAGTAATGATGGCAGCTACATGCAACAACATGGATAGATTTTACAAACATAATGTTAACTGAAAGAAGCTCAGCACAAAAGAATACATACTGTGTTACATGATCAGTGTAAAGTCAAAACCAGGCAGATAAATCTGTGATACTGGAAGTCAGGATAGTGACTACCTTTCCACAGGTGGGAAGGGTTAGTGATGGGTTAGATAAGTTAGAACAAAATCAGGTATCTGGGTGCTGATAATGTTCTCTTATCTTCAGTAATGTTTACATGGTTTCGTCCTTATGAAAAGCTGGCCCTTATGATTTGTACTTTTTTCTAACTGTGCATTAAAAAATACATGTGTAGGCTTTTACATTAAATCTGCTTATTGTTCAAAGTTTATGAAGTCAGATTGTTTTTCATATCTTGTAATAAATTTGTAAAAATTCCATTGGCTTCTCTTATTGCCTCTTTTCATTTCTCACATGCAAACAATTTCAAGTCTTTTAGTCGTTTAAATACACATTTTAAAATAACATTTTTATATTATCAATTATTAATTGGTTTCAATTTTAGATACTATCTTCAGACTTCCTGTTATAAAAAATATGAATTTAGCTTTCCTACCCAATCCCTCCATACTTCTTCCTCCAGTCTTTCCAATATAGTTACATAACAATTACTCTACAGCTTAAAATTAAGTGTTTAAAATTTTACTAATGATTATATTTCATATATGTTTATAAAAATATTATTTATTGCTACCAAAGCATTATATTTTATTTTTTGTAAAACTTTTGTTTTCTTGGAAGTAATACTTGCCCTAAGAATCTCCAAATTATATCTGAACTTCTTTTAATCTGCCTTGACAGTTACCACTGAAATCTCTTCTAATTTAATATGTAAATTTTATACATCCCATTTCATTTGCTTTTCACATTTATTAATCTTTCAATCACTCAACTATTGCCTATATGTTGGAGACTCCTCAAATGGCAATGTTAGTGTACAAACTCATTATTGTTCTCCATAAAAATTACCCTCTATGGTGTTTCCTCAGAATTTTGGTTCAGAGCATCATCCAATAGAAACACCTACCTCTACCTCATCTGCCAAATGGAATCTTTCACAAAGGCCTGTCGGTTCTTCCTCACTAAGTATTCTTGCATCTCAATCAGTATCTTTATTCACCTTTTATTCTCATTGAGTCTATGTTATCTTGGGCCTCATCTTTCTTACCTGGACTGATAGAGTAGACTTCTGCTTGGTTGCATTGGTTCCCATCTATTCACACTCCTGTCAGTCCTTCACATCATCAATAGATTTATCTTTTAAATCACAGGTCTAATTAAATCATGTCCTGGTTAAACCATTTCAGTAGTATATTATAAAGACTTTTATAGTGCTGTGCTGTGGAAATGATGAGGTAACATGGAAAAATGCTTATGCTATCAAGTTAAAGAAACCAAGCAGAAGTCTACTTTTATCAGCCCAGGGAAGAGGTGATGAGGGCAACAACAATGTAGAATCAAAGAGGATTAAAGGGCTTTCCCACCACATCCTCTCCTTTCTCTTCAGGGTTCCTGCTGACTTAAGCTTCTGGCTCCTCCCTTCTTGTGGCTTTCTCTCTATAATGCCTCCAGTATTCCCCATTAAGCCCCACCCTCATTCAGTTGGGCCATGCCTTAAGAAAAATAACACCTTAAAGGAATGTGGATTAAGATTAAGACCATAATTAAATTGGGGTAAATAATTCAATCTACCACAGGATCTCATCCCATAGATTGATAAACACTGAATTCAGGTTGTTACAATAATTCCCAGGAGAAATAGTGAAGTTGTATTAAGAAATAAACATATCCTAAGAACTGTCTGGAAGAGTGGAGAAGAATAATTGACAGACTCAAATGATATTTGGGAAGTAGTATCAATAGGAGTTAATGAAGGATTACTTATGAAAAAGAAAAAAAAAGAATAGAGTATTCAAGAACATGCCCCAGATTTTTGTTTGAGTTTCTGAGTAGATAGTAGTTCCATTTGCAGAAGCAAGGAATACAACGGGAGAAACGTGTGGTGGGTGGAAGATGAATAAGTAGTTCGGTTTTGGCCATTTTGAGTCCAAGGTGCCTATGAGACATTCAGGTAATATTCCTCAATGGGTAGTTGGAAAGAATTGCCTGGGTATCAAAAAATTAGTCTAAGCTGGAACCCATTCATGTAGCTTATAGACTACATATTTGGAAGTAAACAATCTGTAAATGGTAGGACAGACTGTAGAATGAGAAAAAAACAAGCTTAAGGACAGAATTCTGGGAAATACCACCATTTAGTTGACTGCTGGTTGACCAGACACCTAGGAAAGACAAGTAAGACAGGGTGGGGAAGAAAGAGGAGAACTGGGAGACAGCAGTGTATAGATGCTGAAGGAAGAGAGTTTTGAGGAAAGATTGGTCAACAGTGTCAAATGGAAAGAAGCAGAAAAGGAGCATTGATGACTTTAAAATAAGTTGCATAAGGATGGGAAACCAGATTCCAGTAGCTTGAGGCAGGCCACCCTTTGTATTTGCAAGGCCTGGGGCAAGAGTGCCACTGAAGACAGTGTATCTTTCTATTTCCATTTTTTTGACTTGATATTAAGTAAAAATCACAAAAATAATATTGTAATTACCCATTAAGTGTTCACCAAGCCTCCTTTGAATGGTATCCTGAAATTCCATTGTCTAATACCTTAAAGCTATGAACCAATCTAACAAGCTGTTAAAATACTTTCTACTTGTCCTACTTGATAAATATACTTTTATAACCACCTGCAAGGCTGTGCTTGTATTTAGAACTCTTGAATTCCTCTGAGTTCTGCTTTGGAACATGAAGGAGTCAACCCCAACCTCCCCTCTCCCATCCTCATGGGAGCCCCCTCTCTTTCTTCTTACCTCTGTGGCCCCCACACTGTGAGGATCCCTGCCCACATACATGTGCCCTGCACCCTCCGCCCCCCTGCCCATGGCCTGTGTATCCAAATGCCATCCACATCTCTTTCTCTGCCAGCATCCACCCTATGACCGTACTTTCCCACCAGCAGTGTTATCTGCCCTCTAGTGGGCTGACTGAGAAGACCCCACATACCTCACCCCACCCCTCCCCCCAAAAAAAGGTTAAGAAAAGAATGTCTACATACTTGGGGGCAGAAATCATCCTTAAGAGAGAGACGTTTTGAACTTGGCAAGAGTGGGGCCGACATTGAGCAAATCCCTGTAGGAGATGATAGGGGTTGGGAGCTAGTGAACATGGGGGAGGGACAAGAAGAGGGCTTCCATCTCTACAAGGAAAGAGAGAAAGATTAATTTGTAGGTGCAACATGAATTTGATAGTGCTCATGTTTTAGGCTTCCATTTCCATTTTCTCTTTAAACAGGAAACAGTTTCTGTTAAGAGAAAGTATTTAGGGATGGCCTGGCAGCATGAAGGGGTGAAGAGAGTAGCATTTCTTGGAAAAACCTCCTTTGCAGTGGCAGAGAGAGCTGCTCAGGGATGAGTGAAAGACCACCAAGTAGCCCTGGGGACCAGCCGAATTTGGGGTAAAAAATTCATGGTTGTTACAAACTGCACGACTGTGGGATTTTTCTTGTCTGTGAAGGGACAGGAGACATAATGTTCCCTACAAGGTAAATGCAGGACATCATTCAAAGGAGGTTTGGTGAACATTTAATGGGTAATTACAAGATTATTTTTTAGATTTTCCTTAATATAAAGTCACAGAAAATGGAAACAGAAAAGATCTCCTTCCACTCCTCCAAGCAAAACAGCTTGTTATAAAAGGACTCATGGTTCATTTCCACAGTCTAAGGTAAAGAAGATATCTTGACTCCCTTTAGGAATTATTTCATACCCTAACAGTTATTGTAGGCAGGAAGCTTATTTTTTTTCTCTTTCTGATATTTAGTTCAAATTATGTTCTTCTTGATTTCAACATATTATTGTTAGTCATTTCCAAAAGTTAACTTAGGAATCTCTATCCCTTCCTGTTATTTGCACCTTTCAAACATGTCAACTTATTACCTGAGCTGGTGATAACTGCTTAAAAATATACATTTTGATTTATACATAGAACGATGGTTTTACATCCTATAAACACACTCTAAACATGGATGTCTAGGGACCCAAGAAAATACACTTTTGTGTAAATGAAAGTATGTAGGCCATATATACTCAATATATGTAACTACAATCTTCATGATCATTCATTTTAGATTTGCCAACTTGCACATGTGGAAATGTTCAATTTGTAATGTGATTATAAGGCAAAAACAAAGCATGTTTGATACCTGTGGCTTGGTCATTTCATGGTAAGTGCAGAAATTTTGAAAAACCGTGTTACATTTCATATTCCTCGCCAAGTCAAACTCTGAAAGTAGCTTTATAATTCTTGGGGAATCTCTTTAAGCAGACTTGTGTCAAGGCCAATTAGAATCCAAAAAGCCTTTTTCTAATTGGGGTGAGGTATGCAGTTGAATAATTCTGTCATTAAGCAAACCCCTTATAAAGGTTACAACTCAAAGGCAAACCTCAGCCTGAGGGCTGAATAAACACAGGAGGGTAGGAGCACAGCATTCCACCATTGGCACCTTCACCCCACAAGCCCCTGGGAAGGGGATTTGGATTTCTTCCTATGCTATTGCCATACTCTTTTCCCTCCACCCCTCTGTCATTTTTTCATACCTGGCAAAGCTGTAACAGAATTAAGGGGGTGAATGTAACTTTTCAATTAGCTTTCGCCTTGTCAAGAAGCCATATTGTTTTATCTTCTTTGGGATAAAAGAATAGTGGAGAATTCTACAGAAATGATTCAATGATTGGGTAAATCTATGTCTGCTGTGGCATTTGTGGTTTACCACAATTTGAGAACAGCTGTCTTTTTCAGGCTTATCTTCCCCTACGTCTCTGCATCTCTCCAAGCTCCACCCACAGTTCACTACTTACCTTCACTCAATACTTCATGCAAGTCATCTACCTATATCTTTCTTCATGCTGTTCTTAAACATCTCAGGCTTTAGAAGCTAATATACCTGGATCAAATCCTGATTCCACTAGTTACAGACTGTGAGATATTGAATAAGTTATTTAACTTCTTCAAGCCTTACTTACTTCAACTGTAAATGGATTTACTTTAATATTAACCTCACAGTTTTATTTTGGGGGGAGAGAATTAAATTAATGATTGCTAAATTCGAGTAATAATAATAACACCTATCCCTGTGGCGCAGGCTGGGATTCCTGAGAAATGGCCTTTGAGGTGTAGATTTGTCTGTATTGTACGTAAGAACTTTATTGTGGATTGCTCTTGGAATTGACACCTGTGAGAGTAAAGGAAGTAAGATGGGGTGAGAGAAAATTTGAGCTGTGATGCAGTGACAACAAAGATCCAAGCCAATGTCATGGGGACCTCTGGAACTAGGATGGCCTTTATATCTCAAAATCAAAGAGTTCCTGGGTGAGGGCTGGTCCTGGGAAGGGAATACGGTTTGGGGTAAAGTGGCTCTTTTCATCAGAGGACAATTTCCAGTGGCTTGTGGCTAGTGATCATCCCTCAAGTGGGAGACTATGCACAGATGCTATGACCTCCAACAGAAGCCACCCGTTGCCTTGCTTGGATCCACTTCCTGGAAGAAACTCCTTCATGATTCTGATGGACTTATTTTCCTGAAGAAACTTAAAAGAAGAAGGTTAGTAGGATGAACTACAGCTACCACTGCTGTAATTAGTCTTGAGGCTGCAACTGATACTCATCTCCCACCCTATCGTCCTTTTTAAATACCCTTGGTTAGCACACATGCTGACCTAACTGACTTACCTTGTAGGGTGACTCAGACTCTCATCTCCTAGAGGTCTGGTCCCTTGATCACCATGCATTTCTGAATACACCGGCTGTTGTATTTCTCCATTTAACATCAAAATGAGCAAGGGAGTATCAGAACGTACCCAGATAGGACCATGTGGGCATAGGTATGTTCTTCCCTGCCCACATTATGTTATAGCAGCTCTGCCTCCTCCTGGTAATTCCTCCTGACAATCAGGATGAATTGTCCCTGCTAACACAGTGACTTCTTTCCTTGCTGCTTGTCTCTTGATGTGAGGAGCCCGAAGTGACCAGATCGTAATTTCAGCTTAAAGTTTAATGGAACTGTTGCCATGTTCCCTGGTGAAAGCACTTCCCCTCTGGGAATCAGGACCTCTAAATCTGCAAACAAGAGTTGTAGATATGGAAGGTACAAATTTGCCAAGTCACTGGGAGTGATGGTAGGGATTGCTCCTATTACCACTACTTAGGTCTTGGACCCAGGTATACATATTGGAGGCAGAGCACCATATACTTGTCATTGATTTATGTTATAGACTGCATTAAAAAAGATGGAGCCCCAACTGCATAACGTGTGGCACCTTAACTGCACTCTTCCGTCATTCTATCAGGCCAGCTGGATGGTGCAATGTGGTGATTTGACTGAAGGATCCCATGGTCATGTGCCCATTTTCTCACTTCCTTTGGTGTAGAGTGCCCTTTGGTCCAGTGTGATGCTGTGTGGGATCTCAGCTGGTGATCAAACTGTTCATCCTTGACTAATAGCACTTGTTGAGACCTTAAAAGTAAGAAAGGCAATTAATACTAGAATGTATGTTGATTCTGTTCAAAATAAGTTGTTTTCTCTTTCAAGATAGAGGGGTCTAATATTGTCAACTTGCCATCAAAATTGTTCTCCTTAAGGTATGATGCCATATAGAGGACTCAGTGTTGGCCTCTATTGTTGGTACATTGGATATTTGGCAGTGGCAATAGCTAGATTAGCTTTAGTGAGGTGGAACATGTGCTATTCCTCGCACCATGGCTATTCCATTCATGCATCTATTGCGAAGAACTGGAGCTGCTGATGACAGCCTGGCTGATGTCAACTGACCAAGTCCTTCTTTCCGTTTTTTTATTTTTATTTTTATTTTTTTTGTTTTGGGCCTTTCTTTTGGCAAATGCCGTCTGGTGAGTAACAATATGTAATACAGAAGACTTCATATTTCATGACCACTCTCATCAATCCACTCACATGACTTTTTACTAGACCTTTTAGTCCCTGACCCTCAAATATTTTTCCCTCAGGTCCCAGAATAACCAGCCAAATCAGTTATGAGGCTGTATGTATTCTAACCTGGACTACATATTTTCCCCCAGAGAGGGTGACCCGGTGACCAGGATGATCAAGTTCACTGCTCAAAGCTCTTCCTCTTAGAACAATTTCTCATCAGGGTTCTTTTGTAGTACTACCCCAGAGTGGGGCTGAAGGGCAATTGCAGTCCATTTTTGGCTTGCATACACTTGTGTCAATCCATGCATGAACCTAACCCAGCACTTTTCCTTCTCTTTCATCTGGTCGTAAGACACCTCCCTCCTCTCATCAAGTGGCCATTGGTGTGAGCTGGGGAAGAGATTATGATACAACAGTTTTGGATGTCCTGGAAGGTCTGGGCCACCTGATTATGCTGTTTTCTTGTGCCCTCTGGACCTGATCATGAAGAATCCTGGATGTACCATTCTATCTTATATTGGATTGCTGCTGGGCCCCTCCAAACTTATGACTTGGCATACCTGACACAACCTAATTTATGATGGGCAATTCTGGCCACATGGTCACTTGATATTCAATGGTCAGATGCTTTATATCTACTATAGTCTAGTGGCAAGCCGGAGGCTGTTCTGAGAAATATGTGATTCTCTAGAACCCCAAGAATCCATGTTTTCATATTCCATTTGGGGATTGCCATAAATTCCATTATGGCATCTCTCTTAGTTTGCCAGGGCTGCTGTAACAAATACCACAGAATGGGTTGACTTAAACTATAGGGATTTATTGTCTCACAGTTTTGGAGGCTAGAAGTCTAGAATCAAGGTATTGGCAGGCTATGCTTTCTCCTGAGTCTGTAGCATTCTTATGGTGGCTTGCTGAAAATCCTTGGCATTCCTTGGCTTATAGATGTATCTCGCATCTGTCACAAGGTGATCTGCCTCTTTCTACCTCCTCCTCTGGTTTCCTTCTTCTCCACTCAGTCATCTCCTTATAAGGACTCCAGTCATAATGGATTAAGGCCCACCCTCATTCTGTTTGGCCCCATTTTAATTAAGAACATATTCAAAGATCCTGTTTACAAATGTGGCCACACCCACAGGTCTGGGGTTAGGACTTGTGCTTATTCTTTCATGCAGAACATGATTCAATCACTACAGCATCTTTGCCCTCCACAGGTGCTTCTCATACTATAAGGGTCTGCTGGATTATGAGGAGGCCCTCTTATTCCATAACTTGTACCTTCTACAGAGCCTGTTCTGGGCTTTACTCAAAGTTGTCAAACTTTGGGTCTCCAGTATGTGAATCAGAGAATTATCTCCAAATGTGGATTATGCTGCATTCACTACCAAAAGAGACCTACTAGACATGGTGCTTCCTTCACATTGGTGGAAGGTGTGAAATGCAATAACCTGTCTTTTACTTGGATGGAAAATTCTGGTATGTCCCCGAACTGTACCACAAAAAAACCTCACTGATACGGTAGATCCTGAATCTTTATTGGGCTTATCCCCAAACTTCATGAATCTTACCAAGACCACCAATATCTTTTCCACTTCTTGATCATCCTGACCAATTAACACGTCATTGTTAATTTAGTGGACCAATGTGATTTTCTTCAAAATATTCCTATGTTTCAGTTCCTTTGGACTATGCTATGACAGAGGGTGGGAGAGTAAACACAGCCTTGAGGAAAAGATTGCACATATATACTCTTCTTTGACCATGCCTCTCCTGGCTCATTCCTCTCCGGCACAATTGTCATTTTAATGGACAAGTCATGACTGCCTAACCTATCTTAAAATGCACTCCCAGCACCCTCTATTGCTTTTCGCTACTTTATTTTCTTTTGTTCCACTTACCACCATCTGACATTATATTAGACATTGGTTTATTTCTTTTCCATATACTTATCTTCCACTGCAGATTGTGTTTTATATAAGGGCAGGGAGGGTTTTTTGTAGTCTCTCCTCCACCCCCGGTGCCTAGAAATGTGTCTGAAGTGCAGTGGGAACCAATAAATATTTGTGACATGAATGAATGAATGAATTATTGAAAACTTCTTAGAGTTTTTAGAATTTGCATTGATGACCTTTGTTAGAAATATTTGTGGTTTCTGATTAAGTCAATACAGAAAACCACAGGCCTCTTTTATATTCAGAATTTTCTTCTCTGGGTTAAATTTGGCTTGGATTTTAAGACAATAGGCAGCATTCTGTTTTATAAGTGGCCCTATTTCCTTTTGCATTGACATCCATTTGGGAGCACCTATTGTACTGTGAACTTTCCTCTTGCAGAGTCTATTGTCTGGCTTTGCACCAATATAGATTCCCTTGGCATTAAAACAAAAAGGATTAAAAGGAACATTATATCACCCTATTTTCCATAGTTTCTTTTCAAGTCTTGGTATTTAGATTCTCATATATTCCCATAATCAATCTAATCTGGAGTGTATTGGGCACCTTGCTCCCTTCGGGGTCCTCTGTCATTCAAGCTTGACATTGCTCCTCTGTAGAAATGCTGGATGTTAGACAGAGGAAATGAAGAGTGTTATGGTCACTAGAATTGGTTTATTCCTGATAAACCTTGTTGGTAGCATTATAGTGCATGTGATGCATGAAAATCTTAGCTTTTCTATTGCTTTGAAATGCTTAGGTTATCCAGGTTCAAATAATATTTACCTATTTAAGCATAAATCTCTGTTGTGAAACATTTATGAAGAGGTTACATCTACCATACTCCAGTATTTACCCAAAGACTCACCTTTGTTTTCCTATCCAACATCTACACGATTTACTGAGATTCACTGACAGGAGAGAAACACTAGCATTTTGAAGATCAAATTCTGAAATACTTAAGAGTATTACAAAATTCTCCCAAGTGTAAGTGAACACTTAAGTGTTTTCATTTCTTTTAATTTTTGTATATTAGATCATTACTAGACTGTAAACACTACTGAAATGTAAACTCCATGAAAGCAGAGATATTTTTCTATTTTGTTCACCCTATTTCTAAAATACCCAGAAACATTCCTAGCATGTATTAGGCACTTAACATATGTTTGTCAAAATAATTATGGTGTTATTTTCCTGTTTGTATGAATTCGACATCTCTTTATACCAACATTCAGTTATACTAAACACAACCCATACAATTTTTATTTTTCTTTTCAATGGAGAAATTTCTAAACATACTTCTGATTTTAGAACTTTTCACAAAGTATCTTGCTTTCCTTAATCATGTTTTGAGTTTTCATGAAGTGTGAAGTTTTCATCATCTCTAAAAATGTAAGAAACTTAGAATTTCACATCTTTAAAATGCCTGGTATTTTATCTAGGCAAACAATTAATTCGTTCTCTTCATGAATATTTATCAAATTATATTATATGTCAAGCACTGTCCTTGCCTTAAGTTGTTAGCAGTTGTACTCAAGTCTTATACTTTGGTGGGAAAGCTAGACATTGAGCTAGTGAATTCAACTATGATGAATGTTGCAAAAGGGGTCTAATAGTGTGCCAGGGGAGAAAACATTCAACAGGCACAATTTCCCTGAAGAAATGATTCTTAAATTGAAATGTGAAGTCTGAGTTGGTGTTTTCTAGTTTAAGAATGGTGGAGCAAAGTGTTCCAAGTAGAGGAAAGAGCAAGTTCAAGGGTCTGGAGGGTATAGAAAATTTGTCGTATTTCCATCTCTGAAAGGAAACTGAATGGCTGAAGCCCAGAGAATAAGGAGCAAAGTGGAATGTGATGAGGCCAGAGAGGTCAGCAAGACCCAGAATGTGTGAAATCTTGATGGAACTGGATTTTAAGCTTAAAACATGATAATTCTTGTTTTTAAACAAAGGGATGACATAATCACAACTGCATGGAAAAGATCACTCTCTGCAGTGTGGAAAATAGGGATAGCCTGGCCTTAGGAAGCCGACTGAAAAGACATATGAAGTGTTTCAGGTGAGAGCCAATAGTAACTCAGGCTAGGACAGTGTCAGTAAAGAAGGAAAACATTTATGGCACAATGTGTTATTTAGGAGTTAAATTGACAGGTTCCATTGGTTGACTGGATATGGAGAGTGAAGAAAAAGCAGAGTCAAGAATAGCTTCCAAATTTCTGGGTAGAGCAGTGGTTTGAATGGAGGGCACATATACTAAGATGGGAAACACTAGACTGGTAAATAGCAGTGTGGTCAGTTACCTACTTGGTGCGATCTGAGAACTTGCAAAAAGTTCTCCTCGAAATCTGCTACTCATGCTGAAATCTGCCAGATCAAAACCTAAAAGTTAGAAGACTTTCGTAGGTAACATCCTTCCCAATATATCTATTCCTACAACAATGCAGAGGAATTACTATTCATTCTCTGCTTGAACACTTCCAGCAGGAGGGAGCTTACTATCATGTACTACAGATACTAGTCATTGACACCACCATACTCACTTCTAAATGAATCTGTCCCTGATTCCAGCATTTAGCTGCTGCTCTTGACCATGTTAACTGGTAGACCAAAGTCACTTAGCACAGCAAACTAGAACAGGTATGGGCAACTGGACTCCAGAGGAACCAACAAAATCCTGTTGGAAGAATTTGAACTATAAGACCCAGAAAGGAAGAGAGATGCTGCTGCCTCCTGAGATGCTAAGGGGATGTAGAAGTGGTAATAGAGGGTTGTTATAATGGCAAGCCAGTGCCACATGCAAGTAGAAATTATGGAGGAGCTGAAACCAGAAATCCCAAGGGGAAAGCCAGTTTTCAGAGAGAATAATGTAGTGTATTTAAAGAGACAAACAGATAAAAGGGACCATGTGGTTGCTGGCAGAAAAGCAGGAGAGGAGTTGGCCTAACATTTTTCTGGTTCCCATGCAGCCTGACTGCACTGGCTGCAGTTGGGTTCTGCACTTGTCTTCCTTTATTTTCAATAATACACTTTTTCAAAGATTGTGTTGGAGTGGGATTTTGTTGATTGCACCACTTGATCCCTGTCACAGAGACTATTTATAAAGGAAGAATATTCCCAGTTTTAACAGGACCAGCAGGGACAATTTTCCTCTATTTATTGAGCTGTATCTCTTCCTGCAACTTCTGTGCGTTGGTGCTTGGGAACCATGCTGAACATACCTAATTCCCCTGCAATAACACTGTCCATCAAAGATCATGGTGGAACTTCCTCTCCAGTCTTCTTTTGTCCACACAAGGCATCCAGTTACTTTAATTGTCCCTAACATGACTTGATTTTCAGACCTCTTTCCCATTCTGTCACACCCATATAAATAGCTTCTGATTTGTCAATACCTTTTAAATTAAAGTGCGCAAAATTAAATGTAACATTTCATATATAATTTGACAACTCAGTGTAACATAGGCTCTCACTATCCATTGTTACTTTGCAGCTAACTAAATCTGTTTTCAGAAAAGTTCTCTATTTATGCATTTCTAGAAATAAATGCCATTTAAAAATCAGTCTTTGGATTAAGACACTATTATCTGGATGAGAATAATCTTGTAAGGCCAGCAACAACATTAATTAATAGCATTAAATTGTCACCCTCTTTCTTATACCTTAGCTTTTATTCTTTCCAAGGGATCAGCTGGAAGATGGTATCTCTCTGTTAAAACAAAATGTAAAACGTACACATTTTGAGAGGGGGAAGAGGATACTTGAGCCAGAGCACACCCAGTAATAATAGACTTGCATGGTTGTAGGGTAGAAAGAAGTTAAGCCTCTGGGTCAGTGAGAATACTGGGGGGATTGAGTGGATTTGGAAGATTGATCAATATGAGTAAATGGGGGGGGGTGGGAAGGTATAAAAGCCAATTCGGTTATAAGTAGCAGTTCCCTGTTGATGAGACATTCCCCCAGGTTACTTTGATATAGATACCTTCTTGCAATTAATCCAGGGAGTGGATGCATGCAATTTCTGTACTTCTGGTTATAGGTAGTTCATGACCAGTGAGGATGATGAGAATGTAGGAAAAATAAAATTCCAGTGATTGGCTGTAGATCCCTTGATCTCTGCAGTCAGGACCCATGACCTGGTACACCACCCTCAATAAATCATATTAGATGATTTTTAAAACATTGGATCCCTATCAGCTCCTTGTAGGAGAGAATCAGTGATTGATTATTAAATTTCATTGTTTTTGTTGGGTGGAGGGGGGAAACAGGGAAACTGCGAAGCAGATGTGAGAAGGCTTTTTCCATAGTTACAGATGACTCTGGGGGTAGAGCCAGGAAAAGGCATCCCTTCTTCATACATAGTGCAATTTCCAGCCACGCTGAGCCCTGCCAATTGCAAACTGATCTGGTGTGTGCTGGCAATCTGTCTGTGTGCAGTAAGTGATCACATGCCACACTTTCTGCAGTGAGGCATTAGCTTCTGCATCTGGGAAATGTTACTCTTGGTGGCAGAACCACTACCCAGTGTGCTGATGCTAAAGAAGATATAGGATTTTCTCACTGTCTGCCTGGGTCAGATTTGCCTAGGGAGAGAAGAACTTTGTGGAAATAAGAAATGTACGCAAGGTATCTTCTTACTTACACCTTCTCAGGTCTGTCTTGAGAGACACTGTCTGGATCTGCAGGTTTCATTTAGCTTGCATAAGTTTACAATGCTTAATCTCAGTAGGGTTATCAGTTCCGTCACGTACTATAAACCGTCCAATCAAGGCAGTGGGAAAGAGTGTTTCTATTTAATACCCGGAGAAATGGTGGAAGTCAGCGATTGATACCAACACAATGATGGGAAAAAGTGTCCAGAGGTGCTACTCACATAATCTCATTTTACAGCATCTTGAAAATTCAATAGAAAGGACTCCACTAACAATACCATTACACACTACTGATTATTGTTCTCAAATGTTCCTAAAGCTCTAAAAACATATCTTAACAATAAAAACGCTCTATAAATACATCCTAACAATGTTCGTAGCTGTGTTTTTTTCCTTTAAAAACAAAAGCACACAGTGTTAGTCACAAGTCATATAATAAAGCAATTTCTTGGGTAAAAGAGCATTATCATCCTTTAAATTATTATATAAATGAAAATAAATGGGTATTTCTTGGTATTGAAAAATATTTCCAAATAATTTAGAAAAAGTGGAGAATATTGCACTTTGGATTGACTCTATTTAATACATGATTTTTATTGGGAGATATATTTTGGTTATTACAGACCATATCTTATTTGCAAAGGCATTTGGGAAGAAAGTGTAAAATTTCCTTGCAAAAAAAGATACATAGTTTTCACATATCCTGCTATAAATGAGTCTATGATTCTTGGTGTTATCTTTGGCCATTGAGACTTTTGGAATTAGGATATTTTTCAAATGAGTTAAAATTGTAGGAAGTCGCTACTGTATCCTGTCCAAAAAACAAACAAACAAACAGCTGAGAGTCAAACATGCAAAGTATATGCTAGCTCTTGAAAAAGATTTCAAACTAGTTTTGAAAAATATATTGCATACTTCCTGTTTGTGGTTACACCATGGAATGAGGAGCAGTGCATACCAGTCTACATTATCAAGAACAATTACTAATATTATTGCCCTAAGAATGATATTATTTCATTCTGTAATGGAAAGAATTAACAAATAAATAATTTTGACTTAAGATTAACTATACAAAAATATCTATTACTGCTAATTTTTTTTGTTTAGCAAGTCTTCATTTTAAATTATTTATGTTACTAACAACACTGAACTAAAAAGTTAAGAACATTCTGTACCCTTTTACAAATTCATATTTATACTGAAACACATGTTCAAATAGTCATATGGAATTCCTTAAAATTTAAGACTAAAGAATTTAATGCAAATTATACTCATTCAACAATAGCAAATATTCAAATAAAATCTATATATTTTATTTTTAATAATGTCCTAAAGATTTTATATTATTGCTTCTGTTATTGAGGAAGCTAGCATGTTATTCCTAAAATATATCTAGAATATTTTTTCATAGCTGGACTATTGGTGAAAATTTCCATAATCTGTTTTCTACTAAGAAATTGCAATACTATCAGTTTACATTGTATTTAAATAGTTTTGAAAGTGATTATTTTTAGGCTATATTCTTAGATAGCAATTTTATGTATTCAGTCAGATTTGCTTACGGTTTTTATAAACAATTATTGGAGAATGCAAGAATCATCAGAAGAGAAAGTTTTAACTCTCTCAAACGTAGTAAAATGATCAAACGTTTGGAATAGAAGCAAATTGTAAAAATGTGTCTTAACTGAGACGCTTTGCCCTAAGGAACCATGCCCTGTGTTTGATGATTCTGCCATAAACCTGAAGTTTATTTTCAAAAATTGACCTCTTTAATGTGAGAAAGCTGATGGTGAAAGAATTCCACTTATGAGTTTTTCCACTAGACACAATAAAACTCCATCATAGCACCTTGTGTTTTTGGCATATGTACTTGAGGCCCACAGTTGAATGTTACCAGATCATATTTTGAATTATTAGGTTGTGTTTATAGGATGCAAACCCTCTGGATGAAAAGTCAAGTAAAATATACATACCTGTTTGGTTGTAGATGTCCCCCTTTGAGTAGAGTAGTAAGAAGGCCAAGACTTAAATGGAACATAAAGAAAGTTACAAGAAGAAAAGAGCAAGAGACCAAAGGAGAAAGGGAAAAGGACAAGAGTAAAAAGAGAAGGCAAAAGAAAGCTAAGCTCGATTTGAAAAACCAGATTCCATCCCATGGTGATGCCAAATGATATTGCCTTGCCTTCCCTCCATATACCAAAATGTCTGGTCTACAGTGAAGACTCTACATGATCAAGCTTGTGGGAAATGTTTAATAGTTGATTGATTTTTTCATTTTTCCTTTGGATAGCTAGTAATATTTTAATATCTTTTTCTTTGCTGAAGACTTTCATGGATATCAATATAGAACACTTTTCTAAACCAGACGTCTGGATATTTAAAGAAATACTAGAGTAAAACTTTTAGTACCTTGAAAAATATGAAGTGTTATGTGGGTGGAGAAACATATTGGAGAGCTAGATCGGCCTTGATGGCTTTTTTTTTTCTCTTTTAGACAGCATATAATGGATCCTATTTTCTAATCCATTCTGCCAATCTATCTCTTTTGATTGAGGAGTTCAATCTACTAATATTTTTTATACAATTTTATTGAGATATTATCACATAACATGCAATCATTCAAGGCGTACAATCAATTGTTCACAGTAGTATCATACAGTTGTGCATGTATCACCACAACCTTTGAACATTTTTATTACTCCAAAAAAAATTAAAATAAAAAAAGAACATCCAAAACATCCCATTCCTTCCTCCCCACCATTGCTCATTTACTTTTCTTTTTTTTAAGGAGAAACTTTTCTATTTATTTATATGTAGAATTTCTGGAATTTCTAATTGTACCAATAGATTTTCCTCTAAACTCAAAATATAATGCACTTGGTTGCATGGCAGACAAGAAGAACCATGGGGGGACTTCACTGGTAACAAAAATGACATCTTGTGGCCATGGCTAACCTGAGGGAAAGAAATGGAAACAGTTTTCTCTAGAAGAATGAGAGAATATGGTAGCACAGTTGATTCTGGAAGGACAAAGGGAGATGTGGCAAAGGAATTAGGTACTACAATATCCATAATTTTGAAAATTATAGTCTTTGAGCTATATATCTTAAGTCAAAATTAATTTGAGTATGGACTATTTTCTTGGAATGGTTTTCAAGTATTAGGGACTGTACTTTTTTTTAAATTTTTTTAAATTAAGATTTATTCACATACCATACAATCATCCAAAGTGTATAATCCATTGATTACATTGCCATCATATAGTTGTTCATTCATCACCCTGATCTATTTATTTTTTAAGATTTTCCTTGTACCAGAAAAAAGTGAAAGTAAGAATAAAAAGTTAAGAGTAAAAACAGAACACCCAAATTGTACCCCCCACCCTATTTTTCCTTTAGTTTTTTTTTTTTTTTTTGCCCCCATTTTTCTATCATCCACCCATACACTGGATAAAGGGGAGTGTGAGCCACATGGTTTTAACAAACACACTGTCACCCCTTGTAAGCTCCATTGTTATACAGTCGTCTTCAAGATTCAAGGCTACTGGGTTGTAGTTTGATAGTTTCAGGTATTTACTACTAGCTATTCCAATTCATTAAAACCTAAAAAGAGTTATCTATATTGTGCATAAGAGTGCCCACCAGAGCGACCTCTTGGCTTCTTTTGGAATCTCTCAGCCACTGAAACTTTATTTCATTTCGTATCCCCCTTTTGGAGCCTTGATGACTCTTAATTACATAAAACCTGGAGATATTTCTGTTTGTATTCTTATAATGCAAAATTGTTCTGTACTATTTCCCACTATATTTTTGGATACCCAAACTCTCATTTTACATTGTTTTATGTTAAACCTCTATGTACTCACTTTACTGAACCACTAAGTTTATCTAGAAAATAAAAGCATTTAAGAAGAACGCTATTTACATCAATGAGTGGCTCTTGTGGAATTCAGTCTAGCATGTGTTTTACCTTTCTCAGGACAGTAGTTTAAAACCAGCATTGCAACCAGCAGGAGCAGAGGAGAGCTACAAACTAAAAAATTTTAAATAATTCATGGATGTGCATGGAAATAATATTTCAAAACTGAAATCAGCAGTGGCTGCCAGGGGAAAAAAGATTTTTTTTAAAAGGAGCCACAGGCAACAACAGTCATATTATTTCAGGTTAGCTCACACCGTTGTATGCATTTCCAGTGCAACATGTGCATGCTTCCATTGGTTTTGGAAAAAAAATGAAGAAGACTTAAAACACAATAACCCAACAAATATAAGGAATCCTTTCTAGTTGTCACAGTCAGTATGGTTCTGTAGTAAAGAAACTGTTCTACTTGCAGAATCAATTCTAAAACATGATTCTATATTTTAAAAAGTAAATCTAGACCTTGTGTCATAGGCCAGAGAGTCATCCACTCACAAAATAAGTGTAAAAATAAGACAAATTATTACTTCCTGTTTTTTTTTTTTCTGTTTTTGTTTAACAAAGTCCCCTTATCCTGACTTAGGATTACTTAATAGGTCATTGGAGACGGTTGGCAATAAATACTCATCTAGGTTGGACATTCACAATTCCAAAATTAAGCAATTGTATATAAGCAAAGTACCTTTTAATCATAATCTCTGGGTGAGAGGCTTGACTGTAATAATAGAAAAGGAAAGTAATAAAAGCAGTACTAGGATAAACATTTAAGTAAAACAGGATATTCTTCAAGATCTTATTTGGAAATGAGATAACTGATAATCATGTAAGTGGAACTAGTCACATCTTCAATTTATTTAAATTGGTTTTACATCCCTTTTCATGGTGGAAACTATGTTCTAGCTCTCTGGACAGACAAAAGGCCATACTTAGAAATATATTTAAAACTGGATTTAAGGTACTAAAAGAATCTAAAGTACACTAACATTTCAAAACATGGATCTTTATAACATTTCAAAAAATGAGCTTTATGGAAATAATTCAGTAATTTCATGGACTAAATTCTTGACAGTAACTTTTATATTAATATATTTGAAGGTTGTTTATATTAAATGGTTTTCTGGGTGATGGTGATGTTGATCCTATAATTAATTGGGACAAAACTGACTGATCGTCTTTCACATTCAGAAAAGAATTAGCTTCTTATCTCAAACAATTCAGTGAAAATTTCCAAATATGTCTGTCAATCTATCTTTCTAACAGCATACAAGTTTTAATTCCTGAGTCAATTAATGGTACATTTTGAGGATTTTTCAAGGGACTGAGAAAACTGAAGTAATTCACATTTTTGAATACCAAAATGTATTATGCTATTTTAATTAGCAATTCTTTCTAGTTAGGGTTTGGTTAGATTTCTTAATTCATGTCGCTAGTTGACTGTAGAATATTGGCCTCATTTTAGCCTGAATCTATGTTTACTCATAAGATTGCAAATAAGCCATATTTGAGTGAGGGCTGACTTATTAAATGCACATCTGAACTTACAATTTTCTTTCTTCTCTTTTTTTTTTCTTTTTAATTATCAAAGTATTGTTTCCTGCTTTTACTTGGTGTTAGTTCTGATACCCTTAAAGAATCTCTGTGAAGTTGATTCAAATCCAAGCCAAACATTTCATCCAGTCTGTGACCTCCATTAATCCATTAATTAATTCATTAATTTAAAACAATGCAAAAAAAAAAAAAATCCCTTGTGAATTGAAGTTTACAGACAAAAGCCATAATGTACCTCATGACTTGGCAGTAGTAGAAACATGGTAAGTTGGGGAATGTGGATTTTATCCTGACTTTATTGAGCACTTGGCATTTCCACTTTGACCATCTTGTTATTGACTTACTGTGCAGTGATTAGTCTCTTTAGACCATGTGTGCACAGAGCAACTGAACTACTTCTCTTTCTTTTTTTGGTGCATTTACGATCATACGGAAAAACACTTCCATCTGCACAAAGATCAAGTAGAGCAAGAAGACATCTTCTCTGAAGCAGCTACCTGGTGATCTCAGTCAAGAGGACTTTGAGACCTCACCGAGGGTTGGAGAGAATGAGTGCTGTGATCATCTGGAGATGTCTCCCTTGGGCGCAGAGGGCAAATCTGCCATTCCAGATATTGCCGCAAAGCTCAGCAAATGACCATCTATGCTTTGCCAAAAATCAGGAAATTATTTTGGTTTATTTATATGTCAATTTCAACTCTCTGGCTTGAGCTCAGAAAAAATAAATATATATAAATAAACTTTAGTGGCTTTAAAAGTCAGAAATCAGCAATAGAATGAATACACTTTTGGGCAGGGGTTGACTTACTTTTTGTCTTAAGATTAGCAGGGAAAAAATGAATGTTTATCTTGCTTTTAACACTTTTTAAAAGTTGGTGGACATTTGCCTATAGCTACAGCCAAGGTTCAGCCATCAGCAATGGAGCAATGTTCTGAATTTGGGTTGCAGGTTACTATAGACAGATGAGCAGTGTCATATGAAAAGAAACGGTTGCTAAACAATTGGCCTCAAAATCACCATTTATTGGTCAAAAATCAAATTTTAAGACATTTCAGGCAAAGATATACATATTCTGGAGAGTAGTCGTGATTGCACACTTTATTCAGTGAGAATAAAGACTTTTTCAAGTTTATTTTTCTTGCTCATAGTGTTCAAATGGAGGAAAATGCTACTTTCTCAGTCTCTGAAGCAGACTTATCTACTTTTTTCCTAAGGTAAGAGCTAAGGAAACATCCAGATATATGATTACATTTAATGGGTAGAAACATTTTCCACTCTAGGTCTTATTGGTCTTGAACTTATGTGTTTATTTTTACTTGGCACATAGCTACTGAATAGTCATTGTAGTCATTTTAAAAAAAATCATATTTTTAAATTGTATTCATGAAGCAAGGAAGCAAAAGTCCCCCTTTCCACAAAGAAATATATAAATTTTGAAGATATTTTATGAATTCTCTCACATGTATAGAGTCGCTATCTCTCATCAATAGCATATGCACAGATACAACAAACCACAAATGTGTCTGATTATTGGGCCATCATCTTCACTCATACCAAATAAAGTAGTTTGACTTTATTATTTACACGATTCTTAAAATATGCAGGCCACTGACCACACAAATAAACATGTGCTTTTTGGATTACTATGAAACCTGATGTTTATGAACAGGGTTCTTTGTATTTTTAACAATATCTGGCACATTTGAGCAAATCTCTTCACTGAAACATGGAGCCTGGATAATTGTGTGTTTGTGATCTATGCTGGGCAGGGACCCCAAACTCTGCTTTTTCTGCAGACAGGAGTACAAAAATCTGTAACTGCAGTTAGATGTTTTCTTTGTAAGATTAGGTTAGTTGGTAAATCTCCATTTTTCAGTTCTTAGAAGCCCAGATTCCCTGTTATAAAGCAATGTGGTTCTGATTACAGCCTTACTGAAGGCCAGACACAGTATCTGTGTTCTTTTTGCAGTACTACCTCTCATTTCCCACGTTAACGTAAGCTATTGACGCTACGTACCTTTCTCTTCCTTGCCTGCAAGGGGTTGTAGCGGGGTGGCAAACTGATAAGCGAGGAGAGTTAAGGAAGAGTAAGTGTTATCCATATTCTAAGTAATGGTACAATATTCTTGAGTTGGAGAAGATAATCATAATGAATAGAACTAAAACTAAATCATTTTCTGGTCAAGAAGTGTAGTTCATCTGCTTTAGTGCTTTAATTCTGACAGTTCCACCACGGTCAGTGTGTGAGACAATATGATTATCCTTCAAAAGAACATTATCAAAGACTTTTAGATATACCATAAGAAAACTCCAATTTTACCCAATAGCTCATGATGAATCCGGTCCACGGCAGCCTCCTTGTTTACCTGTTATGGTAGATGCCTAACTCATTTCACTCTTTCATTCTTGGTTTCCTATAATACAGCCTTCAAAGCTTGAATTTTCTTTCAAAAATGAATGTAAAGGAGCCCATACCTCTCTCTCCTGCTAGAATTCTCTAATGGTTTTTCAATGCACTCTGATCCACATCCAAACTCTTATCTGTGACATCAAAAGCTTGACATGATATGGGCTTTACCATTCTCTGACCTCACCTTCTGCCACCTCCTCCTCTTTGAGGATACATCTGTCCACAGTTATCTTCATCTTGGTCCTGCTTTGAAGACTTTGAACTGGCTGCTGTTCCTTCTTGAAAGATTCCTCTGCCTCATGGCACACTGACTTCTCATTTGTCATTTGGGTCCCAGCAGGCCAATCATGTCACCTTTTCAGAGAGAGCACTTCCCTGGTTTACTTTATCTAAAGAAATATTACCTTATTTTATTTTCTTCATAAATAGTTGTCTCAATAATTTTCTTCCTATATGGGGAGGTGTGCTCCTTGAGGGAAGGGATTTTGTCTATCTTGTTCACAGTGGGCTATTGCCTGGTCTGGAATAGCCATTCAATATGTTTTTGGTTCCATGAACAGATAAGTAACCAAATCAATCAATGAGTTTATCAAAGCCTACTAGAAAGGAAAATCTCGAGGCTGGTCCTAGGGTCTCAATCTTATTCTACTAATGCAGGATCCCTTACTTTTCATTCTCTAGTTTCCATAGTTTCCTTAATTTGTGCCAGAGTCCTATACTCATTTAATTTCTATTCATGCCCAGAAGAGAACCAAACATGCATTAAGTGCCTGGTGCATGTTAGCAGTATCAGAAAGCAGCATTTTATTTTAATTAAGTAGAGTGACCTCTTATTCACTGTATAACTTATAAATTCCACTCCAAAAGCCAAGTTTCTAAATATAACAAGAGAAAAGTCACCAACAACACCCACCCCCACCACCACACACACTTTTTTTAATGGCATCAGCCGAAATATGAAGCTAAGCAAGGTGAGGGATAAAAACAATACCTGGAGTTTTTAATAGGATCATTGTTTAAAGAATTTTTGTGTTACTATACCTGCTTGCATGAAATTTCTTTAAAGAAGTGTTCTTACTTCCCATTTTTCAGGGGGGATTAATGTTAGGTGACTTACCTGAAGCCCCTGTGAGCTGGAAGTAAAGGAAGAACTCAGCGTTTCGAATGCCCCAGGCCACCCACAGCTTCCATCCTCGTCGCCTGCATCATTGCCTTCCTGCCTATTTGCTAGTTGAATATCTTTGCCATGTCTGTTTCCCCTTGGATTTTTTTCAAAGTACAAATTCATTTTCTTGTTTTCAACATGCTGTTTGAAAACATGTGGAAACCAAAGGTGTGGGAGTGGAAAGGTGGAGTTCAGGAAAGAGGAGAGGAAGGGGACGGGGAGAGGCTGCGGCAAGACTCAGGAGATCCTCAATTCAAGCAACGTCTTTACTTTTCAAGGTTAGTCTAGTGTTCCTACACGTGATTTCTGGCAATGCTGTTTCTATTGCACAACCAGAACCTCCATGTGCTGCTTCTAAGCCATCCTGTGAGCCACACAGTTGAGGGCATTTAAATACTCTGGCTATCAAAGCCAATTTGGTTATCTGCTAAAGACTCTATTTTCAGATGTGATAGATAAGACAGAAGCACTTACTTCCTTTTCTGCTCTCATGCCTCCACGGCACCATTTTTTTTTTCTTGCCAGGAAGGATAAAATGCATTTTTGAGGGTGTGTTGCAACTGACCAATGAAGATAGTAAGGAGACTTACTCTGATTCCACCAATAAGGAATGATGGAGTGAAAAAAAATGGGCAATTACCTCAAGGAGATTCAGGCCTTGAGTGGTAAGTTGGGAAGAGGGCTCTGAAGCCCACACTGGACTGCTTTACCTTACTCTCACTACCATAAGTCAAATTCCCAATTCCCATAAACACAGGCAAGGAGAAAATGACAGATCATTGACATGTTGCTCTTCAAAGGCATCTCATCGACTTCATTTTTTTATGTATGGAAGGTTTCACTGGTAGGAGGTTGATGAGCCTCAAATGCTAGAAAAAGTGCTATGGAAAGAAAAGTGTGAGCAATTGGGGAAAATACCTTCTCTTCTTAAAAGGAACCACAAGGCTCTGGGGCCCTCCTAGTGCACAGGCCATCCTCCCAGTTCCACCAGTGCCATTCACCAGCAAATAGCTGAGCCTCTCTGAGCCTCACTTGTCGTCTTCAATTGAGGATAACAGTATTTCTCTTGCAGTGTTGTTCTGAGGTTTAATCTAGCTTAGGTCGGTAGTAGAGATTCAATGGTTGATAGCTAATTGCACCATAGAGTTAATTCAAACAGTGTCAAAAATAAAGAATTGCTAGTAGCTTATACTAAGAAGCATAATATTCTCTTCCAAATCTGTAGTAACTGAAAAGTTATAACTATATAGGAGATTTTCACTACACAGAAATCACCTTAAGTAAAGGCTCTTGAAAATAGATTTCATAACATTAGTTATAGTTTAAATATGGGCCTGAAAATCAATGAGTATGTGGTTAGAACATCTAGAAAAAAAATATAGGTTGGATGCCAGGTCACTGGCCTGTTTATGGGTAGAAGAGGTGAGGAGGATTTTTTTTCCCTGAAAAGTAAGGCCATTTATATTATGAAGCAGATCAACTATTTGAATGGACTTTTTAGAAAAAGAGTTTTCACCTGGCTAAATTAGCAGCATATGAAAGAACTTGTGTATACCCTGATAGATATTTTGTAATTTTATTTCAAATTATTAAGAAAATTTAGCCACTATTGATCATATTTTATTAAGTTATGTTTTCACCGCAGCTTGCCGTATGGGAATTAAACCTCCAACTTTTACAAATTTAACAAACCAACCTTTAAAGTTTTCTATGGATATTCTTTCTAACAAAGAAATAACTTTTTGTGTTATTCTTATTATAAAAGTAAACATACAAATTTTATTTTTTTAATGCTCAGATTCTACAAGAAGATACAAAGAGGGAAAAAAATCATCTGTAAGTCTATCACTCAGAGATAATTGTTGTTGATGTTTTTGTGTATATCACCCAGATATTTCTCTATGTAGTCATTCACAAGTTTTTTTATTAGTGGAATCAAACTATATATGAGATTTTAAAGCTTATTTTAACTAAATATGTGTCATGGTCTTATAATGTCAATAAATATACATGTATAGTATTTTTAATGGCTTGCATAATAGTCCATTTTTATTACTATTCCCTAAAGTATTTAACCAATTCTCCTTTTGAGGCAATTTAAGTTTTTATTTTCCCAATTCCTTTTACTATTATAACCCATACATTTATTTGTCTGGTTGTTTCCATAGGATTAATTCCTACAAGTGGAATTCTTGGTTTAAAGGAAATTCAAATTTTTAAAGTTTTTGATTAAAATTTTTGATACATATTTCCAGACTACCCTCATAAAAGTTGTTCCAATATAGGCCCTCGTGTTTGTGAGTGGTTTTTCTCTCCTGTTAACACTGAGCACTGCAATTCTTTTACATCTGTACTTATCTAATACTATAAAAGTATTGCATTTTAATTTTCATCTCTTTGCTTACTGTTAAGCATGAACAGTCTTTCATATGTTGATTGACTATCTGTGATTCTACTTTTGTGAATTGCTTGTTCATGTCCTTTGCCTATTTTTCTATAGGCTGTTAATCTTTATCAGACTGATTTCTAATAACTTGTTATATATTAGGGTATGGTTGGTCATTTTAAAAATTCATGACATCCAAGATTCTGAGTAAAAAATATCAAAGTCTGTGAGTTCAAATAAGAGTGGGGGTCGGAGTACCATGCACATAAAGAAATAGAGCAGGAGCCGGGGTATCCCTAGATATTATTTAAAATAATAGTTAAATTATAACAAGAGAGAATAGGATTAGATATAATGAAAACATTCCTAAGGGTTAACATTTTAAATTATTGGCCATGCCATAGCATGAGATGCTGGGATCTTCTGTGGGACTTTGTAGATGAGTCGTATACCTCTCTGTCTGACTTTCACAATTCTTCATCAGGGATGAGTCATATGGTCTCTCAGGATGCCACTTTGCCCAGGGTAATTATTTCCCTTCATTTTCACACTTGAACTTGGGCTCTTAAAAGCCCTAATTTAAGATGCTTTTCACTTTAAAATTCGCTGATGCAATCTATATTGTCCTTCCTAAAGATTAAAAAAATAAGAAATTCTAAACTGTATTGTTACGCTTAAGAACAAATATAAGTAGGTCTGTCTTTCAATTCTTCCTAGTAGCAAAAGACACATATATATGTGTGACTATGAGTCATCTTCCTAAGCTTTAATTTCTTACTGCTCTCTTGTGGCCATTCAAATGAACTGTCCAAATGCCTTTTCCTTTTATTAAAAAAATAAGTTGTATAATATTAACAGGAAAAAAATTTCCAAGGAGAGTCATTCGATTTTGTTTTTGTGGCAAAGTTTAGAGACTTTAACTTTTGAACATTAGGGCTGCAAAATAGTTTTTTATTATTAGTTGCTGGGATGGGGCTGAGGAATAGGAAAGGGCTGTAGGTTTCTTCTTGTTTTTTTAATAAAACTAACCACATTGTTATTCATCTATGAAGTCATCAAAAGGCTGATGTTTTGAAATAGTTCTGGCCATTCTGAGGGCAAAATAATGCAATTCCCAGCTTGTTTTCTTACTGTGGTTTTGGGAATTTCAGTAGGGTCTAAGTTTAGTTCTTATAATCTAAAACAGTCTCCTTTTAGGGGAAAAAAAGGAATTCATATGCTGTCTATACATTAGAGCTCAAATAAGAGACAGCTAAGAAATAAAACTATCCTGTTGCAGTTTGGCCATTCAATACTGCCCTGTGAGTAGTGAGAACCCAGGAATTGCAATTTCAACAATCTTAAGAAGACAGAATGAATTGAAATGCCTGATTCTTCCAATTCCGTATGTCAGTCACGAAATTACGATATCATCTAACAAATCTCTAATTCATGTGACTTCAATTCCAATGACCACATCTATTCACACATGGCAGGTTTTAACCAGTTAGTAATTACCTTGCCATAAACTCTCCTGTAGAATGAGGTCCATTATAGCATAATCCTGGAGGTCCATGAGCTCCAGCATTGTGCTATAGAGATAGAGTTGGGCTCTGAGTGCCTATAAGGAGGCTCCTACCACCACTATATATTGGAGCAGCAACTTTATGCCAGGGTCTAGGAACACAATATTGACCACCCTCCCTCAATGACAGCTTCTGTTCTCTTGGAGTTTGCAATCTACTATATGAGAGAGATGTAATATAAAATGGCATGAAGGAAAGTAAAACCACAACCATCACAAATGCTACAAAGATGAGGAATATGAAGAGCTTACCTGATCAGGAAGGTCAGATAAGACTTTCTTGAGAATTTGACAATATAGCCAAGAAGTGAAGGTGAGGAGGAACTAATGAGGCAAGGAGGAAGGAAAGGGCACAAGGACAAGCATGTCAAAGGCACTGCAGTGAGAGGGAGCAAGCAACTTTCATTACAATTAAACAATGGTCAATTGTCCCAAACTCTGTAATAAGAAAGCAAGAGGAAGTATGGGATGATTTAAAGATACTGAGCTATGGTTTTGTGGGCTCGAAGTGTTAGTTTGTCTTTATTATAAAAGTGTAAGAAAGACATAAACATGCTCTAAGCAGGTAATGACAGGATTCTCTTGTATTTGAACAAATCTTTCTACTTGATGTGTTGAAAATGGATAAACAAATGCCAGAGTCATAGAGGAAAGCATTTTGAAAGTTACTGCAACAAGTCAAGGTGAAAGAGAATGGTAGCTTTGACTGGTTATGAGGAATATGTGAAGAAAAGGATATGAGAAGTATAATCTTCAGGACTTAGTGATGGATTGGATATTAGGGACGAGAGTGACAGAGGCATTCAAGATGATTCCTGAGTTTCTAGTTTCAATAAAATGTTGAATGCCAGTTCTTTTCACTAAGGCGGAACACCATGAGGTGACAAGGTTAAAGAGAAAGATCCCTTTAAGTTGTATGTGAGACATCCAAGTGAAAATGTCAAGGAGGCAGTTGGATATGTGAAGCAAGAATTCGGAGAAAGTATCTGTCCTGGAAATACATATTTAAGTGAACTTGGTATTCTAATGTGTAAATTTGAGGGATAGGAAACCAATAAAAAGAATAAAGCTTGTAAGTGAATCTTGAAGAATTTCAACCTTTATTTGTTAAGTGAAAAAAAAAAAAAACAAAACAAAAACATGAAATTGCAAAAGAGAGTGGGAGGATTACTGTAGAGTATAGAGTAAAACCATGATAACATTGTACCACGGAGATCATTGAAATACGGGGAATCAAGAAGAAAACAATGGTTAATATGTCAAGCAGCTTAGGTAATAAATAATAACAGCTAACACCTGTAACATTTATATATGTTAGACGTTTCCTCAGTGCTTTACATATATTAAACTCATTTAATTCTCCCACCTCTACTATGGTGTAGATACTATTATCATCCTCATTTTATGGATGAAGCAAGTGAGGTTAAGTGCTTTGCCTGAAGTCACACAACTAGTAAATAGGGGAGCCAGGGCTCAAGCCAAGGTGTCCGACTTCAGAGTTCAATGCTTTCTTTACCATTATGCTGTTCTTCCTCTTGAGAATTCAAAGATGAAGAGAGAAAAAAACATTTTGACTTCAGTGATATGAAGGTAAATCATGACCTTACAATAAGTGTTTGTGTGGAATGAAAGGGTCAAAAGCCACACTGGAATGAAGTGAAGAGCCAGAAATGGACAAATGCATTTAGACACAGACGCATCACAGTTTTTTGACAAGAAGGACTCCAAGAAATGTAGCATGAGTCAGTCCCAGGATGATTTACACAAGGAAAAGTCCTGTGAGGTGTCATCTCTTGATGGATGAGAGGGAGGCATTCTGAAATGCATCAACCCATTGTAGATTGGGCCAAAATCAATGTGTTGCCTCTGATACTAAATTTTTGAGGTCAAAAACTACCTTATTCATCGGTTTATGATTCCTACTCCCAAACTCAGGCACCTAATATGATACTTTATATGTATCAGAGAGAAATGTGGTGCTGGGGAAAGTCACTTAGGGATTAGAGGACTTGAATCATTACCCTGGTTTTTACTAACTATGACTTTGGACAAAACCCAATCTCCTGGTTCTTCAGATGTAAAAAAGGAAAATACATCATGCTGTCACTATTGCTGGTAGGATTCAAAAACTTCTATGTTAAACACACAATTAGATAGAAATGTTAGGTATTAGTACAATAAACTGTTATTGAAAGAATGAAGGAAAGAGAGAGGAAGGGCGTGCTGGTTTGAAACTGTTATGGACCCCAGAAGAGCCATGATCTTTTAATCCAATCTTGTTGGGTAGAAACTTTTGACTGAATGTTTCCATGGAGATGTGACTCACCCAACTGTGGGTAAGATCTTTGATTAAATTACTTCCATGGAGATGTAGCCCCACCCATCTTAGGTGGTTCTTAATTAGATCACTGGAGTCCTTTAAGAGACTGCACGGAAACAAGGAGCTCAGAGAAGCTTTGAGAGACATTTGGAAAGAAGCTAAAATATGTAATGCAGAGATTCCCCCTAGGAGAAGCTAAGAGCTGACACAGACACAGATGCTTGGAGATGCTGGGAGATGCAGACAGAAGGATGTCTGGAGATGCTAAGCTAAGAGATGAAGCCCAGAGTTTGCCCTAGAGAAGCTGAGAGGACCCCTAGATGTTTAGAGAGAAATGCCATGGGAGAACAAGCAAGGATGCACAGAGGCTGAGAGAGGCAAAGCCCAGAGACATTTTGGAGAAAGCCATTTTGAAACCGGGACCCAGGAGCAAAGGATCAGCAGACACCAGCCACATGCCTTCCCAGCTGACAGAGGTGTTCCGGACACTAGGCCTTTTCTTCAGTGAAGGTGTCCCCTTGTCAATGCTTTATTTTGGATGCTTTTATGGCCATAGAACTGTAAATTTGTAACTAAATAAATCCCCTTTATAAAAGCCAATCCATTTCTGGAATTTTGCATAATAGCATCTTTAGCAAACTGGAACAGAGGGTAGTGACCCAGACTTCCAAGAGTTTCACCAGACTGAAAGAAATATAAACCTACTAAAAATATGGGCACATAGTAGGTGTTCAGTAACTGTTGTTGATGAATTAATTGGCTTTTCCCCTTGAAAATGGCTAGCAGCAACAGCAGTAGACAATTGGGATCAGACAAGGATCACCCTGACTTTTGCCTGAGTGCATTGGCCAACAGAGTTCATGCTGGCAAGAACATAAATATATATTTATGATATAACAGGCATTTAACATAAATATTTTCTGATTGATTAATTGAACCAGGCATTTAATCAACATTGCAGCACAAAGTATTTCGACAAGAGATCTTCTGAGATTTTAGAGGAATAAGCTTGTCAGCACTGCGGCAGGCAGGCATTTCCTGAAAAGACACACTGCAATGCCCCAGTGAATTGCCCACCAGTGCCAATTAAATGTAGTTGTTGTTCAACATTCAGGGTGGTAGAAAAGTGATCTTTAGGACAGCTTAGGACTCACTGGGGAGTCCAATTCTACACTGCTATGGTTTCACATATAATTTGAGGAGGTGGAGGAAGAAGATGAAAAGACAGCTATCACTGTCTATGTGCATTGGAAGTTCTTCATCCAAAGGAAGCCTGAGAATGTTTAAATCTTTAGAAACAGTGAGATTTGCAGTTCTTTGAGAAATTAGACAATATCCTCTGAAAATGTTCTTCAAGTCTATATAACTTGTTACTATATTTTAAAAAAAAACCATTGACTTTTCAAATGAACAAAACAAACAAACAAGATGAACGAGCAATAACAAACACAACAAATGACGCATAAAGAAGAATAAACACAATTATGAGAGAGTACGTGTCTATGTTTGGGTCTGCAGGACCTGACTAAGCTAATGTGAGGTGTGCAAAACCACTGAGCGTTTTCGACAGCACATCTCCAGAGGAGTCATCACTGGACACACTTTTGAGTGCTAGTACATCACCAGATGTCCCTGACTGTTTTCCCGATATCTTCTAGTGAAGACCATGGAGTTGCCTGGCAGAATCAGGCACTAGATCAGGTCAAGGTAAAATGTGAGGCTTCTCTGTAATTGCTGATAGAGGTAGCCTAAAATAGGGTTTGTTTTTTTTTTTTTTTTTTTTTTTTTTTTTTGGTGTGTTTTTTATTTCATTAAAAAAAAATTTCTCTGAAAGATATATATGCTGTAAAGGTTTAGTTGCTTTTGGAGACCTCCCAAATAGTTGTTTTTCAGTTGTTTCCACCATGCAAATTCCACTTTGTTATGAGACTCTCTTCCTTTGGACACCAAATTGTTCACTAAATTAGTTTAAGTCCGGAGACCTGAAATTAAAAGCTGGCTGCTGTGATTTAGTTTTAATGCTCCAGTTGAATGTAGGACTAAATGCTATATTTGAAACATAACAGTAGGATTAGATTTTAGTGATAAAATAAAAAATGGCTGGTAGGTTATTGATGTGTGGACAGCCAAGTCCTGCCTGCTCTTGCTGCCTGCAATAAAACATGATAGACCCAGTTAACCCCA
The DNA here is from genome assembly GCF_015220235.1 of Choloepus didactylus. Taxonomy (NCBI): domain Eukaryota; kingdom Metazoa; phylum Chordata; class Mammalia; order Pilosa; family Megalonychidae; genus Choloepus; species Choloepus didactylus. Next base: position 124,762,066 of record NC_051307.1, read on the forward strand.
TGAGGGAAGCATCCATGTTTTCCTTGTAGGACTTTACATCTGTTGGACCCAGTGGTGGAATTGCTGCACCTTCCTGACTGGAGAAGTTAAACACAAGCCCTTGAGACACTGGACCTGTCAGAAGGGCAACACCATACTTCTCTGCTAGTAAGACCAACCTGCCCTACTCAGTTCTGAGATGAAGCTTCTGTCTTTCCCTTAAGCTAGAAGCCTCCTTTCCCCACATTTAGGGTGGCAATGTTAACACCTGCTTTTGTATAACTCATACCTGCTGATTCCATATTCTCTTTGTAAAGGCACCCCTTTTTACATGATAAAGAAAACTATTCTTACTCCATTTTTAAAATCAAATAATTAGGTTATTATAACTAGGTTATTGATCACATGCGCCTCCCATTGTCATTGTCAACCCACCTTGGCATAGACTACATCTTTTCTTTCCCACTGTAGAAAACATATGAGAATGAAAAATGGCAAGAATGATGTTATTAGAGAGATGACATTGAATCTGCTCTGACTTTTAAAAACAACACAATTAATCAGCATTGGTACTTTATTTTCAGTAATAGTCAGTGGCACACTTCTCAACTGGTTGCCTCTGTGGCTGAGCATTTTTTCCCAAACAAGACCCAGTGCCCAATACTTAGGGTTGACTCAGAGCAGCTGATGGAGTAACATCTCTGTGCTCACTACTTCCTCATAGCTCTCAACCAGATGGCCTCAAGGAAGCAGGCTATAGAGCTAAGGCAAGAGAGCTCTATAAATGTGGGGGGCGCAGGGAGACTCAGGCAAGGCAGGGGGATCAGAAGTCAGGCAGACTTTAACATTTCTTCTTGTTCTGATATCATTCATTTTAGCCCATTATTTGCAAAATGTTATTCAATTTTTTTTTCAATAAAAATGCTCTAGGAAATAAAATTAATCTGTTCAGCCATTTTTTTATTAATAATAAATTTTATTTTGAAATAAGTTCAATCTTACAGGAATAGTTGTAAAAACAGTACAAACCCCCTACATAGAATTCCGTCATATCCCGCCCCCCTCCCCCCATACCCTGATCCATCACCTTTAAGATCCTGTCACACCACTGTCTCTTTCTTTCCCTCCCTCTCTCCCTCCCTCCCTCCCTCCTTAACACTATCATCTATTGCTCTGTCTTCTGAACATATGAGAGCAAGCTGCACATATCTTTGAACAAACAATATAATTCACATATACTTTTCCCATGAATAAGAACATTATTTTTATGCAATCTCATTAAACGCAGCTAAGAAGTTCAAGAAATTCAACATTGATATAAAGCTTACATTCTATATTTCCTCTTTTTTTTTTTTTTTTTTTCTTGTGTCCCATCTGTGTCCCTTTGAGCCTCCTCTCCTCCGACCTCAGATACCTTCCAGGATCATCCTTGGCATTTAAATTTTCATCTATTTAGATTTATTTTTTTTTCAATTGTGGAAAGATATATATAGCCTAAATCTTCCTATTCCAACCCTCCCTAGCATTCCCTTAGTGGGATTAATCACATTTAGAATATTGCAATGCTATCACCTTCCTACCATCCATTTCTAGAAGTTTCCCTTCACCCCAAACAAAAACCCCTACTCTCATTTCTTAACTCCCCATTGCCCCTTCCCCCACTTCTTGGAACCCCTACTCTACTTTTCATCTCTTTGGTCAAATTCTTTGATACTTTCTTTGTGTTTACCATGGGGCTTAAATTTAACCTCTTAAATCTATAACAATCTTGTTTTTCTTTGAAACCAACTTAACTTCAATAGGACACGTAAACTGTGTTTCTATACTCCTCCATTCCCCCACCTTTATGTAGTTCTTATCAAGAATTACATATTTTACATTGAGTCCAAAACCACCGATTTATCATTACAGTTTATGTATTTTAGATCCTGTAGGAAGTATCTGTTCAGCCTTTTAATTATAAGAACTCTTAATTATCACTAAATATCTTTTGGAGTACTTTCATTCTCATTGAAAGTAATTCATTCAATTAATAAATATTTACTGAGCATCTGCTACATGCTAAACTTTATCCAAATTCAGTACATACAAAAGTCAACAGAATACTTAATTATCTGTCATCATAGTTTCATTTGATGAAACTGAGGCATCAAATAGATTTAGAAAGTAAAGGACATTTATAAATTTCAGTTGTGGAACAATGGAAGGTGGGACATAATCAAGGCAATTAAAGGGCAGTGGTCTGAGAATTTGAGAGAGCATTAGGAGAAAGTTGATGAGCCATAGGTTTGGTGGGAAGTGGAGGTTGAGAGTGATGGAGTCAGAGGAGAGAAGGATGATGAACAATTATCTGTTTTGGGCAACTGAATGGTGTTTCTACTCCTTTGATAGGAAACAAAGGAGAGGAGTCAATTTTTCTTGAAAAGAAATATGGGGACTATCAAAAGTTGAAGATAACAATTTCAGTTTGGGACATACTGAATTTGAAGTACAAGCAGGATATCTAAGTAGACACATGTAGTAAGCAGTTAAATGTTTGAGTCTGAAGCTAAGGAAAGAGATCTGGGCTAAAATACAGAATTTCACACCATTGGTTTAGAGATGGTGTGGTAGAGACTGCTGGATGTACACTGAATGAAATTCATCCTCCCCTTCATATCAACATATACCTACCCAACTAAAGACTACATTTCCTAAAGTTCATTGTGGAATGTGTAGTCATTTAACCACATACTCACCAGTGAAATGTGAGCAGACATGATGCATGTATCTTCAATGCCACTTGTTTAAAGAGCAGTCCATAGCCCTGGACTTCCTTGTTTCTTTATTACTCCCTTAGGACCCTGAACTTAAGTGCAACCCGGAGACAATGGCAACAGCCAAAAGGATGCAGGATAAAGATGCTGAGTCTCTGAATTACTGTGTGGAGCAAAGCTGCCCTGCCATCCTGGACCATGTGCACCTTGACTGTTAGGTGAGAGAGAGCTAGACCTGATTCTGTAAGCCACTCCTTTCTTCATAGGAGCTTAGCCTTCCCCTTGGATAAAAGAGGTGGCCATGCTATGGGAGTGGATTAGATACCACAGAGAAAGTAGGTGGAGTAAGAAAAGAAAGGTGCTATGATGAGACCTTGAGGAACACTAGTGTTGAAGAAGTGAGTGAAAGAGAATCCTGAAAAAGGAAGTAAGAAGGTGTAACCTGAAATATAGGAGGAAGTGAAGAGGGATGTCTCTTCTTATAAGCTGGGGGATGAGTGTTTTAGGAAGGAGAGAAGGGTCACTAGTGTTAAAAGATGTTAATAGGTCAAACGATATAAGAATGAGAGAAAAATTCTAGAGGATTTAGTGACAAGGAAACCATTGGTGACCTTGATGAGAACAGGTTCAGAGAAGTGGTGGAGGGAAGAGATGAAAGAGAGATGGGGAACTGTAGGCTGCTAACAGACAGCATTTTAAAGAAGTTTGGTGTGGTGGGAAAGAGAGATCTGGAGCCAGAGTTATGGATGGAAATGGGAACAGCAACTAACAGGTAACATTTACTGAGTGCTTATAAGGCACTTTACAGATATGGTCTCATTTAATCTTCATAATAACCCTCTTAAGTAAGTTGTACTAGTATCCACATTTTACAGATGGGGAAACCAAGGCATGAAGACATTGAATAATCGCCCAAAGTTCCACTAAGTGTTGGAGCACCCTTAATCATCTGGTGGTACAGCTGCTTCCCAGGCAGTCCAGGGAGGTTATATATGGGGGTTCTTTCTTTAAGCTAATATCAGGAAGCTTCTTTTAACTACTTATTCTTATTGAATTAGGAGCTCAATTTGAAAGTTAGATCCTCCTAAATGTTTAACTCCAAGGCAAAGCAAATCCATTTCCCCATTTTAACCAAGGATCAGAACCTTTTATATTTGCCTCACTCTCTGAGCCTTGATTAAAGAAGGATACTTTCAGAATTTCTGCACCGTTAATGATCACCAGCTTCTGTTGGTCACGCCATGCATTACAGAGTTGAGTTGTGGGCCCATTTGGAACTACTTGGCCTGGATGCCAACATGATTAAGCTTGAAATAAGTACCAAGAGTATCTAGTAAAAGTGCTAAGAAAACATAGAAGAAAGGATTTCTGGGAAGCACTGAGGGCTCAGTAGGGGTGGTGGAGACATGAATTTATTGTGACATCTATCTGTACAGTTATGTGATTTCCTCCCAACTAAGTTCAGCCACTGGGATGAATGTGTCACGAAGGCAGGTGGTTGGATTCCTCCAAGCATGAAGTTCTGCCAGTAGCTGATTTGAAGGAATAATGAGTAAGGAAGTTAGGATACTAAAACAGAGTGGTTGAAATAATGGACCATGGAACTTAAGCTTTACAGTAAAGAAAGACAGAGGAGAAGTGATCAACAGAAAGAAGAGGGGTCAAGGGTTCTTAATGTGAACTCCATGAGAGCAGGTATCTTTGACTGCCTGCTTTACTCCAGTAAATCCCACATCTAGAACAGTGTAAGGTATCAGGAGGGCTCTCAATAATATGTTATGTGGCTAACAACTGAGATTAAAGACTAATGTATTGAAAGTAATTGAGCAACAGTCAGAGAATAAGAGTTTTGGGTCAAGTAATTATGGAGTATGAATTTGCAATTTGAAAGTTAGAGCCGATTCAGGTGAAGATTAAAGTCCCACATTTACAACTTTGTGTGGATGCCCAAAAGGCATGAGGCAAAGAAAAAGTCATTGGAGATGATCAAGGCACTGAGAGCCAGGGATATGATTGGACTGAACACAAATGGCATGGATGTCAAAGACAAAAATCCTAGCTAGGTTCATTCAATAACAATCATGGTTAATATATTCCATTCACAGGGCTAACATGGCTAAAAATGGATAGGAATTTTGCTTCTTTGTTTTCTACATATGCCGGCATTGGGTGAATGTATAAGGGAAAATTTAGTTGACAGTAATGACCAAACAATAAAAAGAACAAAATCAAAACATTTTATGAACATGTATACTGTCTTCAGTTATTTGGGTTTTCATATTTGTCTAACAGTATGTTCACAAATTTTTATTATTCATTATTCTTTCTACACAAGAAGTTTCTATTTATTCTTTATTCTCTTTGTGATGACATGCAGTATATGTCAAATATCTTGGTTTGGCCAAGGCCTTTCATTTTTTATTGTTGTATGGTTGTTTAGTAGTTTGAAATCATCTTCTTTCAAATTTAACAATGCAAATCTTTCCTTTTTAAGTGGTCTGTTATTGTTTTGATGATATTTTGTAAACTACTAATATTTTATTGCATGCTTGCTATTAAGATTTATTTCAGCTTTTTCATAGTGTCTAGAAGCAAATAAAAGTTATTGGTTCCTTTGTTTATTTCTATACTTGGAAAAGAAAATGTAAAATAGAGGAAATTGCACCATTTCAAGTTTAAAAATGACTATTTCATTCAAAATGGTTTCTTCACCTGAATTAACTACTTATTTGTTACGTCTCTCCATTCCTCTCTGCCAATGGATAGGCAGCCTTTGAATCAGAAACTAAACAAAAAATTTCTAATGCTTCAGTTAAAGAAGGGGTGGAAACGTTTTGATGCCTAGGCTGTGGTAATACATAGAACCATTCACAGGCAAACGTTTTTAACAAAGAATCCTTTTCCTTGATTCTCATTAGCTAGAATTTTGGAACAGAATCCAACCAGTGAGTAGACCATTTCAGAAAGAGAGAGTGTTTTTTTAGCTGAACTCTTGATCCTCTTGTCTTTGTAAGGCTGAAAGTCTCCAGGCACTGTCTGATAGCTTGTTCTACTATTCTCTAGTATTCTTTTCTTTTCACTATTTCAACTATGCTAGTCAAATGAGTTTCCATGGTCCTGTCCTTAAAAGTTGTACAGGCCATGATGGCTTGTTTTGTTTGGCAAAATTCTCTAGAACGTGATTCATTGTCTGCAGGTGATTCATGGTAAGGAAATTAATTCTGAACTCTGCCAGTGATTGCGGTTGATTAAAGTCCAGAAGTCCCTGCCGTCTATTCACTAGCACTCTTTGTCAACTGGAATATTTCTATAATAAAAAGAGCCGAAAGTAGATGTACTTGATGCATGGAATTTACATGCGTGTTTGCATCTTTTGAAAGAGCTACTCAAGTCTATACAATTTTAACACTTGGCATGAAAATCATTCTAAAAGTGTCTGACTGAATGAATCACTTTTTACAAATAAATATCTGTCAAATGGTGCAATTACTTCAGATCCATTCATTAAGCAATAAAATAAAGCAGTAAATAGGATACATCTGCTGCAAAGTGCTATAGAAATGCAAGTTTCCTTCTCAAGTTACTTGTCTTTTAATATTTTAGCCTAATTGGTGGAATGATTCGCTAGAAACATCTACTATTCAATCTAATCATAGCACCAAAAGGGGGGAGGGGAAAGACTTCCTAAACCCATCAGTAGGACAGGGGGAAAAAAACACCCACTTTCAAGAGAAAAGAAAGCATAAAACAGGGATGGGGCATAAAGCATTCTTTCATGTGCCGCTATGAGAAATGCTGTGAGATGAAGGACCACACATCCTCTGAAAAGGAACACCAGCATTTCAAGGTGTTATCAGGTTTCCTTCCATATCAAAAACTCAACTGAGTACTTGCAAAGAAAAATAAATTTAAGGAGATCATTATCTCTGTAAATCAACTCTAATTCTTTATTATGAATGTGTTTTTTTTTTAATGAAGAAAGTAAATAAATAAATAGGGATTATATTGGCTTCATAATGCTGTACTATTTTAAACGTATCAGTGTTACAGAGTTTATATTCAAAGATAGACCAGGAACACATGAAGTAAATATGATCCATTGACATACAGATAGACAACATAAAATACTAGGTCTTGTTTCTCCAGTAGGCTCCCCCTTTGAGTGAATAATTGTAACAAAGGGACATAAGAAATCAGAAAATCTGAAAATTTAGGTTGGTGAAATATTTAAAATAGCTTCTTGTTGAGATTTAGTTATGACAGTAGTCCATTTTGCTGTTGAAACTTGAGAAAAATAAACAAAAAGAAGACATTAAAAATCAAGCATAATCCTGCCATTCAGGTAACTAGTGTTGGTATTTATTGCCTCTTAGAGGGTTTCTATGTTTTTCATTGTATCTTTTTAAGCCTAGACCTCAAGAGGTCTCCCCTGGTTTTGCTCTCTTTTGTACCTCTGACATCACCATTAGAAGAACGTGTTCTAATGTTCTAATGCTAAGGAGTATAAGAGACATGTTAAGTAGCCAATCCATTGACCTACAGTGATCCACAGATACAGGACTGATAAAAAATGATTGTTGTTTTGCTATGAGTTTTTATGCAACTATGCAATGATAGCTAACATATACAATGTGTGCCTGTGTGTGTATACAAAAACATAAACAAAATTTCCTTTAACTTGTTTTTTCCCTGGATGATATATTACCACATTTGTCTCAATTATGAATAAATGTTTTCCTTTTTGTCTGCCTGCTGGAATGTGAGTTCTATGGAAGCAGGTTGCATTGTATGTCAGTACCTAGACAAGATCAGCTTATAGCAGGCAGGCAGGAAACATGCGAAGACTAAATTAAATTTTCCAATAACATGATTTTAGTGGTTGCATGTTAGTCCATTGTGTATATGTGTGTAATATGATTTATCTAACCAGTCTCGTGTTTTAATTTTTGCTGAAATTCTTGTATATTCTTAGAGTTACGTTTGTGCACATTTATGATTATTTCCTTGGGAAAATTCCTAGAAGTTGAATTCTGGGGCCAAAGTATATATAGGGAACAGCTATTTAAATAAACTCCTTTTTTTCAGGATTTTAAGAATCACAAGCTTGCAAAAGTTTTTTCCCCCCTTTTTCTTCTAACTTATATGATCCATTATATTGCCTTTCTAGGTTAAGGTGAAAAAGGAGTGGTTTTGGATTGTCCTTCAGGTAAAAGAAGTATAACAGTAGGCATTCTCCCTCTCCCAATCAAGAAATGAAGATGTAACTACATCTTATTTTATTTTCTCTTTTTGCTTCTTAGACTTCCTTTCATGTCCAGTCAATAAGATCACTGGGGTTCTACTATGTGACAGGCACTTTCCCTGCCAATCTTTCCTATGAAGGCATTGCCTCTTCTCCTCCATTTCACACTTACATAAATACATGGAGTAGCAGAGTGTATGCACCACAAAAAACATAGGTTGACAGTTCTAAAGATAGAACCTATCAAAGCCAAGAAAGAGACTATCTTACCTGCTTTTGAGCACACACCTATTCTTTGGCCTGAGGGGACTTTACATAGCATCTCAGCTTGGACAGGCTTTAGAGCAAGCACCAGGAAGTTGACAAGAAAAGCAGAAAACATATTAGCAACCATAAATGAGGGCAGGCACGGTAATGCTGAGGCACTGAAACCCACAGTATTATGTTCAACACAACCTTTAAAATGAGCCGTAATCGTGTCTGAACCTCATTTCTAGGGATTTCTCTACAATGCAGACTTCACAATGTACAAAGACACTTACTTTCCTGCTTTCTGTGTTGTACCTGTTCAAAGTATAATAGACTTGTCAGTCTATGGTAATGCTATTCCCACATTCTCCTAAGCACTGTATTTACTACAAAACATAAATGATGGTGAGCTGACAGATGCTAGATTGCAACTATGCCCAATTTTAATTGATGTGTATTTCTATAGTCAAAAAAAAAAAAAAACTTTTGTTGGTTGTTTTCTAAATGTGACTAATTTCTATTTTAATGCCAATATTATGTTCAGTTCAGGTCTGAAGCTAAGGGCTTTTAACTCTACCTCACATTTTTATAAAGATCAGAAAGAAAAACAGGGCAGATTAATTTAAGTTTCAAATAACTGTAATTTTAGCCCACTCTTGATATCAGAATTGTCTTGGATTAATTTGATTATAACTCCCTTTTAGTAGGGTTGAAACATTTTCTCCAAGATCAGAATTCAATTCTGTACTGAAATTAAAAGCTGAAAAGATTAAAAAAAAAAACACAAAACAACTTTTCCAGCTATGTCCCACAACATACACCCACAAGCGAGTGGCCACGGCTGGTCACTCTTGTATGAAGTAGTGCTTGTAAACAGCCTGATCCAAACCAAAGTTAAATTGGTAGTACCATCTTTTAGTAAGGATCTCCTTGTTTATCCACAAACTTAAATTTAATAAAAAAGTCACTGGTTTTTGAAACAAATTAGAAAGGGAAAATGAAAAAGAATACTCTGTATTTAAGTTGGAAAGATTGGAGACATGATTCAGAGCTCACTCCATCCCCTCCCCAACAAAAAAATAGACTTATACATATATTCAAAATGATATGACTAATTGGAGCAATTATTCAGATATTTGGCCTGAAATAGTCAGACATACTACATGAAAGTGTCTGGGTACTTTTGGACTTGAGTTATTGAGATAATTGGACCAATTCACCATTTCACTTTGCCTTGCAAGTGTAGCAGTACCTTAATCATAGTCTAATTTACAGGGTTTCTTTTTCTTCGCAGACAGTTTAAGAACACTAGATTTCGAATCACAAGACCAAGCCTTGATTCTCTTTCACACTTATGAGCCATGTGGCCTTGAGCAAGCCACTTTCCCTCTCTGGTTCTGCTTCTTGGTCTAGAAAAAGACTATAATGCATACCCTGCTTATTTCTTGAGGTTGGAAAAAAGCTAAATAACATAACAGTGAGCCCTATCATTTATTGATCAACAGGTGTTTTACATACATGATTTCATTTAATTTTCACAATAATCACCACTGTATAGAAAAATTGATGTCCAGAGAAATTAAGAGCATCACCAAAGGGACACAGTGAGAATTGGACAGAGCACAGACTCATGCTTCTGACTTGGATTTTAATGCACATTTTATGTGACCTCTCTAATGAGACAAACTCCTGCACATACATGAGGGATTATTATTCATATAATTCTAGTCTGTGCAATGGACCAGGCATCCTACAATGAGTTGAGCAAACTTCCATGCTGACAGGTATTTAAAATTTATGGATTTTTCACCTTTTTCCAGCAATGATTCTGAGACACTTGAACAAATGGCTCTTAACTGTGTCGCTGTTGGGGCTGTAGCCATATGTTCATGAAGGACATGTGAAACCTGTTAGCTCTGGCACCATCATCAATAATAACTTTGCCATTTCCCTCAGCTTGGGAATCAATCCCTGGGGTTGGATTTGCTAACACCAGCACGAGGTCCCTTATCTAATCAGAACTGGACCCAGCCATATTTCAGTGCCTTTGACAAGGAATGATGTAACAGTCTTAGTTGAAAATGAGATATGCATTTGACATTTGAATATCACACAGTAATATGATTGTCATCTGAATTGCCAATAATAGGTTTAATAAAAGCATAGTCTAAAGTAGGGTAATGGTTTTTACTCTAGAAATATTTTCTTCCTGATCACCTGATACTTACCCACATACACACACACATATATATGTGTGTTGACATACTTATATACATACTTATCTATAAAATAATAATGATATGCCTGTGAAAACAACCAGGCTGTGTCTGTTTTAAATACAGAGAAGTCACTATTTTTCCATGCTCAAGATTTTCCCACATACTTATGAAAAAAAGAAAAAGCAATCTTTCTGTTTGGATTCCAGTGGTGAGAATTTCCCCATCTGTTCACCATCTCTTTATACTTCAGAGTTTGAAGGTGACAAAATAGTACATTCCGTCTTTTGTAAATTACTAGCAAAATTTCTTATCACAGATAAGGATTCTAGGTTAAATAACCAGAGTCCTGCCTAAAATGTGTTCAGAATAGTCTAGCTACCATTTGCAAAGTTTAAAAAGAAGGGATATTTGTAACTAATAAAGGGACTATTTGACCTTTGTATAAATAATAGATAAGGTATAATATACAGCACAACTCCATGCGATATAGAAATGCTACAAATAGGCTAATTTTACATTAAACTATTGCTAAAAAAACTGCAAACAGAGGTCAATCTTTGACAGATCTAAAAATACAACCATGTGGATCAAATTTTCTAGTCACAGCTTCATCTGTGTAGATTTTCTTTCATTTGTAAAAACCTTGCTGTTTCTGCAGAGGAACTGATTAGACTGCCCATTTTAGTGCTGAGCAATGTATTTCTGAAAATGAGCTTAAGTCTACAACAATGCAGTCTATTTGCTGTGTGTTTTTTTTAATCTATCCAAGACTAGCTTTTGGGCCTTACATTTCATATTTGACATTTTGCCTGTGGCATAAACTCTCTCACAGTGGCAGCTCCTTGAATTTTCACATCAATAGTATTCCAGTTGAGAACTCTATCTATAGAGTTATGTCATTGGAACATACATTTTGAAGACTTTTCTAATGATTAACATACATTTAGATAAATTGTTCTCACCAAATTTGGCTGCTGCCTCTAAAAGAGAATAATATGACTCACTTTCACCTCACCTCATAAACTAACACTTTAGAATAATTGAGTTAGATGAAACAGTTCTTGTTACATTTTACAAAAATGTCTTCTTAGAGAAACTCATTTTATCATGGACTCAGTTTTCCCCTAGTATCTCAATCACACCTGAAAGTGCTTTCATTTTCCAGGACACTTGATCACTGTTTGGCAATTTCATACTCTAGCAATGCTATTGGAAATAGGCTTTGACTGGAATACGTTTTATCTGGTATCAATAAGCTACAAGGTGTCCCAGACAAGTGAATTTTCTAGATAATTGAAATTTACTTCATTAAGTGCCTGATTTTTGTGTTTAAAATTTGTACAATGGGTGATTATTGAAGACATCAGGTTGAATGAAATAAGCCAGACAGAAGGAAGAATACTATATGATCTCACTCATGAAATAAGCAGATTATGCAAATTAATGAAGTCAGAAACTAGAATACAAGTTACCAGGGGCCAGGTGGTGGAGGAGAATGGGAAGTTCATGTTTAATTGGTATGGAGTTTCAGTTTGGGGTAATGGAAAAGTTTTGGCACGGGTGAAATCGTGATGGAGGAACAACTTTGTGAACGCAATTAACGTCACTGAACTGTACATTTGAAGCGGGACAAAGGGATAGTTTTAGGTTGTATATAAGTTACCACACATGCACATACACACACATCCATAGAACTGCACAACCAAAGAGTGAACCCTTATGTAAAAGTGGGCTAAAGTTTGTAGTATAATTATAATAATATGGTTTCATCAACTCTAACAAAGATACCACACAAATGCAAACTGTAAATAACCGGGAAAACTGTGTATTTAAGAGGAATATATGGGAACTCTGTTCTCTCTGTATGACTTTACCATAAACCTACAACTGCTCTAACTAAAAAAAAAAAAATTGGCATGTTTTGTTAGAATTTTCCCTAAAATGTGCCTCATAACAAGCCATAAACATTTTGCCTAATTCTACTGGAGGCCATGTATAAGAGATACCGAGTGTGGTGACTTATAATTTCCTTGCCTGGGCACGGCCCTAATACACAGACTTGTCCCACAGGAGCCATTTTGATTCTATGTGAACTCTTCTTAATGGTCACAACTGACTGGCCCAGGGTTAGATACCTGACCTAAACTGACTGATTAGAGTCCGTTTCCATGATTTTCAAATAAGAACTAAGTTAATGGGTTGTTCCATGAATTCAGAATGATGGGAGCTACAGGAGGGAATGCTGGAGTACTGCTGACAGCCATATTTCAGGAAGAAGCCAGTCGGCAGTAGGAGGAAATGGCCCAGAGAGAAGCCGAGGTGGACGGAAAGGCAAAAGGGGAAGGATGGACCCTGGGGAGATCACTTACATTACCCACTTTACCCTGAGGCTTAGCTTCACCTCTATCCTTCCTTCTGATACATTTCCTTTATTGCCCAACAGGTTAGAGGATTTTTATGTGAACCTCAGCCAATGTCATTTTCTGAGGCAATGGAAAAGTTTACAGGAAATTTTTCCGTAAAATTGGTAATGACATTGATCTCATTAGACATACTGAGCACACACTATAATTTTCTTGATGATATATATTGTCAAGGATTTCAAATGTGTTCTTGTAAGTCAGGGATGCATTCAAGACTTTTTATTATAGGAGAGGCTGTTCGTACCCACAATAATTGGCCTCAGGTAGCTGTACTTTGTAGAATGTTGGATCTGATTTACAGAGATTCTCTGTCATTTTTTCATTGACTAGCTGTTGACTGTTATCTTCTGCCCTATAGAGAGGTGGTTTGAGAAACAGTGTGGCTGTTAGAAGAGAGATCTGGGTCTGCCAGGATGTGGGCTCTATTGCTTACTAGCTGCATGAACTTGGGTAGGTGATTTAAATTTCTGTGCTTATCTTTCTTCTTTAAAACTGGGGTAATAATAACCACCAGTCATTTCTCTAAAGCATAAATAGGCAGCATATATAAGGTACATGAATGTTAGGTCATTTCTGGGAATGCTTTCTCCAACTTCTAATTTATCCTAAGGGAGAAAAACAATTCTGAAGACATGGAATCTGAAGTTTTTATGATAATGGGTAAAGATAGGTTTTTATGATAATCACTTTGAAGATTATTTTTTTAAAGATTACTAATTTAAAAAAATACTTAACTGTTTTTGAGTGCTCTTTACAAAGTTTCCATCATATGCTTGGACAAACACTTCCCACCCTACCACAGAGGATGTCCATTTGCTCAGGCCACCCTTGGACAGCTCTGACTATTAGAAAGTTTGATTTACTTTGATCCCATCTCACTCTGGGCCTAGTTCAGGCCATCACTGCCATATAGGGGGAACTAGGTGCTCTTCCATGTAATGATTATTCAAATATTTGAAGGATATGCTCTTGCACACCAAATCTTCTTTCTTCTAGGTTGAAAATATATAGTTATTTTATTTCATCTTCCTTGACCATCTCTTCAGTATCATTCAGTTTATTCTTTTGAACTAATGGGCGGCAGTGTCATCTGAGCCATTTGAAATAGAATCAGATTTCTCTCAGGGCAGCCCAAGACTTCATTTTTGCAACATATACCAAATAGCTGTCCAATAAAAAGAAGTCCATATTTTGAATTAGATTATCATTGGTGAACTGAAGCTATATTCTAGTGATCCCTTTCTTTTTCACAATTTATCCTCATGAATTTGGCAGGAAATTTTCACTCTCAAAGTTCAACCCAGTCTCCTTTTCTTTTTCCATAAATATATAGCTTATGTACCAATTATATATTTATAAAATGCTTTCTTTTACCCTTTTAAAAATTAATTATTTCATCTTTATGTGAATTTCCAATATTACCATGGGGTTCTGTTGTCTCAGTTATGAGTGATTTTTAGCACATGAGTCCAGACATTTTTTAGGTCATTTAGAACACTAGTTTTTCTTTTGTAACCATACTTGCCATATTGGTCTAATTCTAAACAATTTTTCAGTATGAAAGAACTTCTGCCTTCAAAGATTTGCTTTCTTTCTCTATGCCATTTATAAAATTGTTCCAAATGGTAGTTTGTCATTTTTTTTGGTTGCTTTGCTCTCAATATCACTGAAAATGGGAAACTTATTTGATAACTTTTCTTTGCTTGTGTTCAGGATCAAGTCACTGTGGCAGTCATCTTTTCCTGATAGGCATGGGCAAGTGACCTCCTTGTATGACAAGAGCCCTTACCTATGTACCTTTTTTGAGGTTTCAGAGAGGGCCTTGATGAAGTATTAACTAGTAATAACTAAGTTGGAAGGTTAAAATGAGAAAATAAATTGCACTTTAAAAAAGACACAAAATTATACCTAAGACTAAACTCAATGGTATATTGAGTATAACTAAATGAAGAAAAGTTTATGATTGTTTTGAAGAACATAAAGTAAGTTTTGATAATATGTAGAGATGTGTGTTTCTGAATACAAACATTATAAAGACATCAGTTCCCCCAAATAAACATATAAATTTAAAGCAATTCCAATATGATGGATTTAAAGCTTATACGGAAGAATAAATAGGTAAAAATAAGTGAGAAAAGTTATGCAAGTAAAATATTGAGGGGAACTTTGAAATTAGATACCATGTTATTAAAGCTATAAATATGATTGTGGTTTAATACTAGTATAAGGACAGATAAATTAATGGAAGGGCATAGAAAACTGCAAAAGGGACCCAAGACTCTGTCAACATTTTTCTCAACCTAATTGTTTCTAGTCAGAAAATATCATATGGAGCAAATTTGAAATTCACACTGTATTTGAATGAACACAAATGTATTGTTTTGCATACATATGCCAATCAAGAGGGATGAAGAAATAGCCTTGGATGACCAGAGAAATCATGTGTTTATTAATATGATAAAGGAGCCATTTTAAATTAGTGGGAAAGAATGGTTTAATCAATAGGAGACATGGCATAATTTATTGATAATTGGAAAATATAAAGTTATATCTATCTCACATTATTTATTTTAAAATTTCAGATGGATTAACATGATGGAAAGGAGATAGTTAAAGCCATAAAATAACTGGAAGAAACTATAAATGGAAATATATCTGATTTCTTCATTGGAAAGCCTTGCAATCAAAGGTAAACAATCAAAAATGAAAATGTTAACAAATGTGAGTACAAAAAGTGAAAAACTGGTCTCATAAGATATTATAAATAAATTAACAATGGCACACTAGTGAAAATAATTGTAATACATGTGGTAAAGAATGACTGTTCTTGTTTCAGAATAGTTTTATAGATAATATGATACATTAGTAAGAGAAAAATTGATGAATGAAAGTATCATGCAACTCACCATACAAACTGTGAATGATAAAAGAAACTTCAGCATCACAAAGAATCAAAGAAATTCACTTTAAAATATCATTAAAAGCATTTTTCATATATAACATTGGCAAAGATGAAAAAATGTAATATACAGTCTTGGCAAAGTTGATGGGAAATGAGGAGAGTCATACACTCTTTATAGAATAACTTTTTCTAGAGGGCAACATGGGTAATACATAATAAAAGCCTAAAAATATTCATACACTTGAGTCAGCAACTTTACTTCTAGGAATGTATTCTAAGAAAAAAACTTGAGATATTAAGAAAGATCTGTGCTCAGTTTTGCCCTTCATAACATTGTTTATGCTGTCATAAAATATTCAGCAATATAAGTATGGCTAAATAAATTATGGTCAATGAATGAATTCAGTGTAACCCTAAGAAGGTGAGTTGAACAAGTACAGTATAGTCAAAGTTTTATGAAAAATATGTAATCACACATTTATAGAAATAGGAAAGTTACTAAAAGAAAAAACACAAAATACTAATATTGATCTGTAGAATGTAATTAAAGGTAAATGTTCATATTTTGCTATATTTTTAAAATGTTAAAATCATTTTTTTAAAATTTATTTTTAATGACAAGTGATGCATAAATATAGTCTTATCAAAAAAAAAAATACCAATAAAGTGAAATTACCTCATGGCCTCCACCTAATTCTACTGATTTCTCCAGAGGTGACTACATTTTGTTTTTTCATGTGTATCTCTACAGTCTTTTTTATGTTTGTGATGCTTTGAAGCTGTATGTACCCCAGAAAATTATGTTCCTAAAGTTAATCCATTCCTGTGGGTGTGGACCCATTATAAGTAGGATCTTTTGGTGAGCAGGATTTTAACTTCAGTTGAGATGTGACCCACCTCATTCAGGGTAGGTCCTAATCCTCTTAGTGGAGTCCTTTATAAGAGGGTGAAGTCACAGAGAGAAAGCCACAGAAACAGAGAGGAAGCCACTGAAGCCAGATGCTAGAAGCAATGAAACCCAGAAGAGAAGGGAGAGACCAGCAGATGCTGCCATGTGCCTTGCTATGACAGAGGAGTTCTGGATTGTAGGCAGTCTGTCTTCAGGAAGGAGGTATTGTCTTAATAATGTCTAGATCTGAACATTTTCACAGCCTCAGAACTGTAAGCTTGTGAATGAATAAATTAACATTGTTAAAAGCCAACCCATTCTATGGTCTATTGCATTTCAGCAGCCTAGCAGACTAAAACACTGTTGGATATGTATTATCATTGCAATCAGAGAGGTAAATACTATTTTAGTTAGTACTGATCTAGAGAGGAGAGAGCAATCTTTTTTTTAAACCCATAGGTCTAAATATTAAAGGCAGTGAATATGACAAACTGGTTTTCAGGACTGAAATCAAATAATGATATATATATATATATACTGAAATCAAAAATGAAAAAATGATATCACTACCCTGGACTATCCCCATCTCCCCACTCCTTAAAAGGTCAGTAGAATCTGTCATGTCTTTTCTTTCATTCCTGGTGCTGATATTTTGTGTATCCTTTTTTTTATTATTAGTCTGGCTAGAAGTTTGTCAGTTTTATAGTTCTTTCAAAACTGTATTTTGATTTTATTGATTTTCTCTTTTTTTTCTTCTCATAATTTCTGCTCTTATCTTATGATTCCCTTCTGCTTTCTTTGAGCTTTATTTGGTCTTTTTATTAGCGTCTTAAGGTGTAACCTCAAATAATTGTTTACAGACTCTTCTTAATTTCTAATATAAGCACTTAAAGCTGTAAATTTCCCTCTAAGCACTGTTTTAGCTGCATCCTGCAATTCTGATATGTTGTATTTCAAATTTGACTTAATTCAAAATAGTTTCTAATTTACCTTGCAGTGTTTTCTTTGATCCATGTTTAATGTAGATGTATGTTGTTTAGCTTTCTATTATTTGGAATTTTCCAGATACATTTTGGGTTTGACTTCTTTTTTATTTTATTTTATTTACAAATGGAAAACATACTCTGATTTCAAATCTCTTAAATTTATTGACACTTGTTTTATGGTCCAGAATATGATCTGTGTTGGTAAATGCTGCATGTGTACTCAAAAATAATGTATGTTCTGCTTTTTGTGTGTGGAGTATTCTATAACCATTAAATGAGTCAGTTTGGATGATAGGGTTCTATACAGTTTATAGCTTTACTAATTTTTGTCCACTTGTTTGATTACTGAGAGAGAAGTGTTGAAATTGCTAACCATAAACATAGATTTATCTATTTATCTTTCTGGCTTCTGTTTGCTTGTTTGTTTGATTTTTGCTCCATGTATGTTGAAGTTCCTACTTTGGGCATACACATTTAGAATTTTTTGTCCTTTTGATAAACTGATCACTTGACCATTATGAAACATTTCTTTTTATTCTTAGTAAACTTCTTTGTTCTGAGGTCTATTTTACTTGATACTAACATGGCCACTTCAGCTTTGTTTGCTCTTAGTGTTTGCTTGGTATATCTTTTTCCATTCTTTAACTTTTTTTTTTTTTTAAACTACAGAAATTGGAGGTTTACAGAAAAATCATGAAGAAAATACAGAGTTCCTGTTTAACATCCCCAGTCCCCCATTATTAACACCTTTCATTACTGTGGTCCATTTGTTACAGTTGATGAAATAATTTTATTATAATGTGCTATTAACTGTACTCCATGGTTTACATTAGGGTTCCCTGTTTGTGTTGTGCAGTCCTATGATGTTTAAAAAATTTATTCTAATAACATATACACAAATTAAAATTTCCCCCTTTTAACCACAGTCAAATATATAATCTAGTGCTGTTAATTACATTCATCATGTTGTGCTACCATCAACACTGTCCATTACCCATAATAGAAACTCTGTAAAACTTAAGTATCTTTTTACTTTTAACCTATTGCTATCCTAATGTTTAAAGTGGGTTTCTTGTAGACAGCATATACTTAGGTCTTGTTTTTTAATCCAACCTTAATATTTTTGTCGCAGTGGTAATGAATTCTCTGTGTTTTTTTGTTTGAAAAAAATTCCCTCTTTCTTTATTTCTTCCCTCCCTCCCTCTCTCCCTTCCTTCCTTCCTTTCTGCCTCCCTTCCTTCTTTTTTCGAGACTTCGAGATGTCACTCCATTGTCTCCAGGCTTGAATAATTTCTGACAAAAATGTATGCTGTAATTATTATTATTTTTCCTTAATATATAATGTCTTTCTTTTCCAAATCTTGTAAGACTTTATCTTAACACTGTTTTCAATAATTTGATTATGATGTGCCTTGGCATTCTTTTATTCATGTTTGTTTTTCTTGAGATTCCTTGAACTTCTTGAATTGGGGGCAGATGGTTTTGATCAAATATGAAAAAATTTTAGCCAGTATTTCTTCAAATTTTTTTCTTTTCCTCTTTTTCTCCTCTATTTCTTGGAATCTGATTGCCTATATATTAAACTGCTTGATATTGTCTCATAGGACTATGATGCTTAGTTCATATTTATTGATCTTTTTATTCTGTGTGTGTTGCATTTTGGATAGTTTGTATTATTTTATCTCCATAGTTCCTACTGCTTCAACAGTTTCTTCAATTGTTCCTATTGCTGTGTTTTTTCCTGCATGTTCAATCTTCTATT
Organism: Choloepus didactylus; assembly: GCF_015220235.1. Classification (NCBI taxonomy): domain Eukaryota; kingdom Metazoa; phylum Chordata; class Mammalia; order Pilosa; family Megalonychidae; genus Choloepus; species Choloepus didactylus. The sequence continues at coordinate 124,781,473 of NC_051307.1, forward strand.
AATCTCATCCAACTTATTTTTCACTTCATACATTATATTTTTCATCTTTAGAGGCTCCATTTGGGTCTTTTTATTAAGTTTAATTTTTCTCTTGATCATATTCATATGTTTATCTGCCTTCATGAACATGTTAAAAAAATTTATAACGACTGTTTTAATGTCCTTTTTGGTAATTCCTTCATGTCTGCCATCCCTAAGACTGCTTCTATTGACTGGCTTTCTCTCAGTTATGAATGATATTGTCTGGCTCCTTTGCATGCATTGTAATTTTTTTAATGGGTGCCAGACATTATGATTTTTTCTTTCTTGGTGGTTGGATCTTATTGTATTCCTTTAAATAGTACAGTATTGATTTTGTTTTGCAGTATATTTAAGTTACTTGTAATCAGTGGGATCCTTCTATGAATTGTTAAAATGGAAGCAGAGAAGCCTTTAAATAGGCTGGTTTTCCCTACTATGAATGTATGATCTTTCTGAGGATTCTACCCTTATACCATAATACTAGGTCTTTCCACTCTGGCTGGTGAGAACATAAGCTTTGTCTCCTCCTTTCCGGTTGTTCTTTCTTTGATTTTGGATGTTTTTCTCTCAGTATGCACTGACTAGTACTCAGACAAACTTTCAAGAGCTTCTTCTGAAGATTTCTGGAACTGTCTCTCTCTGTGCAGCTCCCTGAAAACGCCTCCTTTCTGGTACTCAACCTACAAATTCTAGCTACCTTGGCCTCCCTAAACTTCTTTCTCTGTCTTCTCAACTCAGAGAAAGTACACAGGGCACTTTTTGGATTTCTCCTCCCTGAACTACAGCCTGAACACTGCCTCCAGGCATTAAGCTGGTGCAGTTGCGTGGTTCATCTTGTTTATTTCACTTCCCAGAGATTACAGTCCTGTGCTGCCTGTTTTTCAATGTCAAAAAATGGTTGGTGTGTGTCTGTGTATCCTGATTTTTCAATTGTTGTTTAAGGTGGGAGGGTATATCTGGGTCTTTACTCTATCTTGCCTATATGTGGAGATAAATACTTGCTTAAAAATAATTACATTTAATTTTATTATGGAATAGTTCAGTTTTGGAAACAGATACTTCATCTACTATGTTACTCACTATTCTTCAGAGAAACAGAACTGATAGGAATTATATTTATATTTATATAAAACACTAAGAGATTTATTAAAGAAATTGACTCACATGACTGTGGGAGATTTGGCAAGTCTGAACCCCACAGGGCAGGCTGCAAGTTGGAAACTCCAGTGAAGGTGATGTTGAATTCCCCAGGAGAAGCAAACTGGCTAAAGTAGAGATAGAAATGCTGTTTTTCTGACTGCTGAAATCTTCAGTTCTTGCTTTAAGTCCTCCAATTGATTGGCTTAAATACCTTAAGAGTAGCAATCAGACTAGTGCTTGCTTGTCCAAACAAATGGACACCACAACCTATCAAGTTAACACATATAATTAACCTTCACATCCACTAAATGTGTTAAACCAAGCAAATCACAGAACTTTAGGTGTCTTAATTTTCTTGCCCATACTAATAATAATGTTTCCATTCCTGATGTCTGGGTGGTCATTAGGATCCAATGAGACAAAGGAAGTCCTTTGTAAACTGTAAAGCATTATCCAAATGGCAATGTTGAGAGTTATGGTGGTGATAGGGGTGATGGCAATGATGATTATTTCTATGTCCGTAAAAATTCAAATATTAAAACAAAGCTTTAGAAAAATCTATGTACAAAATTTCCTATGAATAATAATAACAACAATATTACTCTGGATCCTTTGATCATTGTTTTTCTTGATTCTTGATCTACTTACAAGTTTCTATATTCCTTAGGGCTAAGAAAAAACAGTATATTACTGAAGACTATTGTGTGTGAGCAACAAGCATCCAATCCCAAATTGTTTTTAAACAAAGGGGGAATGTATTGGCTCATTAACAGGGAAGGCTAAAACCAGCTGAATTCAAGGGTCCAAACAGTTTTCTCAGTATTCTTGCACTCTCTTTATGTCTCTCTCTCCCTTTCTGGCCTGTGCTTCTTTCTCAGACTTTCTCCAGGTGGAAGGAAAACGGTTGTTGGCAACTCTGCACTCATATTCCAACGGTTTGGCATCATGAGTAGACAGAATGAGTCTTTCAACAATTGTTCTGGCTGAAAACTTCTGGTTTGGGTCATTTTCCCTTTTCTGAACCATTCACTGTGGCCAGGAGAATGTGTTATTCTAATTGGCCAAGTTTCTAAAATCAGGGTTATTTTGTTGGATGCTGGGGATTCACAGCCCAACAGAATATGATCTTTGACCTTTCAGAATAAGCAAAGTATTTACAGGGTACAATGAGGCTCAAAGGAAAGTGTGGTCCATTCTACTCAGAGATCAGAGAGGAGGTCACAAACTATTTTCTATGTTTTGATACTTTCTTTAGCATACTTGCTTCTTTTATAATATACTTTGCTACTTTACTATGTGGGGAAATAGGGAAAACAGACAACAGTCAACCAAACTTTGACCAAAGAACCTTTTATTGCAATGGAATAACACTAAATCACTGCACTATGTAAGTTTCAAGAATATAAGAGAAAAACAATGCTGTTATTGAACCACTGAGCCCTCTGTCATATATGATATATATTAGTGGAGACTTTTTTTAAAACTCAGTTTTATTGAGATATATTCACTTACCATACAATCATCCATAAGATGTTCACAGTACCATCTTATAGTTGTGCATTCATCACCCCAATCTATTTTTGAACATTTTCCTTACACAAGAAAGAATCAGAATAAGAATAAAAATTAAAAACAAAAAAAGAACACTCAAATCACACACCCCCCATCCTACCCTATTTTTCATTTAGTTTTTGCCCCCATTTTTCTACTCATCCATCCATACACTGGATAAAGGGAGTGCGATCCACAGGATTTTCACAATCACACTGTCACCCCTTGTAAGCTACATTGTTATACAATCATCTTCAAAAGTCAAGGCTACTGGGTTGGAGTTTGGTAGTTTCAGGTATTTACTTCTAGCTATTCTAATATATTAAAACCTAAAAAGTATTATCTATATAGTGCATTAGAATGTCCACCAGAGTGACCTGTCAACTCCATTTGAAATCTCTCAGCCACTGAAGCTTTATTTCATTTCATTTCACATCCCCCTTTGGTCAAGAGGATGCGCTCAATCCCATGATGCTGGGTCCAGATTCATCCCCGGGAGTCATATCCTGCATTGCCAGGGAGATTTACACCCCTGGGAGTCAGGACTCATCTAGGGGGGAAGGCAGAGAGATCACCCTCCAAGGTGGCTTAGTTAGAGAGAGGGCCACATCTGAGCAACGAAGAGGCACTCAGGGGGAGACTCTTAGGCACAATTACAAGCAGGTTTAGCTTCTCCTTGCAGCAACAAGCTTCATAGGGGCAGCCCCAAGACAGAGGGCTCAGCACATCAAGCTGTCAGTCCTGGTGGAGACATTTTACTCCTCTATGACATCGTTGTTATTTTTTGGTTGGTCTTTATTTCCCATAATAAACAGTTAGCTAGTTGTACCTTTTTATCTTTTTATTTCAATAAGGTCTAGATAGTACTTATCCATAACATAATCTTAACAGATTATTTGTTGAGTGGATGAATCAGTGGGTGAACAGCAGATTATTATTCTGACTTTATGGTGTGTAGGCAACAGTCCTAAGTAATTTACATATATTTACTCATGTTATCCTCCCAGCAATCCTATGTGGGTTCTACTATTATTCCAATTTTACAAGTGAGGAAATCAAAGCACAGATAAGGTGTTACTTGCCCAAGTTCTTGTACCTATTAGAACCAGGTTTCAAACCCAGGCAGTCTTGATTCCAGACTACTGTAAGCCGACTAGCTTTTTTTAAAAATTAACTTATTGAAATACTTTATTAAAGAACAGGAAACAACGTGTTCCTCAACCCTCAGAGAGTTGTTGTACATTTTAAGAGTAAACAGCAATAGGCCACTTATGAAGGAAAATCAACACCTAGCCTAGAAATTGTCAAAGCATGAGGGTATATCCATTAACTAGATGAGTCAAATGATGATGCAAGGAAAAACCTTCAATTGTGAGCTCGTCATTGGCATTGTATGAGGACCAAAAAATGATAATCTATTTGTTCTTAGCTAGCCCTGTAGAAATAAACAAAATCAAGTGGCAGGTTGCTTCAACTGTTGGTGATGCAAAGAAACCACATTCTGATTTCATTGGACAGCAAATTATTTGTCTCATATGTTAAAGGTTAACAAACCTCCATTGTTGTAGAGGATACTGGAGGTTTTAAAAATAGCAACCATTACCACTGTTACTACCATCACAACAACAGAACATAACTAGAGCACCCTAGGACTCTTACTTGATTATTTGGAGGTATTTTTGTTGTTCATCTTTTTGATCTGTGAATATTGCTATTTATCTTTAATACATAAAAGATACTTATTTAATTTTCCATCCTGTCCTTTACTTTGAGTATTGTATCTATATACTTTTGTCTCTAAGTAACTGAAACCCAAATTTAATCTGGTTTAAACAGTAATTAAATTATTTAACTCACATTGGAGAAAGTTCAGAAATAAAGCAAACTCCTCACTTGACCAATTGGCTCACAATATTATCAAGGACTTAGTTCATTTTTACATCTCTGTTCTGGTAGCCTCAGTATTAGTTTGATTATTAAGCTGATTCTCCTCTTGGTCACAATATGGCTACCAGTAGCAACTGGAATCCTTATCCATGTATCCTATACATGCAGAGTGAATGAAACAGTCTGGCTTCATATGACAACATCTTGAGAAACTGAAAGAACATATCTCATGGAAGTAAATTATTAAAGGCCACAAAGTCCTTGACTCAATAATGAATAAAGTCATGATGAAATTCATGGGCCATAAATTACAATGCCAGCAAATTAAAACTTAAGTGAATGAGCCGCTGATGCAAGATCTTAGAAAATGCAAAGCACTGAATCAGCCATCAGTGTTTTGGGGATGGGGTGGGGTGGAATATAATGTTAAGAAAGATTTACATATATGTTGCCATAAATTTTAAGTAAAATCTACAGTTAATATGCTTATAGTCACCATAAGGAAGTTTCAGTCTATTTGTTGAGCAAAAGGGTAAAGAGTTTTCCTGGATACTAAAAGGGTTATTTTAACAGTCATCTTCCAACTACTATTTACTTGAATCATTGAGACACTAGAAAGTTTTCTATAGAGAATTGCGTTTGTTCTCTTAACACTGTAAACACTTTGTTTTTAGAGGATAATTTTGCTCACCAACCTTGTGACACGTAAATAATGACCACACTGTTCCTAATAACAAATCAGTAGTTAAGTGTTTAACACTTGCTTATTGATTCAGGAACATACTTTGAAAGCATTTCTCCTCATGTAAGGCATGCACAAGTAACAATTAAAATAATTGACTCTAACAGATTAGTTTAAAAACAACACAAAATCTTATTTTTTCTGTATCTAGAAGACCTCAGCAGGTCTCTGCTCATGTGTAATTGACTGCGCGCACGTGCGCGCGCACACACACACACACACAACTTTACTTGTATGAGATAACCTATTGCCACAGAGTTTTGGTTTGTGAAATTTTGGGCTAAATGAGTTTGCTTTCACCTCACAGAGTTGTGTTAAACGATACAGATCATGAAAGTAAATGTAGCTATGTTGCTACATTCAAGGAACTTACCATATATTTCAGGAAACCATATCTATCCATGAAGACAATAGAGAAGCAGGTAAAACTGTGAGTGTCAATCCCAAATTTTGTGCTGGAGATTTTATGTGTCACAGAGAACACTGCAATAAAACAGAGTTAGGTTCAAATGTAGTCTTGTGTCTCTATCTCTGAAACACCCTACAATCCAGAAGTTTCAAGAAAGGCCTTAAAATTATATAACTAAACCTGCTGCACTTGGCATTAGCTCTAGGTTCATTAAAGAACAAAGGGACCTTAAAAGTGTATGCTAAAATTGTGGGTTATGTGCTTCAAAACCGAGTTAATGTAAAATAGCAATGATTTGATTAAAATCTAAGAAAGGGAGGTAGGTAGAGATTCTGTCAACTCATTCTAAAGATGTTAATTGAGTAATATAGTGAGTGTTATGAATTCTTATAAAGTAAATATAAAATGTATAGAATTTAAATATTGTATAATAAAATAAATATAAATACAAATATTTCTCATCCCAAATTCTTTTTAATTTTGATTATATATCAGTTCATGTGTATAATGTCATTTAATTTTAAGGAAAATAATGGGGAACTTTTTTCTTCCAAGAGGAAATAATCTTTTAGCTAAGAAAGTCAAATACTTCTGTCAAACAAGTGTGCCTGTCAGATATCCATAAGAAATAGAATACACAGTTCTTGCTTTCAATGAGTTTATAATCTAATGAGGGAGAAGAAATGATGCATTTGAACTCCAAGAGAGCAATAAAAAGAAAAGTAAGTCACATCTTTTTATGAAAATGTTTACCAATTCCAAATTTCTTTTTTTTTTTTTTAAATCTAAAGTAATTCTGCCATAATTTGCCTCTCTTGCCTAATTATAGACATGGTGTTACATAAGGATATTCCTGAGCATGAGAAGTATTTTATTCTATAATGATTTTTCTGATATATATTTCCTCTTTTAACTCTAAGAATTAATCCCATACCTTGGAGCTGGGGCAGTTTTAGAAAACTTTCTATTGAGACAACAGAGGAAATTCTTTAGAACATTTTTATGCACCTGACTTAAGGCACCATCATTTGCCTTTTTCATAGCTTGCTCCTATTCTGAGCAGTGGACAAACAACTGTTTAGAACATGGCATTAGGATTTGTCCTGTCTTTGACATTTTGCTTGAAATGTTGCTGTGATACTGTCTTAAAAGAACTGCAAAGAATATATATCTATTTTGTACCCTACCACAGACACCCCCTTCCCAATTTGAGGTGACTTATAAAGATACATTTAACACATACTATAAAGATAAATAATGAATAAATCAAAGGAAAGGAAAGAAAGGGAAAATAAGAGAATTGAGGATGAATGTGGCAAGTGTTTTGAAATGAGTGAAAAGGCCCTTTTTTTTTTGGTTGCTGTTGTTTTTTAGATGAGGGAATGAGAAGAAAAATCATTTGCTCTTCTTCCCAGGGCACATTAAGCCGTGGGCTTGTGGTGGTGGTGAAAATAAAATAAAGAATTCCTGGTGCTCCATTTTGTGCTCTAACCATTAGACCACCATTTCCTGCTTAGTTTTTCAGAAATATTATTTATCTATCCTGAACTTGTTTGATATATAAAATGAATTTAATAAACTTAAGGGTCATATGAAAACAAAATATGATTTATCAGTAAAAGGAATTTCCTGACCGAGGGCATACTGCATTACCTTGGGAACAACCCCAAACCACATCATTTCTCTAATGGTGCCTTTTAAAAATTCCCGACCGCCTACCACTTGCACTCTCACAGATTTTCCCTGTTTTAAAGGTGCACTCTTATCCCATCAAGCAGCTTTCAGCGGCATTATTTATTTGGGTAAAAACAACAGGAGTGGAGATGAGGGACTCATCAATTCCAACTTAGACAGAAAATTGACTGAAATTATCTGATTCTAGAGTTACTTTCTTTTTCACTTCATAAAACATCCCACACATTCATCATCTGTCAGCTTTCTGATTGCATTTCAACCTTACCATTGTGTTTGTCAGTTCCAATAACTTTTCAAGGCCTGGCTCTGTGTTTGTCTGAAGCTGCTGTTGGGGCCTTGGGTTAGTCTCTTTGGTCTTCTAGCTTTAGCCTGGGAGGCAAGGGCTCACCACAAGTTCCCGCTCTTCTCTGTGGCTGCAGCATTTCCCTGTTCCCTCAAGTCATAGCAGAGAAAGGAACAGCTATGAGGGGTAGGAGCTGGGGCCATAGTGGCTTAGTGGTAAGTTTTGGATAATCTGGAATTGTGCTTCAAGAGTGGTCTGAGCACCTTTGACAGGGGGATCTGAACAAGACAGGCAACATGGCAGACTGGAAAGAACGCTGATCTAGGAGTGACTTACGTGAGCAGAGCAAGTACTTAGCACCCCTGTCCCTCAGTCCCCTCTCCTTCCCCCTGCATTAACAAAAATCAACACAGAAACGGTAACACCCATCCTTTTTTACCTCACTGAGATGTTATGGTGCTCAGATTTCATAATGTATGGCAGATCCCTTGCAGGAAAAGAATGAAGACATCTGTAGTGACGCTAATGTAGTCATTGGCAACTCTCTTCCATTATAGGGTTGGCTCATTGTTTACTTAATTGCCAGTAATAATATTTCATTGTGTAAAGAATGTTGGCACCAGTGGCCCAGGTTCCAGTTTATTGATGGCCCGAAGTTTATGAATTGATGCCCTCAGCAGGTTGCTGCCCTGATGAATGGCAATTACTGTGGCTCCCACAGAGGCAATTGTAACCAGAGCATTTTCTCCTTTCAAATAATTGCCCTTGAGAAGCTGAACAGGTAATTGTAACATCTGAAAACCATGCTTTTGGCTCAGAATCAAAGAGTATTAATCTCCATAACAGAGGTGTTTTGGAATGACCCAAAAGCGTTGTTAAAGAATGGTCTCCAGAGTGTTTAATTTAAAGACGAATTGGAGAAACTTTAGCAAGCTCCAACCCCCATCCCCCTCTCTACTCCACCAAATGCAAATTAAACTGTTGTAAAGACACCCAGGAAACAATTAGGGGTGCTCACCTTTTAGAAGTTGTAATACCCTGTGGTGGTTGGTTGATTTTCAGACTTTGTCCCTACCAGTACTCCACTTTAAAATGCTTTAAGCATCCTGCTTCATCCAGGGAAACTGTCCACTTACCCCAAAATATCATGTGTTCATTCTCACTCCAAAATATTTGTTAATGCCATTCCTTGATACTATTCAACAGATGTGTGGAATGAAAAACTGAGAAGAGTGGAATTATTTAAAATAAAATTTAATTTTGCATGGTTATTTAAATGAGTTTAATTACTAAAACATCATCATTAGAGGTAGTGCCAAAATATCGGGAACCATGCATATGTCATCTACAGAATCAAAAGATGGCAAACGTAGACCTTCTACTCTGTTTATTTTTGGTGCTGTGGGAGAAATGGGAATTAGCCACATAATATATCTTATTGGCTTAAATTTTAATTGCATGGAAAATACTGCACAGAATGGGAAAGAAATATAAAGATACTAAGCATCATGGATTTTTAGGAAAACAAAAATGTATGAGAGCACCAGGGAAAACTGTAAGTGTAGAGTCACATCTGTAACTTTGAGGTCTTTTGTGTGGAATAAGGGTCAAAAATTGTTGAGAGATGCAATTGGACAAAAGGAAGGAAATGAGAAAAAAGAAAGAAAAATCTTTTAAAAACATAGAAAAGTATAGAAAGATGATAAATTAGTTTTAAATTTTGGAATACTTGATGTTTAAACATTTGCCCTTGTCAAATTGTTGGAAATAAAGCCAGTGTGCTGAAAAGAGAGCTGCCAGCTCTGCTCTCCTGGAAAGGCAATCAGAGCATCACTATTTAAAGTGCCAGGTATGCAAAAGTGCTTTCATATCACCATATTTCAGACTGATTATTAATGCCAAGAAGAAGGATCAGAAGACCTCAGACTGAATTATGAGTCAGTTCAGAAACACTGAATTATTAGAATAAAAAGTATGAAAAAGTGATTTCCAATTAAGTAAATACAGGAGAAATTATGAACATGAGTACAATTAAATATGAAGTAATCCTATAAACACATGCACACGCACACAACTAAAAGGATCTAAAGGATCTTGATAAATATACAAGTCAGAGTCATCCATGTAACCATGGACATCAATTACTGTAATCTTGATTTACCTCAAGGCTTCCGTATTCGAGAGTTTCCTTCTTATATAATCGTAGCCTTGTTCTGTTAATTACATTATTGGAACTGAGAGTTCTATAGGTTCATAGACCCGGACACGAATTTTAGAAGGGATTTGTATGAGGTGCCTGCCTTAAGGCAGATACGTATCTGAACCAAGGACGACAAACTTTTAACTTAAAGGCTGACGCCAGTCAATTTGTGGTTGGCTGCCAGGAGCAACGTGTTGAAGTAGATTCTGAGGCCGCATTCAGGTTCAACAGGAAGGAGTGCAGTTCCTCTTTGGTAGTGTCTGCCGTGATACCCTATTGGGAACTTCTCTGGTCTAAATTCCTTAGACCCAGAAACAAGAGCACAGACACACCTTGGGATAGAAGTTGTCTTGAGTGCCATGCATTGATCCTTCTGTCTAAGCTATTGAAGTATAAGGAAATTAACATGCAGTGCAGGCACTTAGTCAATAGAAACTCTGCAGTATAATTACAAAATACAGATGCATTTAACTTGGATTTTCTTCCACCAAAATTGCCTCTGAATACTAGGAGATTTTTTTATCGGCTTCTATATCATAAGGACATCTAAAATCTTTCATTCCACAAGATCCTTGCTCTTCATTCCTTTATGCTATGGGAGTTCTAAAATATGGGAGGTGGGCAAGAGTTACATTCTTTAAGTGAATGGTGTGTCATGTCAATGGCTATTCTTCATTTCATGCTTTTGTCATTTAGGAGGCTACAACAGCCTAAAGACTACCCTGTTCATCACTTTTTCCATAACTAACTCTACCAAACTCTTAGTTGAGCAATGTAACCATAATGTAATTACCAAATGGTAATTGCAGTCATTTATTCTAACTTCAAAATATTTATATCTAAGAGCCACTCAGCGTAGTAAGAATGATTCCTATCATTAAATATATAACAAATTCACTGCCGTTTGCTTAATTTGATCACAATGAACTCTGTAGTTTCCAGCTCCTTTTTCCTTAGAGTCCCACCTCCTTGACATAGACTCTGCCACAATTTAAAGCAATCAGAAGGAGCATTTCTTTTGGAATCTTCCACTGATTCCCTTGACCTTGAACTATACCTGTTTTCCTTCAGTGGCTTGTCCACTCCCTCTTTTTGTCATTTCCTTGCTCTTTTGCTTTCACCACCACTCCAGTGCATTCATTCATAAATTTAGCAAAGAATCCTTGATTTTTGACTTTAACCAGTTGCCTAGTACGTGCCAGTTGCTGCATGTAGTAGGCACTTTTTAAAAAATATTTCCTCTTGGTTCCTCACAGCAATCAAAAGAACTCAAAATTACTATGACCATTTTAAAGTTGAGAAAATTGGGGATCAGAGATGTTGAGTAACTTGCTCAACATCAGACAGCTACGAAATGACCAAGTTGGGACTAGAGTTCAGCCAGTGTCACTCACTTGCAAATCAGTGCTTAATATTGTGTCATCTACAAATACACACAAGACATTATCCAAACTTTTATGAAATTTAAAAATTTGAAGCTCATTCATCACCTACATCTTTCATTTCCTGTATCTACACAATCATGTGGTTCTCTCTTTTCTCCCACCACCACTACCAATAATCTGATCCTGCCCTTGTCACTTCATGGCTGGGACAAAAGACATCTCCATTGACATCCTAGATAGCATTGTAGTCCTTCTTGTATGTAATTTTCATTCAGATTTTTCTTCATGGTCAAAGATGTGGTGTGAAACTTCAATTAGTTTGTGGAGAATCACCTAATTGGGTACAAAGGCAAATATAAAATTTATAGTTTATTTCCTATATTATTTATTAGTTTATATTATATTAATTCATTCAACAAGTTTTTCCTGAATGTGTCACCTCATTAGGCCCTGGTGAACATATAAAAGAGAATCACATTTGGTTCTTGAAGCCAAGATGTAAATGTGAGAACCTAAGACCAAGACATCAACAACTATGATACAAAGTAAACTGTGGCCCTGCAATAAGAGAGGTATAGGCTACGAGTTTATGAAAGAAAACAGCTGGATCAATCAGGAATCTTCAAGGAAGAAGCAGCATTTGGAGTAGAGCTTGAAAGGATAAGTTTTGGGCTTGTGGAAATGAAGAAGAGAAGCTGAGAAAACATTGTAAAGATATAGCCAGTGGGACTGTATGGGGTGTTAGGGAATGCATTGTAAGCTAGTGTCCCTGGAGGGTCTGGGACATAGATACCTTCTTTTCTGACGCCTTTGGGATTCTGCTCTGGGTCATTCTTGGTGGAGGTCAGTACTGCTCTTTGGCTTTGCAATACTGTTCACCTACTAAACTCTGATTGTTTAGCTTCTGGGACTTCCTCAAAAGGAATGTTTTCTAAATTTTACCATCTCTAAGGACTTTCCACATTCTGAAAAGTTTCATTCTGTTTTGTCTTGCCAAGGCTGCCATCATTTCTCCAGGCCAATGATCTTCCCAATTGGATTATAGTCTCTTCAAGGCCAGGAATGCACTCTTTTTAATCTCACATTAAACTCAGCCTAGAGCCAAGCACACAGCAGGCTCTCAATAAACACTGGGTTATTTATTGGGTCTTTAGTGATGAGTGAATGAAACTGTCTGCAGAAAATATGGTTGAAAAATGTTAAATGAATATTTCAGTTTTATCCCAAACTGCTAACCATGGAAAAAACTAAACATCAATTTAAGAAAGGGTATGACCAAATAATTCTTGGTACACCCTACTTCTGTTAAAGCTATTTGTTCAATCAAAAACACTCATGTTGGATGAGTATTGTGGTATGCTTCTGGCTTTGAAGATCTATCTTAGGGGAGGAAAAGAAACATAGTCATTTCAGTTTTAAAACAACATTCTCAAGCTTATGTTGAAATGATTCATGCCTCATTATCTACCCAGATTGGGTCATGTGCTTTCTGACCAAAATTATTTTCACAAATATAAAGAAATCTATTTCATTTTTCTGTACTGAACTTCAACTTCAATTATTAATGAAGAATTAATCACTAGATTCAAATTTAGAATCTAAAATTGTTGAGTATTTATACAAATTCTGTAACTGAAATCTGCTTATGGAATCACCATAGTAGAATTAATCTCAATCTGTTGAAAGAGTAACTTATAGGAACAGTGACAGAAAATTTGAGAACCCAAACCATGTCCATGCAACACGAACATACACTGTCTGAGCTGATATTGCAATTGGTAAGTCTTACGACTTCTACTTAGTAAAAGGAAGGAACTTGCATTTCTCTGACTTCTACTTATCTGACATTGCTGTTCTCTCTTGATTAAAAGTGTCTGCAGTTCTCCCAGAGGACGGTTACTTCCTGCTGTCTATCCTAGCAATATATTAATTTTTCTCACATGAGAGAAGACTTTATAAACTGCATATTTAGTTTTCAGTTTTTCCTATCATTATTTATAGTTTCATGCATTTATTCTGCCTTCCCAATTCAACCATGAATTCTCTTAAGGAAAAAGTTGGAATCTTTCTTTTTATTCCCATTTGCTCTGCCATAGTGTTTTGAGTAAAGTTTATTAGTTTTTGAAGAATACAGTAAATAATGTGTTATGGCAACTCAAACCCATCTTTTAAAAGTATTTCTAATGAAAGCAATAATTACTGGCTGTTTATCTACCAAGTTAGTCAAATCTCTCAAATCATTGTCCACTTAGACATGTGGCCCAGAACCAGATCTAACCAAAATGAAGGTGCAAATTCTGTATCATACTAAGAGTGCCTGCTACAGAACAATCCATCCAGTTGTTCGATTTCTGCATGCATCAAAAGGCATAATGAGTTAGGATTTTGTTGCTGTTGAAGGTGTACTCCCTTCAGTTGAATTAAGTTGGAGTTCATTGCCTGAAAACACCATGTATATGCTCTAAATTTTTTAGTAGAGTGCTGTTTCCATTTCATGACTATGTGAATCAGATTTGAAGCGTGCAACCCACTCAGAGTTTCTCCAAATGCACACTGCTATCTTGAGCCAAGGCAGTCTTGCTGAGCCATTGATTGAGGCTCCTGGCACTGGACATTTACACTTTCCCTCAGACTTTAAAATTTTGTCACAGCTACTGTTGCCCTCTAACTTTTCATTCTGGGACACACACATTAGTGAGAATATATTTTTTCTCACACCTTCTGGTTGCTACATTTTAATTAAAATTAATTGAATATACACAAGAATGCACATAGCAAAATGTGCCTTAAATATCTTCAATTTGATACCACACATATTTATATAAATTCAACTTTCACATCACAAACTTAATGCCAAATAAACCTCATTTTTGTGAGAAATACTTTTAAGACAGTCTAATGAAATAGTATATTTTAAGAACAATGAACAGAGCTCAATGAAGGGATGGGGAGACTTCAGGGAGGGAATGACAAAAGAGCTGGATATAGAAGAATAAGGAGAATTTTTTCCAATGGAAAAAGGGCAACTTAGGCATAGGAATATGAATGAGCAAAAAAGCTGAAAGTTCAGAGTGAAAAAATCAAAGAGGATTCTATGGCGTACAGTTGCAAACTGTGAATTGGTTTTTGAGGGAAAGCAATGATGGATATAAAGTGGTCTCTGCCATCATAATCTACCAGAAAAAGCATCTAAATAACTCAATTATAAAATATATAAATGAGATGAGTGAGCAGAGGTGCAAATTATTGCAGGATTATAGAGAAGGAAGAGAAAAGGAAAACAGATATAGGGAGTTTTCATAGATAAAATGGGATTAAATCTAGCTCTTGAAAGAAGAATAAGAATTTGAGGGGCAGGTACAGGACGAATTTCTGAGAGAAAAAAGTGAGAGCTAAATTGAAGCATGCCAACAATGTTCATAAGCTTGTGCAAATGTAACTGTGACCATAAAAAAAAAAAAAAAAAAAAAGAGGAAAAAGGTAAGGCTCTTTGGTTATAAGGTGGGGAAGCAGAGTAAAGACAATGAAAGCTGAAGTGGTAGTTTGGAGATTAATGCTGAAGCGTTTGAACCTTGGATTGAGCAACTTGGACTTTGGTATGAGGAGTGTCATGATTTGATCTGTCTTGAATTCAGGGGAGAAGCCAAGTTTATTAATTTTTGTGAGTATTCCATAAAGAATGTTTAACTGATACTGTGGGAAGAACATAGGAAAAGATGAAGTATTTAATGTGAGGAGTTATAGCTGAAGGCTGTACTTGGGAAAGTGTCAGGAGAGATGCCTAAAAAGACATCATCCCACTCCTACACAGATTGCCAGCAAAAGTATGGCTCACACAGACTTTTGTGGAAAGATGTTTACTCACATCTTGACAGAGCAAGCTCAGCTTCACTAGTGGGTGTCCACTCTGCATGACCAGAGGATCTCAATCTGTGGCCAATGTAGGAAGGTGTTCTATGCACAGAACCCCTCTCTTGTGTTTGTGTCCCATAGTGGAGGAACCCCACTCCTTTCCTTCCAGGGACAGATATACCACAGGGTGTGAGCTGGATGCCATAAAACATGCCCACCAGAGTCAGACTGTCTCCAGTGAATATGTGTGTATGCTCAGGGCAATAGGAGAAGGAATGTACAGGAGTCCACTTATCTACTAGGGGTTTGGGTTTTATCCTGCTAGGCTGACTGTCCTAGTCCCAAGCATAGTATGTATTTTGGGCTTCCAAGGAAA
Source organism: Choloepus didactylus (assembly GCF_015220235.1). Classification (NCBI taxonomy): domain Eukaryota; kingdom Metazoa; phylum Chordata; class Mammalia; order Pilosa; family Megalonychidae; genus Choloepus; species Choloepus didactylus. Next base: position 124,797,014 of record NC_051307.1, read on the forward strand.
GGCAACAGGAAGTACTAGGACAGCCTCCTGCCATAGAAAGTCTTTCATATAAGAGGAGGAAGAAATAGAGATACCAGAAAAGATTAAGAAAGGGACTTCAGGGAGACAGGGGGGAATGCTCCTGTGCACCAACCCTTTCATTTTTTTCTTTTTCATTTTTTCCCATTGCCTGGGAATTTGTGGCACTTTAGCCCATTGGTTTGCATCAAAGACTTGGCATATATGCCAAGCAACTCTTTTAGATGTTGGGAAGATATAAGACTCTGAAATCTACTCTTTCATTCTCTCCACCCCCGATGTCATTCAACCCAAATGTCATTTATTCTGTGAATCTATGTTTTCATTCTGAGGGATACATTATTTTGTAACTAAACCCACAGGGAATAACTCTATAGCTGTTAAAGGTTTTCCTAATGGTCTGTACTTGTCAATATAAGGGGAATGATTAGAATGGCTAGAATGGCATTCTGAATAGTCCTAAAAGAGATATTTTTAGATCCACACAAAGTATTGGACCAAAACCTATTCTTTAGATTTCTTTAATGTTAAACCAATAATTAATTTAAGACAATATTAATTGTGTACAGTTTTTTCCTAGAAATTTGTCCATTTATTAGCATAAAATTATTCATAATATTCTTTTATTTTTTAAAATAGTTTTAGTATTACAGTAACATTATCATTTTCATTTTTTATATTGGTAATTAATGACTTCTATCTTATTTTTATCAATCAGTGTTTCCTGTTTTCAATTCTATTAGTATTTTTAAGAAATAATTAATTTTGTTTTTGTTCAATTTCTCTATTGCATGTTTGTTTTCTATTTCATTAATTCCTGCTGTCATCTCATGATTTCTTTTTTCTACTGTCTTTGGGATTCATTTGTTATTCTGTATGAGACTGACAAAACAAATTTATAATTCTGAGCACTGAGAAGTTCCCATTTTATCTCTAGTAATGCTTCTTACTTTAAAGGATACTTTTACTGATTTCTTTGGTTTATGGTTTGCAAGATGTAATGTTTCCATCCATAACTTTTGAATTTTCTTATATTTAAAGTGTAACTCTTGGACCAGTGCAGGTGCCTTTGGCTGAGATGGTAGAGGAGAAGGAGTAATTGAGCCAGGTAGAGCATAGAGTACTGTTTTTCTCCCCAGCATTTGGATATAAAGATTATGGTGCAGAATGAAACTGTACTCGATTCCTCCAGCTGCTCCCCTTCCCCTGACCCAACAAAATTCACCAGCCACCGGAGTATGCCGTCACTATCAATATGAGCGCTAGGAAGATGGCGCACCTGGCAATGTTCCGAGAAGGGGCAGTGGCATTGGCACCACCTCTGCCTTCACCTCAGCAGGTGTGGGCATTGGGGGTCATGCCACACCTGCCAAGGAGCCACCGCCCCCTGCAGCCTCTTCCAAGTCGTGACCACAGCCTCTGTCTCCACAAAGCCTCAACTTCATTTTACAGCCTCTTGCACCAGATGGAACTCAGATGAAAAAGAAAAGTGGCTTGCAGATAATTGGTGATACTCTGGCCCAGATTTCTGCACACATCACTCAAACAACAGTATAGCAGAGGATACTGAGAACTCTGATGATGTGGATGAATCTCACACGGAGGATGTCTTCCTCCAAGATCCTTGATGTGTCACTTGCTGGGGCTAGTGGGACTAGCCTGACTTAGGGCAGCTTCTCAGAAGAGATTCTGAAAAATTTTTAGGGAGCTGAGATATGTGGGGCCATCTTTCCTAACAGACCCAACTTCTTCAGATTCATCTGCCTCACCTTCCAGCATGGAATGTTGTGACCAATGGCATTGCCCACCACCACCACCACCACCATGGTCATAATATCCTGCCCATGCTGGTGTGGCTGGTGGATCCATCCCTGGAGGGCCACCTGCCAGCCCCGTAGCCAGAAAATTCTCTACCACTGGAAGCTCAGACAGTGTTATACCAGCTGCACCAACTTCTGCTTTATCACTGGGTATCATCATCTGCATTTGTAATGACTAATATCTGTGCTTCGAGTACTCCTGGAAGTTAAGGTACACATTTTGTTTCTAACACTAACATGGTGAATAATGTTAATCTTCCAGCCCTGGGTGGTTTTAATCCCAACGTGGCCAGCAGCATGCTTGGGAATGCTTACGTAAATACAAGCAATATTCCCAGTACTGCTAGAGGTAGTGGTGGGCTGAGAGCTAGTGTTAATGTGAATATCTTGAGTGGCATGGGCAATGGGACTGTTTCCTCCTACCCTATTGGTAATTGTCCTAATGCAGCTGCTGAGATGACTGAGAGACCTATTTCCAGTCAGCAGCCAACCAATGTACATTTAAAATGCTTCGTGACAAAAACCACACCTAAAGAAATCTTAAGAATTTGGCACACTTCGTTTCTCTGTGTAATCTGCTATTTTCTAGCTGCTGAATATCCTGAAGTAAATCCATGTCTGCCAAATTGTTTTGACTGAGCTAGTTGAATTCTTTGAAAACTGATCAGTTCTAGCTAATGATGTGACTTTCCCAGTAGGGGTTTCTGCCTATTACCTGAATAGTAGTTATATACATATGTTTCTGTGCATGTTCTCCACACAGTTATAAGGTGTCACTGTATTTAATCATTGCACATGTCAGCTTTCAATAAAGCATATAAAATGTTTTTTTGAAAGTACAGTCTGTATTATTTAGTAGTAGGCATTTTAGGTAACCATGTTTTCAGTTTTCATGTTTCACAAGTGATGAACTCTGTCCAATTGAATAGATGCTGCAGGTTAATTCCGAACTAGACCTGTTGCAGAGAATGGAGTTAACTTGGCAAATAAAACGTAGTGGGTTTTTCATATATTCTCTGTCACGTTGAGGAAGTTTCCTTCTATTCCTATCTTTTGAAGTGATATAATGCTTCAGTTTAGTGACTTGATCAATCAAGATGATCATTTGGGTTTTCCTCTTTGATTTGTTGATGTGGTGCATTACATTGATTGATTTTCTTGTGTTGAACCACCATTGCATACCTGGAATGAAATCCATTTGGTCATGGTGTACGATTCTTTTAATGTGCTTCTCAATTAAATTTGCAAGTATTTTGTTGAAGAAAAGAAAACTGTAACTCTTGTAAGAAGCATATGGTTGTTGCTTTATTAAAAATCCAGTCTGACCCCAGATCTATGGTCAATTGATTTTTGACAAGTCCCCCAAAATCCACTGATCTGGGACAGAGTAGTTTCTTCAACAAATGGGCTCAGAGAACTGGATATCTATATCCAAAAGAATGAAAGATAACCCCTACTTCACATCCTATACAAAAATTAACTCAAAGTGGATCAAAGGCTTAAGTACAAGAGCCAGTTACCATAAATCTTCTAGAAGAAAATAAAGGGAAATATCTTCAAACTTAGTAATAGAAGGTAGCTTCTTAGACCTTACACCCAAAGCACAAGCAACAAAAGAAAAAATAGGTAAATGGGAACTCCTTAAAATCCAGTGCTTCTGTGTCTCAAAAGACTTTGTCAAAAAGGTGAAGAGGCAGCTAACTCAACTGGAGAAAATATGTGGATACCATATATTTGATAAGGCTTTGATATCCAGTATATATAAAGAAATCCTACAACTCAACAACAAAAGAACAAACAGCCCAAGTATAAAGTGGGCAAAAGATATGAATAGACATTTTTCTGAAGAGGAAATACAAATGCCTAAAAATGATGTTAATCTTCATTAGCTATTAGGGAAATGGAAATCAATACCAAAATGAGATATCATCTCACACCTATAAGAATGGCTGCCATTAAAGAACCAAGAAACTACAAATGTTGGTGAGGTTGTGGAGAAACTGGAACACTTACTGCTGGTGGGAATGTATAATGATATAACTGCTGTAGGAGACAGTTCGGTAGTTCCTCAGAAAACTAAATACCGAGTTACCCTAGAACCTGGCAATTCCACTGCTAGGTATATATGCAATAGATCTGAAAGCAGTGACATGAACAGACATTTGCTCACATAGCAGCAATATTCACAATTTCCAAAAGACGGAAACAATTCAAGCGTCCATCAACAGATGAATGTATAAACAAAATGTGGTATATCTATTTGATGGAATATTATGCAACAGTAAGAAGGAATGAGATCCTGAAGCATGTGACCACGTGGATGAACCTTGAGGATATAATGCTGAGAGAAATAAAACACATATGAAAAGAGAGATATTGTATGATTTCACTAATATGAACCTCCTAAAAAATGTAAGCTCAGAGTCTTCAAATATAGAACATATGGGATCTAGGGATAGACAGAAGCTAGAGAAGGAGAAGCAGTTACCTAATATGTACAGACTTGTTAACGAGGTTGAACTTTAAATGTATGGGAATAGATAGGGGTGCTAGTAGTTTGTTAGAGGGATTATATGTAATAGTGTCTATTGAAGGTGAATATGATTGAAAGGGATTGTTTAAAGTCATGTATCTGACCGATTAGCACTACAAATATAAGTAAGTTCATGCATGAACTACTTTAAAGGTAAGATACTTGTACAAAGAGTTAATAATAGAGTTGTATATGGGACAAACTATCTATTGTAGATTATGGACTCTATATGAATACCTCACCAGAACCACACAAAATTAGGGGTAAATAATTGGGGGGGGGGGATAAGAGTAATGAGGGTGTTTTCAGTTTTCTCTTTGGTGTGGGTGTGTCTATCTGTTAGGTTTCTCTTTGGAGCAAACAAAATTGTCTAAAATTGAAAGTGATGATGATTGTACAACTAAGTGAGGTTACAGTGAGACATTGATTGCTTTGGATAGAATATATCTCACAAAATCTGCAGATTCTAAATAAATAAATGGAAAGATTCAAGTTCTAGAGAAAATGTGGAAAGAGGGGTATACTTAATCATTTTTGGTAGGGTAACAGAATGGTGCAGACCCTCTGGAAGTTAATGTAGTGGATTCACAGGAGGCTAAATTTAGGGTCACCATATGATTAGGAAGTCCTATTATTAGGACTATACTCAGAAGAACTGAAAGCAGGGACTTGAATAGATATTTGCACATTGATGTTTAAGGCAGCATTATCCATGATAGACAATGGAAGAAGGTGGCTGAAGGGTACATTGACTGAGGAGCGGAAGGGTGAACTGTGGTGTATACATATGATGGAATATTTTGCAGCTACAGAAAGGAATGAAGTTGTGATGCATGCAATCAGGTGAATGAACCTTAAGGACATTATGTTGAGCAAAATAAGCCAGAAACAAAAGGATAAATATTGTATGGTCTCATTTAGAAAATATTTATAAGAAAACTAGGGCACAGATTGTAAGCTCTTATAGCAGTCATATTTATTTCTGAGTTTCAAGTATTATTTCTAAATTCTGAGATGCTGTGCTCTTTGTGTATAACCTGGTATTTCCCTAGAATTTTGGGTACCTATGTGGCACCTAAGACTCAAAGTTAGAGTTCTGCAGCTCTGAAAGTCAGCACTACTCCATATAGCAACTGTTAAAGAAGCCAAAAAAAAAAAGAAAAGAAAAGATCAGACTTCAATTAGAGGTTTGAATGAAGCTGATCTCGTTGAGATGAAGATAAATCAGAATACAGAGTAAAGGATGATACTGTCTGTATTTTAAAACTTTACCCTCTGTGTGAGAACACAGGAAGAGATGTTTATTTCACATAAAATTTAAATTTTCTGTAGCACCCAATGTAACTTAACCTGTCTGGCCAGTTCATTTAAACAACGTGAACACATGAAGCCTAGAATACGTGGTGAGATCTTCTAATTCTGTACAGCTTAATGTAATACCCTGATACATTCCAGAGTATGTTGGGCAGATAATAAAAAAGTATTTGCAAAGTCCCTTGAGGGAATAGAGAAAAAATATGGAACTATTAAATTTCCCCACCTGGGAAATTTCTGATATTCTCTTCAAGCATTAGGGACCCCCAATTCAATAAGCCAAGCCCACAATCTTGAGGCTTGCCCTTATGAAACTTATTTCTGTAATGGGGAAGCTAAGCCTAGCTATATTTTTGCCTAAGGGTCTCCTCCAGAGATCCTCTTTTGTTGCTCAAATGTGGCCTCTCTCTCTCTAAGCCCAACTCTGCAAATAAATTCATTACCCTCCCCATTACATGGGACATGACTCCCAGGGGAGTGAATCTCCCTGACAACATGTGGTGTGTCTACCAGGATAAGCCTGGCCCTGGCATCATGGGATTGGCAATGCCCTCTTGACCAAAAGGGAAAAAAGAAATGTAACAAAATAGGGTTTTGGTGGCTAAGAGATTTCAAATAGAGTCAAGAGGCTATTCCAGAGGTTACTCTTATGCAAGCTTCAGCTAGATAATGCAAATTGCCATGGTATGCCAAGCCCCAACCAACAGTATTCCTGAAAACCCTAAAGTATACCCAGGACTCTAACTGAGACTCTATAAAAGTTTCACTCACTAAGTTTATTTTTCAGAAACTTAAAACCTCCAGACTGCTCCTATGCCGGAAAAACCATGAAACACAGAGGTATTAGTCTCTCCAAGAACATCAACCAGTGGCAGCCCCCTACCCCATAATGTTGACACCCTTTTCCAATGTGAAGAAGTTAAGGTGGTCATTGCCCAAATATCCCTGAAGATTGAGAGAATGATCAAATGAGAGGGAGGAGTTGTAACAATGAAGATAGGAGTTAACTAATTATTATGACTACTGAATAATTATATAGATAGTTCTGTTTTAGTTTCTAATGTATTATAACAGCTAGAAGGAATACCTGAAATTGTGGAACTGTAAACCATACCGTACTTTGGAGTTGGCTCTATAACTACTTGTTAAACTGTATTTTGGAATCTATCACTTTTCTGCATATATGTTATATTTCACAATAAAAAATGTTTAAAAAATCAATTAGGGGGAGGAGAGAATGGGTCATGACTGCTTGATGGATATGGGTTTGCTTTTGGAGTGACAAAAATGTTGTGGAACTAGATAGAGGTGATGATTTCACAACATTGTGAATGTACTATATGCTACTGAGTTGTACACTTTAAGATGGTTACTTTTATTTATATGAATTTACCTCAATTTAAAAAAATTAGTTTGGCAAGAAAAAAAATCCAGTTGGAGAATCTTTGTCTTTTACTGTAGCATTTAGTCCACTTAACTTTAACATAACTTCTTATGTTTGAATCAACCAGGTAACTATGGGTTTGAATCTACCATCTAACTATGCTTTTTATTTATTCAACTTTTCTATATTCTTTGTCCTTTCCTTTCTTGTCTTAATTACATTTTACTAGCTTGTTAATTGTATATTTTTCTATTCTTTTATTGTTTACTCTAGAGATTAAACAATTATTGTTTTTCCTAGTCTAATATAAATTCATGTTTTTTTACACTTCCCAAATAATGCAAGGAAATTAAAACCCTTTAACTCCCTGTATCACTCTAATGCCTTTTATGCTACTGTTGTCATACGTTTTAGTTCTAAATATGTTTTAAATTCAACAAAGCATTTTATTTAATGTTTTATACAGTCAATGTTTATTTAGATTCACCTCATATTTACTCTTTCCATAGCTTACATTTCTTCCCACACTTCCAAATTTTTTTTTCTGAGACCATTTTCCCTTTCCTTGAAGAGCTCCCTCTAGTATTTCCAATATTATCAGTCCATTGGTAATACATTCTCCAGGTTTTATTTATCATAAAATTCCATTATTTTGCATTCATTTCTGAAGAATATTTTTAAAAGCTATGTAATTCTCAATTAACAGTTATTTTCTTTCATCACTGAAAATACCACTATTTTGGTTTCTGGTCTTCATCATTTCTGTTGAGAAATTGTCTATCAATTTATTTTTGCTAATTTGTAGGGAATATGTGTTTATTTCCTCCTCTGGCTGTTTTTAAGATATTCTCTTTATTTTGTTTGGAGTTTTACCATGATGGACCCAAGTGTGATTTTATTTGTATTAACTATGTTTGGAGTTCACATTGATTTTGAATCTTCATAATGACTTTTTGTTAGGATATGGAAAATTCTCTCTCTTCTTTCTTTGTAGGACTCCAATTACAAGCATTTTCCCCCACCATGTCTTACATGTCTTTTATGTTCCCTTCTGGTTTTCATCATTTTTTTTTCTCTGTATTTCTGACTGGATTTTTTTTTTTTTTTCCTGACTTCTCTTCCAGTTTACTGATCTCCTCTTTGGCTGTGTCTAAGTTACTGTTAAACTCAATTATTGGGTTCCTACTTTCAATTATTGTGTTTTTCTTTAGAGAGTTTATATTTTATCTGTTTTATGTCTTTCAGCTCTCTGCTGCAATTATCCATCTTATCTAATTTCTTGAATACATAAATTATGATTATTTTATAGTCTTTGACCACTCATATCCATATTTCTTTGGGGCTTGTGCACCTTGTCTGTTTTTTTTCCCTCTGGATTTTGGGTCATGTGATCTTGTAGGCAGTTGGAGTAAGGACAGATAACCCTAATCCAATTAGGTGCAGGAAGCCTGAGGTGTTTTCTAGGAATCCTCCCTGTTTAACTCCTAAACTCCAATTTTTGTTATCTAGCCCTTCCAAAAGCTTTGTTCTACTTCTTAGCCTCTTAGCTTCTGCTTGTGAATCACTAAGTGCTCAAGGGAAAAAAAAATGTGCAGTATATTAATATCACCTTTCTATCTCTCTGCACTTCCCTTATTTTGGATATTTTGACCTCTGCAATCTTCACTGCCTTGTTAACATTTCAGTTCCTAAAATAATAGAAAGTATATATTTATGTCTCTGTCTCTATCTATCTATCATCTATCTGCCTACTTTTTAACTATAGATGAGAGATGCATGAGTGTGTATGCATGTGTGTCTGTGTGTCATCCAGCTTTTCTTATTTTTGGTGGGAGAGTTCATCTTCAATAAGCTAGTTCACCATTACCAGAACATGAGAATGCCTGATATAAACTCTCAACATTAACTGTGTTTGCTCAATAAAAAATTCTTTAGAAATAATTTGCAAGAAATTTTGAAGTGCAATCCTGAAATTAACTATGCTTATAGGATTTACTGTTAAAAGCAGAAGTCTGGAAAAGAGAGTGAGAGAGGGTAGAAAGAGAAGACAAAGAGATTTGTTAGAGAAAAGAAGAGGAAGAAAAATAGTAGAAATGAGAGCAAAAATAAAATAGGAAGATTTTCAATTAATATTTCGCAGCATATAACATTTTGAAACTTCAGAAAGATATTATAGAGTGTAAGGAATAGTCCCCATTCCTCATCTTTCTCCCCTGTCTCACAGTCCTAATTCCAACCCAACCCTCTCCTATTTCTTTTACTTAAAAAAAGGCTAGAGACTAAATCTTTCCTGAAAAGCAGAGACACCAAGACAATGTTGAGACAACAGATCATTACAGAATTCTAGACAGGTTTCATTCTGAAGCTGCATCTCTGCCTTTCTGATTATTTACATTCCATATCTTCCTTGTATCTGTCTCTTCTTGTCACTTCAGCCAAACTATCTGGGAAGCTTGTGGACAGCAGGTTACTGAAGACAACCCACTGTCCTTTACTCAGACTCTTTGTTGGACTGTAGATTTAAGGCAAACATGGACTGCCCTTCTTGTATGTAATCCAGGTAGGACTGGGACTGAACTCTCTCCTTTTTTCCTTCTCTACCTCTGACCCCCTTCCTGGTCTTCCTTTGGTGTTCCTGGCCACCTGCCTGACATCCAGAGTTGCTTGCAGCCTGACAAGACAGAGTGGCTCACCTAGCTTCAGAACAACAACATAGGTGCCAACACAAAGTAGACCAGATAGCTGATCCAAAACACCCCTCAAAAGTTATTCCAAACTCATGAATAAGCCAAGAGTTGTTCCAAAAATACATCACTATTTTTTGGCCTGGGTGTCACTTCGGCACTTGGCAAGCTAGGACTGCAGCAATTGGAACAGAGGTTTCCTGTTACCCTGTTTTTATATTCTCTCTTTTTGTATATAAAAATTTCACTTATCTTATCTCTAATATGACACAGTTGCCCAGCTTTCACAATTATTTGTAACATGACAGAAAGCCGTTAAAGCTCTATATTCTGTCTCCTATTTCCTCTGAAAGAGTTTCAACCAAACTCTTCTCTTTATACTAAACAAATATTTTTGAGTGAATACATGATTGACTAAATGAATATTTGTTATATATTTGTACTTTCGTATTGTTACCCACAGAACTCCAACACTTGACCCACAGAACTCTGTAACTCCATGTTTTTCTCTTTCTCTTTGCCTGGTAACATCATGCCCATCCTTTGGGGCCCTTTCAAATCTTGAAGACTCCACTCACTAAGCTAGTCCACTTGATGTCTTTTATAAGTTAACAATTAAAGCAGTCACTTTTTTTTTTACTACTCATTATGATCAAAATCTTCCTGAAATTAGTGCTAAATTCAATTTATGTAATGACACCTTGCACCCAGAAAAGATGGGAAACTCCTCTGGAGCATGAAAAGTGTCCTCTCCTATTTATATCTATGTTGGCATCATGTTACAGTTTTCAAAGTATTGTTACCTATTTATATTGTCTCCCTTAATCCACAAGGCCCAGAGTAGGGCAGATAATGTCTTTATTCCAATTTTACAGATGATGAAGCTGAAATGCATGAAGGGTAAGTGTTTTTTGCTCAAGGTCATACACTTATTAAGTGAAGAAGCCAAGGTTGAACTAAATAATCTTACCCCAGTGTCTGTGACTCTTCTACTATAGCATACTGTTTCCCAGTTTTTAAAGTCACTCAGCTTCCAACAAAATCTTCCACAAATCAGAAGGGCTCAACATAGGAATGAATGAATGAATAAATGAATAGATGTATGTGTTCTTCTACTCTATATAATTATTCAGAAATAGACCTGGTTATAAATGCTTCAGAGTAAAAGAAGAATCCCTCTGAGAATATGGAATACATAAGGATATAAACTTTAATAACTATAATAAATGACTAGCAAGGACTTAAAGTCTCAGTGCAAAAGATGGATTTCATGGTGTTATGTCAATGATTCCAAGTTCTAAATCATACTGCTCTCACCACTTAGGTAAATGGGCTCATTTACAAACAGGCCAGCTTCTGATCTTCTGCTTAACTTACTCTTATCTTACTATTGGGCCCTGCATTGTACATGGGCACACTCATAATCATCTGAAACATAGACATATAACAGGGTCAAACTGATTCTACGTCTTCCCTGACCCAGCTCTCTTGGAGATGGTATGAGGCATTTTGAGGCAGTTCTTATGGCAGGAAAAAAAAAGCTGTTTTCATCAGGCTGAGACCAAATCTCCCAGGAACTACAGAAGCCAGTCCCTGGAAGGTTTTGAAAATGTTAGACTATCTCTTGTTGCTTTCCTGACATGTCAGTAGAGATTGCAAGGTATTATCATCACCACTAATTTTCTTTTCTGACCAAGTAAACTTGCTCTTAAAAAAAATAAGAAAAGAGAGAGAAATCTTAATGATAGGTTCTTGAATATTATCAGCATTACTATAAATTAGCTTTTGTGCTAGAATAGCCCATTTGGTGCCAGGAACAATTCAAAACCCAAAACCAAACCAAACGCTTAACACAATGTAGTCTAGACAGAAACTGTGTGACAATACAGTTAAATCATTATTGTAAAGTTTAAAAAAAGTAAAATAAATGATGCAAAATTACTTTTAATTGCTTCTTGGTGCCAGATCCTGCCTCCTAAGCTAAGCTGTTTTTCATTGATACTTCTTTATCCCAGAAGATTTTTTCAAATAACTCCCCTGGCTATGGGCAGTGATTTAAAATGTGGAGGTTGAGGCTGCAGTTTTACTCGTGCCCAAATTCAGATCGGCCATCATCTTTTCAGCTCAGCTCTGCCATTGTCAGTTCTTCAGTATACCTGTGCTGGGGAATGTAGGCTCACAGCCTGCTCAAGACCAGTGCTAATTAGTTCATAAGTTGGCAGAATCAAAGTGCTGCTGTAAGTCAGGACAGTGTCCTAGCAACCAAGTGACTCACCTCTTAAATTGTCTCATTATTCTCTTACTCTACATTGGGGGAAAGCTCATAATTTCCTTCCAATATATTTTCCTGTCACAAGGTCAGTTTCTCTTTTAATTATATGCAGGAAAGGAGAATTTCATTGTGGTGGTGGGTTTCTTTACCTTACCATTTGGGGTCTTTTAAATTAGAATGCATTCTTCATGAATACACACACACACATGCACACATAAATTAAAACTTCATCTGTTGCTTCCTTTAATCTCAATATTTTAAAAATATACATTTTTTTCTGTTAGGTTAGGATCAGTTCCAATTTCCAATCCCCAATTTACATTACATGCTCTGAAACTAACTCCAAACATTTACTGAGTTTGAAGGTCACAGTGCTATTGATTGATTTCTAGTTATAATGTATGTTGTCCTAACATGAGTTGTGTTTTTTTTCCGTAATGTTGGGCTGAGTCCAAAAATGCAAGGATCAAAGCATCTGGACTTGTTGCTTTCATGTTTGGCATATAAAGGGGCTGGCAGTCGCCAATGTGGTCTTGGCTGGACTCTACTTGTTTTCATTCTCTGATGTGAAACAGTTGGGAATCACAGACCCTCCAACAGCTAGAGTGGACTCAATAAAAATTGGCTTAATAATCTGCCAAGCATTTGGAAGTGCCAGTCTCCACAATTTTCAGCAGTTATTGGCCTTGACATGTTTCTTTCTTTTATATAAAGAAAAGAATTTGCTGTGAAATTAGTTTTGAGACCAACATTTGAAACAAGCAAATAATTCATTACATTAACTTTATCATCTTCGTTTTCATTTTATTCTTTATCTTACATTTAAAATTTGTCTTATATGATGGCTCCTTTTTTCCATTTGTTTGTATGTCCCTCTTGAAAACCAAATATAAAATATAACAAATAATGCAGAAGTCTTGAATATATGAACAATTCTATCTAAAGTTCATTGATTTAAAAAATGTTATCTAGTCATTTTAAAGTTTCCAGATACTTTGATGTAAAACATTCTAAATTAATTAATTGAAAAATATTGAACATAATTATAAACTACTCTTACAGATGCAAACATTTACTTTGATTGGGGAGGAGTTTTCCAAATCACTTTTTTTTTTATAATAAACTCCAGGGAAATTTTGTTCTTTACATTGAATTTTGTTGCCACAAACACTACTTAGAAAGATGGAATTGTTAACTAAGCCTTATAAATTTTTTCATAATTTAGGAATTTCATTGGCTTTGAATATGGTTTTTATATTAATCATCATTTTACTTTTCTCTACTACCTTAGTTTCCTTCAAAAATATAGTTAACATACATTTTGATGAATTAAGACCTTCCGAGAGAAGGCTATCCATGTTTAGTAGCATTTTCGTGGGGATAGGGATCAGAGTTGAGAGAATGTATTAGTATTTTTGCAGTTAAACCAGAGCCTCAATTTAAATTTGAACTTCTGCTCCAGCCATTGCAATTAGACAAAAGGAAGCAATAAAAGGCTTAAAAATTGGAAAGGAAGAAAATTATTTGCTAATGATATGTTTGTTTACCTGTATAACCCCAGACAATGAATTGAAAAGTATCACAAACAATAAATAAGTTGGTAAGTTTGTTGGGTAAAATTATCATAGAAAAACCACTTGCCACCATAAAAAAAATGGCTAGTTAGGAGGCAAAATGGATACCCCTTTTATAATAGCAACCAAAGGTGGAATACGGAAGAATAAATTTAACAGGATATGCATAATATCCATAAGAAGAAAATCGTAACATGCTACTGAAGAAGCGAAGTAAGATTTAATTAAGTCGGAATGCACATAATATTCTTGGGTAGGGTAATTTCCACCATATAACATCTTAAAGACTTTTCCTTAATTAATCTATATATTTAAAGATAAATTTACAAGAAGAGGATTTTTGGGCACTATATGCACTGTTTCTAAAGTTCATGTGGGAAAATAAATAACCAAGAATAGCAAGGACAATTCTAAAAAATGAAAGTAATAAGGAGGGAACAAACCCAGTGTTAAACCATACTATCATGCTACAATAATTAAAAGGCGATGGTACTGGAACACAATTACATGGATAGATTAATGGAATAGACCAAAAGGAACATAAATAAACTTAAGATATATACAGACATTTAGTGTACAATAAAGGTGGCATTACAAATTAGTACGGGGAAAGGGCTTATTCAATTAAAATGCTGGAACAACTGAATAACCATATGGTACAAAATGATGCTGAATTTCTGCTTTACCTGCTACACCAAAATGAATTCCAAAATGAATCAAACATTAAATTCATAGGAGAATGTTTTTATAATCTCAGAGTGGGGAAGGCTTTTTAAAGTAAATCCAGAAGCCATAAAGTTATTTTCCACCATAAAAGTATAAAAAAACAAATTAGAAAAAATGTCTGAAAATGATAAAAAAATAAAGGAATTGTTTTCCTAGTTTTTTAAAATATTTATTTGAATAAGTAAGTAAAAATGAATCCAACAAAATTTGGGCTAGTAATGCCCAAAGATGATTTTCTGTTGTCAGAAAAGAGAATACAAATGGCTCTATAACAAATTAAAAGATTTGCAGTCTTGTTGATAATGAAAAAAATTTAAACTAAACTATATTGATGTAGAATTTTTTACTTAGTTTGGTAAGCAAAATCTAAATGTTTGATATATCACATTAATGAGGCTGTGGATAAACTTGCTTTTTCAGGACTTGAAGGCAATAAACTTGAAAATTTTCCATGACAAGCAATTTGGAAATACCTGAACTTTTTAATGTATCTACATTTTGGCCAAGCAGTTCTACCCCTAAGAATTTATTGCATAGACATGCTTTCTCATTTGTAGAATTTCTTATGTACCTGGATATTTCACAGCAAAATTGTCTTTAATGAGAGCATTAAACAACCTAACTGGGCTTTAATTGAAATCTAGAAATAAATTATAGTACATTCATAAGGTAGAATATTATGCTGCTGTTAAACAAATGAAGCCTAAATTAGGAATTTTATTTTTCTAAAATAAAAGCAATCTTGGGGCACACAGTCTGGGGATGCCACAGTAACAGAATTGTATCAGCAAGAAACCAATCTTCTTTCCTCTCTCTCATTCATTCTCACCATGTGACTTACCACATACTTGTTGCAAGATGTCTGCTCCATTTCCAACATCTTATCGACATTTCAGGCAGAGAGAAGTGGAACTGCATGTTCTGCACCCTTCTAAAGGCATTCCTAATATTCCAGCGATCAACTTCTGCTTCCCTCTCATTGGCCAGAACTGTATTGAGCCGCTCTGCAAATGGCATTGGTACTATCTTAGAAATGCAGAAATGTGTAGGCACATTTTACCCCAAACAGAATAGGCCTCTGCTAACCAGTGAGGAAGATTGTCAAGGAGTGGGCAAGGAAGAATAGTGGATATATGTGTGTGTATGTGTTTATACATGTGGAGGACAGAGAGGTATAAGAAGCTGGTAGTTGCAGTTTCCACCTAGGAGGAAAACTGAAGGTTATAGGTGAGAGTAGAGATGTACTTTTAACCATATAATCTTTTACAACTTTTTAATTTTATACCTCATACATATGCTAATTGTTCCAAAAATATTTTTAATCAAATAAATGACACCTCTTTTAAAAAGGCTTTTAAGGGAAATTCTTCAAAAATTTTAATTCACGTTTTTCCTTAATCAGATGCCCTAATATTAAAAAGGTAATTTTCACCATACAGTTTGCACCCATTATAAAAATATATTCATTCTCTTTCATATACAGCTGGAATTGAGTTAAAAGTCCAGTTTTATTATTTATGGCTTGTATGGCTTAGACCAAATTGCTTGTAATTTCTTTAAGCATCAGTTTTCTCATGTAGAATATGGGGATAAGATTATTGTTAAAAGATTAAACTAGATAATGTATGTAAAGCACTTAGCATAATACCAGTCACAGAGTAGATGTGTCATAAAAGGAACTTACTATTTCTATTACTATTATCATTTCTGAGAATATTTATATGAAGTTATACTTGCTGTCTATAAATAACATTAAAAGGAAAAATATACAATGATTGACCAGTTCAGAAATAGTACACTAACAACGAAATCTGTAATAAGGAACAACAGCTTTTTGTCTGGCTTAACCACAGTCTGAAAGCATCATAGTTTCTACAAGTTTTATATCATGTGATATGAACAGTTAGTCACTAGGCTTAATTCAATAAAGTGGATATATCTCCTAGGTTGAATACTATTAATATTAGATTCTAGACACTCTAAGTAAACAGTCTTGAACACATACATTTCCATCAGATTAAAAGGAAATTGAAATTTCTGACTCAACTATAAATTTGTATCACCCTCTTTCATTGGCAATTTGTTGCAAAAACTGACCTTCCAAATAGCCAGAATGAGTTACAGTACAGAAATGTATTATGTTATGGCTAACATAAATGAGAGACATATTTGAAAAGTGAACCTGTCAGAAACCTGAGGTGGTAAAACATATTTGCACTTTGACATTCATGGTAGGCTCGAATTATAAATAACACCATGAGTATATGTCCCACAACTCAAAAGAGATGCATTATAACTGAGAAATATAAGACTAAATGGTTCCATAAGATTGAAACTGGTTTTATAAACAAAGGACTAAAGTAGTTGGCTTTCTTCTGGAGTCTATTTTGCACAAAGAAACAAATATTTCCTATCACCTAAAAAGACTTCTGTGTATATATAGATGAGAAGTGAAAATCAGCTAGACCAAATGGTACTGGATGATGACCTAAGTGCAAACACTTTTGCATCATACCAGCTTCACCTCCATCAAATTTATTATCCAGGAGTAAATATTCCATGTCTGAGCCTTTAGGGTTGCCTGAAAATAGCAGAAACTTTGTAAGATATTCAGGTCTACTGCTATAGCTTGCCTATTTTAAGCATTTAACACAGTTGACTATTTTGGGATCTTACGTTTTCTCTTGAAGTAAAATACAGATTGAACTTGAAAACAATATTGACTGAATACTGCATTGTATGAAGTCTCAGACATTTTTATAAATCAGCAATAGATTCAAAATCCCACTTTCTTTGGAAATCGGATATAACATTTCCAACATACAGGCAAAGCAACAGAAAGAAAGAAAAAGATTTGATTTATTCCCAAGGCTCCTGAAATGCTAGAGCAACAGCCTTAAACAGTAACCAGGTTGTTAATCGGTTGTTCAGAAAGGTTGTGTTTAACCTTCGGCCAGAATATGCAAGTTTTGCAGTTTTCCAAACCATTAACTGCATCAGTAACACACAGACACACAGGGCGGAATGTTGAAACCAAATGGAGCTGAATGTGTTTCTTTGTGCTCTCTTATCCTGTGTCCTTCACCAGCACGGCTGTGTCTTATACATTTCACTCTTTAAGAAGTTCACTTAGCTTCCCCTCTTCCTTCATTCCAAAGCTGCTGCAGAGGGTTCTGAGACAGGAAGGGAAGGTACTGCAGTAAGTCCAGTGTGGCTCCAGGCCCTAAGAAGGAGGCAGCTAAATAATAGTCATTGTAAGCCTCTTATATTTGTATTCCAATCCAGTAGTTTCTATAGGAAGGAAGCATTTTGGCATTCATTTCAGCTTCTTTTATCAGGTAAAAATTTCATGGTTGGAAGCCTTTTTTTTCCCCATTATTTTCTCAATGCATCAGCAAACTTTCAGGTATTCACTATCTGCACATATAATCTTCAAAACTAAGAGAGGTGCCTCTGTGAGGGAACATATGTGAGAAATGGGGAGGGGGCTATGGAGAAAGAAGGAAAGAAAACAATGTTAGGTTATACAACTCTTGTGTCCTTAAAGACAGCTTGGAGACATGGAAACCATATGTGAACTTTTAGCTAATAAAATAAAATGCCAAAATGTGGTGGCGAAAGCTATTGCACCCAAAATGTAATTGGACATATGCTCATTTACTTGCTTATAATCAAAACATTAAAAAAACCTTTTTGAACTCAGTCTAGGTGTAAGTATTGGACTAACTTAATTTATGTAATTATCTCACATGGAAAGAATGCATTTGTGCCATGGCGTTATTATTACATTAAGAAAAGTAAACAATGTGTAAGTTGGAATAGATAATACTTAAGCAAAACAAAAAAGTTCCTATTTCCCATGTTGAAAAAAGGAAAAGAACTTATTAATTTCACACTGAAGCTATTTTCCAATGAGCGTGCTATTTGGCTAGTGTGCTTGCTGTAGATTTATCATGTTCATGCAAATGAATGTCAGTCTGTTTGGGTAATCAATGCAAATTTCATTTCTTCAGTCAAAAATAACAGCTTTTACAAGTCTGTGGAAATTGCCAGAATATCAGACTTGGGTTGCTAAACTAAGTTTATTCACTGCATGGGTCTGGATTTCATATGTGAATTCATTCAAGAATAGCAAAATAGTATCAGGCTTCCGCTACCCCAAGGCTTCTTTTAGTTGGTCTGCCTATTTATCTTTCTTTCTTTCTTTATGCATGTATTTGTTGGTTGGTGGGTTGGTTGGTTTGTTTAGCGAACACTTTAAAAAAAAGTACAGCTATAAAAGAAGAAAAATGAGATCCTGAAATAGTTCATATGCATGGGCATCATGTAAGATTTAAACAAGGAAGAATGAGCAAGTATAATTCAAGCTATTTTTTTTAAAGCAAATATCAAGGAAGATAGAGCACTTAATCAAGAATGAGGAACTAATGATATGTTTTTATTATCTCAAAGAGCATCTGAGTAGGAACTCTGAAGGGGACGAGATGACCACATTAAATGAAAAAAATAAAGTTCCTTCCTGAAAACAAGGCAGCATAAGAAACCAAATAAACATAAATGAAAGGTATACGGAACATTTGTAAAGCAACTTTTCAACCAATGGAAGAGAACATAATCCAAACTGAGTAACAGTGGCAGGCCTCAACAGTATACAAGGCTCTCACACTTCCATTATCTAATGTCATATGTATCTAAAAGTATGCTTAGAGAATTGGGAAACCATCAATCTTATATATAATCAGTTGGATATTGAATACTTATTCTACTCTTCAGATACAAAGAATTGTCATAAAGTGAAATTTATCTAGAAAATATTTTTAGACAAGGTGAATTTAAAGTAGACTGACTAGAGTTCACTGGTGCAGAGGACAAATCCAGGATATATGACTGAAATAAGCAGAGTGACAAAGGCTGGGGAGGGCAAGGTGAGAACTGGAGAGCAAGACACCAGTGGAGCTGGAGAGCTTGGTCATGTTAGGAGATAATATTCAAAACTGAGTAATAGTATAAGGAAAAACAATACTAAATTGACTTGATTTGCAATATGAAAATAAACTAGTTGATTAAATATTTTAAATTCTATGTTGAAGTTCCTTTTTATTCTTTTTTTTTTTTTTTTTTTAAATCATGGTAGGGGATGGTGGGTGTGAGGAATCATAATGGCATATAGAAAGCCCTGTGGTTAATTCTGCAGTTTTATGTTCAGGACTAGAATGGGGGAATGACCAAATAACTTTCCTTTAATGATTAAGACCTGGTATAGGTTTGTATCTATGGTAATACAAGAAGGGACTCTACTTACTTGCATGGAACTATTGAGTTAGAATTGTGTGCTCATAGTGATTAGCTGATTAATTGGAAAAAATATGAATAAAAAAACAGTAGGGAAAAAGAATCAGAAGTTCCTATCAAAGAATAAGAATGAAAATCTAAAATAGCTTCATTTATTTTTCTTTTTCTATGAAAGAAAATCGTCTCCTGAAGCATTGAGGGGGAAAGATCCTTAACCAATGTCTAAACTAGCTCTAAAGAGTCTCTCCAATATCCCTTAGTTTATGCTCAGTATTCAAGCGGAAATATATCTTCCTAAATCAGGAACACGTCTTCCTAAATCAGTTACTAGTATAGTGCCAATTTTAACCCTCCATCAGCCCATTCTCAAAGTTCATCAGTTTTTTTTAGCAGAAGAAAGGTTGCTGATTCTTGCTCAAAGTTCCATAAACAAACCCTGAAAAAAATACATACATATATGTAGTATACAACTATACACTTGATATGTTGATTGCCTGGCATATTCATAGCATTTAATAAATAGGAAATTTAAATGTGTGTGTGTGTCTGTGTGTAGGATATGCCTGACATATGCTATAAATATGTACAAAAATTATATGTATATATCCCACTTATTAAATGCTAAGGATATGCCAGGCTACATGTCAAGTTACTTAATTATGGCATAGTGGTAAAAAATAGGGGTTTTTGTGCCAAATTGCTTAGGTTCATATATTATATTTGTCATTGCTAACTTTGATAACTTCAGCCAGGTATGTCCTCCCTGACTTAATTTCCTCATCTGTAAAATTCAGATAATAAGACTTGCTTCACACCTCACAGTGTTGTTGTGAAAATTAAATGAGATCACAAGCAAAGTGCTTAGAATAGTGCCTAGCATGTAATAAGTACTCAATGCATGTTAATTCTCCCAATGCTATAAGAATGTAAAAATTGAGGCTCATAGTTTTTAAGACTTTTGTCCAAGTATACCCATCCATTTAGTAGTAGAGCTGGAGTTTTAACCAGGTATGCCTGGTTCTTCTGTCTTCCCTGTGCTTCACTACTTAATATTCACAACTTACATCTTGGCCTTACTCTTAAATTGGCCTACCAAAGTTGGTACACAGAAATGGGTCAGAGCTCCCTTCCCCTCCTCCCAAAGGACTGTCAAATATTCCTTACTCTCCCCTGCCCTCTTCAGAATTCAGTGAACCCAGGCTACAGATCCAAGAACTTAACTCATTAAAATTAAAAAAAATATATTTTAAAAGTCTTCAGGAAAACCAGAATGGCTCTTCAGTTTGTTTGTTTGCTTAGGATCGCATAACTCTCCAAGGAAAACATTTAAGATTTTGGTGAGTAGTTGATTTTTCAGTGTTGAAAAAATCCAACATGATAACTGAATGGAGCTGGATCCTGAGGGGGCAGCAGCATATAAAATCAAGAGACACTTCAACCATCCTGTTAAAGTAAGAAAAATCCATTACCAAATTGTAGAAGGAAAACAACTTGCGGAAATATCATCTAGGGCCGACCGTTTCCAATCACTGGTACTCCATTCATTATATGCTTGAGTGGTTCCAGGAACAACAGAAGATCGTGCACTGTTACAATGCCAAAGACAAGAACAGCAACTCAGCCTGTTGGGCTGATTTCCCCTCACAGCAACCCGAACATTTCAGGCTTTGCTTCCCTTGCCTGGATGAGTTAGTCACTTAGGAAGTGAAGTCGTAGCCAAAGGCTTCTCTCTCAGGGAACGCTCATGGCTCTCTTGTGGACCTTCTGCTTCTTCCACAGTCTTCAGGTCTAGCACACACCAACACTATTTGGAAGGGGCAAAAGAATGGGATGCCAATCTATCATCATCCTACTTTTTCTTAAGTTCTTATTTTAACAGCTACCATCAGTGAACACTATTTTTTTTTTTTTTTAACACAGTTTCTCTAATTTTTATACTACCCCTACAGGACAATTTTCATTCTTTAGATGAGGAAACTGATGTTCATGATATCAAATGTAAAAGGGTGCACACTAGCAGACAATAGAAATGGTACTTGGACGCAGATCTGTTGAGTTCCAAATGCATGACCTTTCATGTGGCCGAGTCTAGGGCAGTTTGTTAGGATGAAAACGGCAGGCAATTTCATGGGTTCTAAAAGAGGGTACAGAGAAACAGGCATAAGTGGTCAAGACAAAACAGAAA
Source organism: Choloepus didactylus (assembly GCF_015220235.1). Taxonomy (NCBI): domain Eukaryota; kingdom Metazoa; phylum Chordata; class Mammalia; order Pilosa; family Megalonychidae; genus Choloepus; species Choloepus didactylus. Next base: position 124,818,816 of record NC_051307.1, read on the forward strand.
AGTCAAATTTCTGTTTGGGTAAACCCAGGAAATTGTTGCCTTTGAAACAAAAGGAAACTTTCAGGGAGGAAAGGGTTTGGTCATACAGAAAATAATGTTTGCTTAGTAGAGTATTTTGTCATAAAAGGATGGGCAGGACAAGGGAAGATAGAATTTCAGCCTGCCTGGCAGTCTCACATGCAATTAACAAGTGACAATGAATGCGTAAAATATCCAACCATGTTGATTCGTTATTTTATATTCCTGTATGATAAGCTTAGACATTTGTATTGTACTCATACTTTTATGGTAAAATAGTTCTTGTTCACCATAAGCACATGCCCCAAACCAGTTTTGTAAATTTAGTTAGCTATATGTTTATAATTGATTCTTTTACATAAGACCTTAAACTCTTTAATGTTGTAGAGAATGTCTAGATGTTAAGTCTAGATATTGTTTTGATATTAAGATCCTGATATTGAGATGGCATCAAGTAAGATAGTAAAACCATGTTTATCCCAAAATAAGAGAGCTGGTTGCTTTGTTGTGAGATGGTATAACTTGATTCATATATCTGATGATATTTACTTAAGAATTTTGGAGACCCTTGTAAAATGAATTAGTAACAGGGGTTTAATCACCCAGGGAGGCCTTGAAAGCTCTCCCACTCTAGTATAGTGAAGGGGATTTATTAGGTATCTATGTTCTTATTATTGATTCTGGAATGAACAATAGTCAATTTATCCCTTAGCTTTTGTGTTCTTCTCTAAAACACTGGTGACTTAGAATAATTAACTAACTTTATTGACTCACTTTCTATTTCCCATTCTCTTCAAGGCTTTTTCCTAGTATCTTCAGCTCAGGAAAGAATAAATTTATTCAGGGCTTGAGTTAGGGAACAGCTGGTACTAAAAATGTTTCTCTTCTTTAAGACCTCTCCCCTCCTTATCCAAACAGAGAGAAGACAGATCGGTTTTCTCCTCAAAAAGAGTGGAGTGAGTTCCAAGTCCTCCAAAACAGAGAAGGAATGCTCTTCTACCTCGCTATTTACCCATACCTCACTCTAGTTTTAGAATGTTACATCATTTTTCAAAGACTTTAGCCTCCCAAGAGGTAGGTGAGTATTAGTTACAGTTTAGGTAACATTTAAACACACAAAGTTTTTAAAAAACAAAGAGGCCAGATGACACTTTTCCTCTTTCTTTTTAGACAATGAAGTTACAGCATTAAAAACAATCCGGAGCAATGGCAGAATCTCAAACTCTACCCCTGACCCTCCAATCCTCCAAAAAGCAGTTTGGGGAAGACATGAGCTGTTGAGAAGTTGCCAGTTAAGAAGTCAGCTTGGAAGCTACTTTAAACCAAACTTGTGTAATCAGAACTGTTGGTCGTAAGTATGTGTTTGAGTAACGCAGTAAATGGCATTAACATAGACAGTAAAAGTCTTGCATTATTTTCTTCCCTGGAGGCATATAATGCAAAACTTCATTGACTGGAGCCAGTTTGGTAAATGGGGCAGAAAATGCCTGTAGAACTGATATAATGTTATGAAGAAAGTGGAGCATAAGATGTCATATTTACCCTTAATGGCATTGTTTCCTAGATGCCCCATATGCAGTAAAGTGGATATTCTTGATGTTTTTAAGGGCACAAGCCCAAGTACAGTTAAAGCACCAACATGTATGTTTCCTGGCACACATATGAATATTGGCCACAGATTAAAATTTATTCCATCAAGTTTTAATTCCATTTTCAGCCCTTTAAAAGTTCCATATCTCTTAAATATGCTACCAGTAACCTGTTATCTGGTATAATAAAAGCAGTGTAACCACTTACCAAATAAAATTCCATATAAAACCTAAACCTCAGTTTCATTTTTCATGCACCAGTTTCATTGCTCCTTCCAACCACCCCTCCTCTCTGCCAGAGCCTCTAATGAGCAACAACTCCAGCCAAATCCTGCCAAGTGTGAGCAGGTGGGTTTAATGGGATGTAAGATGTAGTTTGCCTATAAGCAGACAACCTTTCCCTGGCAAGACCACATGAATATTGGGAAAGAGAAAATTTTAAGCAGGATGTTTTCAAATAAGAATGAAAATAAATCATACCATTTAATACGACTACTTTACTCATCTGAATAATACTCATTTTATGTCATTGCATGTTGAAGGGAAAAGTTATGGAAAGGTTTCCTTTGTTCTTTGTTAAAGGTAAAATAAGTGGATTTCTAACAGGAAGGAACCAATTCCTTTCTACCTTCACAAAGTCCAGAAATGTAGAAGCTGTTTAGAAGTTATAACTTTTCTTCTTCCCTTCCGTGCCTTCCTTCCTCTCCCTTCCTCCCTCCCCCCTTCCTTTCTTCCTTCCTCCCTTCTTCCCTCCCTCCCTCCTTCCTTCTTTCCTTCCTTCCTCCCTGTCTTTCAAAAGAAAAATTATCAAAGATCTTGATAAATAATTATTTTTACTTATTTCTTTGACAAATCACTGACTACAACTGTGGAATATATGAAACAAATGCAAGATAATTCCTTTGTTTCTTTGATCTGATTAACTAGCAAATATTTTAACAGAAAAACCTAATATGTTGATAGCTAATACTATGTTTGGCTTTAATTATACTATGTATATGTTATGAGAAGGAAGAAATATGGTAAAGAAACTAAAGAGTGAACGTGAGAACCAAAACAGATGATGTGATATGTATGGCATTTTGAAAGTGGTGAGACATTTCACAGACTCATGAGTGTGGAAAGCCGCCTCCCGAATCGGGCCTAGCGTATGCGCTGCAGCCTGCTCTAGAGTTACCCCCGCCCATCGAGTGAGCCAAGATGGCGCCTGCATCCTGTTTCCGCATAGTGACGCATGTATCCGCCACCCGCTCCTACCAATCGAAATCCTGTATACGCGATACTAGCCTAGAAGCTTATTGGTTGTTAATTGTGTATAAAAGGTCTTACCCGGACGGGGTAGGGTGAGACAGCCCACAAGGAGCCGTGCCTGACGGCCACATCGAGGCTGCTCTCCCACGAGGCGCCGTGCCCCGTGTGGGAACCAGTAACACAGAATGTTCATCTAGCTGTAGTAAAGGGCTGCTTTCACAACTGCCGTGTGGTTCGAGTCGTGATTCATGACCAGGTTAGTTCGCGCAGTCTGCATCTCTCTCTCTCCTTCCCTGTTTCCCCTCGCCGGCCGGGAACCGGGGACCGAGCGGGGCAGCGCCGGACAAGTGGTGGCCCGTACGGGGAGCTCCTCCTCCTGCCTCGCTCTCGACGGTCCCTCTGTGAGGAGAGCAGCGCTGCACGTCGAGCTTACGGCGGACTTCCCGCGCCTGATCAACGCGAGAAGGTGAGTGCGTCTTATTACATGATAGTTAGGGCCCGTGGGTTTTCAGGTGACCCCGGGGGACTCGGAAGAGCTCTCCGAGTGACTGAAGTATAGTGCCGACTGCAATCATGGGGCAGTCCGGAAGTTCACCTCTCTTAGCTCCCTTAAAGAACCTTTTGAAACAACGGGGTATCTCGGTCAGGAAAAGCTCCCTTCAGCGTTTTCTTGATGATGTTGATACTTTTGCCCCTAAGTTTGCCTTTACTGTGCCCTCTAGTAATCAAGAGGAGCCCTGTCAACGCTTTGAATGGACAGTCCTGCCCCAAGGCATGGCTAATAGTCCTACCATGTGCCAGCTGTATGTCGCTGCGAAGCTAGCTAGCACTCGGCAGCAGTTCCCTCAAGTGAAAATCATCCATTATATGGATGACATTCTCTTAGCCCATAGAGACACAGATCTTCTTAAAACAGTTTTGTCACATTTAGTCCTTAGTCTTAGAGAAGCTAACCTAGAGATTGCCCCTGAAAAAATCCAAATGACTGACATTACCACTTTCCTGGGGGCGAAAGTCGCACCCACTCATGTTTCCCCCCAAAAGGTGTCTCTCAGGCTAGACAATATACACACTCTCAATGATCTACAAAAACTCATGGGGGATATCAATTGGATCCGTCCATACCTAAAAATACCCAATGTCAAACTAACACCTTTGTTCGACCTGTTGAAGGGGGATTCTAATATAAACTCACCTCGAAGCTTCACTCCAGAGGCAAGGCGAGCACTATGCCAGGTGGAACAGGAGCTCAGTGGCGCTGCATTGAAGAGAATAGACCCTGATGAGCCTTTTGAAGCCTGCGTGCTGCCGACAGAATTACAGCCCACTGCGGTACTGTGGCAGCGGGGGCCGCTGCTCTGGGTCCACCCTGGAGTTTCCCCCAAAAAAGTCCTAGAGCACTATCCTACAGCGGTTGCAGACTTGGCCCTAGAATGCATTAAAAGGGCTGTGCAGCATTTCGGTCAGCAGCCCAAAAATCTCAGGGTGCCTTATTCTTCCCAGCAGCTTGAGATACTCACCGGATGCATAGATCAATGGGCCATTCTCCGGTGTACATTTCTTGGTCCCATTAACAATCAGTTCCCTAAGGCTCCTCTCTTGCAGTTTGTCACCCGGCACCCAGTGATTTTTCCCAAAGTAACCTCTCCTAGGCCACTAGCAGGCGCCCCCACCGTATACACGGACGGCTCCAGCTCTGGAACAGGGGCGTATTGTGTGGAGGGGGACACTCCTAAAACAGTGCTCTTCCAACCACAAAAGCCTCAATGGGTAGAACTGCAGGTTATCATTGCAGTCCTGGAAAGCCTTTCCGAGCCCTTAAATGTCGTCTCGGATTCTGCTTATGTTGTGAACTCTGTACAAATTTTAGAAACGGTGGGCATTGTTAAACATTCCTCTACAGTAAGGACGTTCTTTGCCAAACTACAGGAGGTTATATGGACCAGGCAACACCCTTTTTACATAACCCATATTAGAGCCCACACAGGTTTGCCTGGCCCTATGGCCCAGGGGAACCATAGCGCAGATGTAGCCACTCGACAGCTGCACATCTTCCCGACGCTGGTACCGTATCAACAAGCCCGAGAATTCCATGCCAAGTTTCACATCAATGCAGGTACCCTAGCTAAGCGGTTCAGCATACCACGTGCAGCTGCTCGAGATATTGTCCGAGCCTGCAACAATTGTGCAGAGCAGAGAGCAGTCCCCTCGGTTGGGGTCAACCCTAGGGGTCTCACCCCAGGGGATACTTGGCAGATGGATGTCACTCATCATTCAGAGTATGGTAAGATCAAGTACTTACATGTGTCGGTGGACACATGCTCCCAAGTTTTATTTGCCTCTGCTGAACCAGGAGAAAGAGTCTCCCACGTCATTGCACACTGCCTTGCTGCATGGGCAGCTTGGGGTAAGCCAAAGACGTTAAAGACGGATAACGGGCCTGCCTACACTAGTAAATCCTTCCAAAAATTTTGTGACAACATGGATGTCCAATTAAAACATGGCATCCCCTATAACCCTCAGGGGCAAGGAATCATTGAAAGAGCGCACAGATCTCTCAAAGACTTGCTTAAAAAACAGAAAGAGGGTATAGGCCACGGCCTGTCCCCAAAAGCTCGACTGTCTGTAGCCTTGCTCACATATAATTTTTTAAACGAAAATTCACAGGGCATGACACCTGCCCTTCAACACACCACCCCGAGTCCCCCACATAGAGGTCTAGTCCGTTGGAAGGATGTCCTGTCGGGGCAGTGGAAAGGCCCTGACCCGGTGCTCAGCTGGGCCAGAGGCTCTGTTTGTGTTTTTCCCCAGGAACCAGGACGTCAACCAGTGTGGGTTCCGGAAAGACTGGTGAGAACCGTGACATCACCTGAAGAAGCCAAGGAACAGCTGTCAGAAACGCCAACGAATATACAACCTGAACCATTAGACCAAGCCTCCGACCCTGCTGATGATGGCGACGACCGACAAGACGATAATAGTAGGACTGACCACCCCGCGGTTGCCCAAAAAGAGGATCGGTAACTCTGTTCTTTGCTCTCCTATAGCAATCCTTCTAATCTGCCTTTTTCTTTTTAGTGGAACTGTGGTAGCGCAGGAGAGTGGTCTTTGGGGCCTGTGGCATCATCCCCCGACCCTGGCCCCATTCTCTGCTGGGTCTCCCGCCTCTCCTGTGTTTTTCACTCGTACCCTGTCTCTAGGTCTCCACCACCTGCCTTCTGACCCTCCACAAGCTTCAACGAGTCCTTCCCCCTCACCAATGACACACTGATCCTCTCTTTTGCTAACCTCTCTGTCAAGGTTGTCAACACCACAGTTGCGGCGAATGCTACTTGTGAAACTGGTAATGGCGAGTTAAGTAAGGGAGTCTTGCTTGAATTTCTTAACGTTACAGGGAAGAGCCGCCAGTCTTGTGAAGGGATCTTGAGTAAAAAGGAGACTCAAAGGTGCCTTTTCCTTCCAGGGCTTGCTCCTACAGTCTGCAACCGTTCCAAAGACCCGGATGCCTCGCCGCCCCGCTATCCTAGTGTATCGCCCAAGTTATGTCTGGCTCCCCGTCAAGGCAACCGACTGGGTTGGCCCTGTTTCTCAAGTTGTTTCACTTAACAATATCCCCTTCTCTAAGTCTAGGCGTCCAAGAGGCATAAAAGAATGGCTATCGAATGCTGCCAGTGTAGCTTCCTCTTTGTTTGTCCCAACGATCGGGCAGGCTGTGCTACAAGCATGGACAGATCGGCAGCTCGCCATAACGATGGAAACGGTAAATGGCTTGGTCAACCTTACCCGAGACGTGCTACGCCGCCACAATCAGATGCTGAACTTAAATTTCCAGGCCATTCAGAAACTCCAAGCGGAGATAGATGAACTTGGACTGGAAATAGATGGACTCTGGAGAGTGCTTCAGCAAACATGTGACACCCGGTGGCTTACGGTTAAACTCTGTGTCACTCCTGTCAGGGCCAACGTGACCGGAAGCATTTCCAGAGTCTCTGATTGGCTGAAAAGGTCATATTTTCCTGAATTTGTTAATCTCTCCCAACAGGTGGAATCTAGTTTAGACACAATTGGGGGGATCAAGTTAAAACCCGTTAAAGTCGATCTCTCCGGGTTAGGCGAGGTTCTACAGAAACTATTGCACAGTGTTTCTTCCTGGTTCTCTTGGCCCAATTTAACTAATTGGATCCTCATTGCAGTGGGATTATTGGTGGGATTAGTCGTTGTTAAATGTTTGCTAGAACGCCTGTTTCAAGCGCAGCAGCAATTGCGTGTTACCACTATGATGGCTATGACTCCCACCTCTGTTACCCCCGATAGTGACCGATTTATTAACCATACCCCTTCCTGGTCGCCTCAGGTGGGGCGCTTTGGAGCAAAATTTGTAGCGAATCGCATGGCTGTTTCTCGGGTGTAAAAGGCGACACCAGTAGTCATAATTTTGTCTCAGGTGGGTCTCTAGGGCAGAGTCCTAGTTGTGGCCAGACTGGACCCTAGCCATTGCACAGAGACACCTAGTGACACCCCCGACTCTGGTTACTGCTGTTCCTGCCCCCGTCGTTGTTCCCCAGTTGCCAGGCAAAGCACTGCAGGGAGAGTCACGTTGCTTCCAGCTTACGGACTCTCCGGTCTCCATATGACGTGAGCATTCTGGTTGGTGCTAGAGGCTCCGCCGCTGGATGGCTGAGGCCTAGTCCAGACTCCCCAAAGCACCAAAGAGGTTGTGAACCATTTGGGTTCACGGGAGCACGCTCATCACTGGAGACACTGGGTCAAAAATAAATAAGAAAGGGGGAGATGTGGAAAGCCGCCTCCCGAATCGGGCCTAGCGTATGCGCTGCAGCCTGCTCTAGAGTTACCCCCGCCCATCGAGTGAGCCAAGATGGCGCCTGCATCCTGTTTCCGCATAGTGACGCATGTATCCGCCACCCGCTCCTACCAATCGAAATCCTGTATACGCGATACTAGCCTAGAAGCTTATTGGTTGTTAATTGTGTATAAAAGGTCTTACCCGGACGGGGTAGGGTGAGACAGCCCACAAGGAGCCGTGCCTGACGGCCACATCGAGGCTGCTCTCCCACGAGGCGCCGTGCCCCGTGTGGAAACCAGTAACACAGAATGTTCATCTAGCTGTAGTAAAGGGCTTGCTTTCACAACTGCCGTGTGGTTCGAGTCGTGATTCATGACCAGGTTAGTTCGCGCAGTCTGCATCTCTCTCTCTCCTTCCCTGTTTCCCCTCGCCGGCCGGGAACCGGGGACCGAGCGGGGCAGCGCCGGACACATGAGCTTATTATTTTTAGAGGCAAGTGGTGTAAGGGGAAGAGTGGACAAGTCAGAGGTCCAAGTTTCAAGCACAGACTGTGCAACCAGCCAACTGTCTTGAACTGTGCAGGTCACTCACCCTCTTGAAGACTTGGCTTCTACATATTTAAACAGATTCAAGAATAACTGCCTTATCCATACACTGTCCCAACTTACTGTGAGAATCAAATAGATTTGAAAGCATTTTTTTTAAAAAATGTAAATTGTGTCCTCCTTGATTATGGACACCATTTAGAAGAACTACAACTAAATTTCAGGAATAGAGACTAGGGACATTTCAGAAGCGTATTTCATAAAATAACAGGAATTCAAGTATTTCAGAAACATTACTATAAATGAAAGACTCTAATTAAACGCCTTTGAATCTATGAGTATTAGCATAGATAAAATTCACAGTCTTCTTAATTGGTTTTTTGTCTTGGTAATAGCCATATTTGTTATTTTAAAAAATGATCCTTTTCCTTTAAAAACATATAAAAGAATACATAAAAATGTATTATAAAATAATAAAAAATATGTATCTAAGAATAGGTTATAAAGTACAAGAATATACCAAACAGCCATGGAACTAGGACATAAGCAAGAACATATGTATTAGTCAGAGTCCTGACAGGAAACAGAAGATATAAGAGTTTAACCAAAAGGAATTTAATGAAAGAACTATTTTCAGAGGTGTAGGCAAGATCAAGAGATCCAAGATGAAGGAGGCACCCATGGACTCACAGTGGGAATCTATAACCACCTTTAGGTTTGAAGAGGCAAGGGCAGGGGATACTGCTACTGGAGCAGGATGAAGGCTGAAGCTCTGGGAAGGGGACCATCCAACAGAAGCTGCAGCTGTGGAGAAGCTCCCAGGGCCCGGAGCCGAGCAGATACGAATGTGGTTTACTTAGGAATAAGGAATGTGGCCAGTGTGCCCCTCCCTCTTCCCCATACAATCCTCTGCCTTACCCACTTCGGAGATAACTATCCTCATTGTTGGATTTTTAAATCATTCTTATAATTTTAAAGTAGCTTTATCATACGTGTGTATAGTCCTAACAGTGTATTATTTTCAGAGTTCCTTGTATTTGCACTTTATGATAAAAATAGTCCAATACCTTTTGTAATATTATAGGACTTCTTGCTTTTTACATTGAACTTTATGTTTCTAAGATTAATCCATGTTTGTTTTTTGTTATAGTAGTAAATAGTTTTAACTGTTGTGTATATTCCTTTGTGTGAACATACCAAAGTTTACTTAGTCCATTTTCTTTTTTGCTATTATTAATGGTGCTGTTATGAACATTCTTGTATATGTCTGCATGTGTACATAGTCAAGATTTTCTTTAGGGAGTATATGTAGGAGTGGACTTGCTGCATTACTGGATAAACAAATGTTAAAACTTAACATATTAAACAAAATTATCTTCTAAAGTGTACATGACAATTAGTACTGAACCAACAGTCTGTAAGAGTTTCCATATCTTCTCCAATAATTGGTGTTGCCCAATTCTTAGTTTCTGCCAATTGGATGGGTATGAAACGGTAGCTATCTCATTGTAACTCAATTTGCTTTCCCTTATTACTGAGATTGAGCTTCTTTTCATAATTTTGCTGGGCATAATATTTCCTTCTCTGGAAAACTCCTCTTCATTTATATTGTGGAGTTACCTATAGAATAATTATCTTTGTATCATTGATATAAGTTTTCTTTTATAATTAAGATAATAATTTTTATTAGTTTTATATGTTGCAAGTATCTTGCTTGGACTTGTTCCTTACCTTTTCATTTTCTTGTTGTCTTTCCAGGCACAGAAGTTGTTAATTTAATTATATTACATTCATCAATCTTTTCTTTTATCATTAATGATTTTTTTATTCTTTAGGGAAGTCTTCTTTTTCTTAAGTTCAGACAGACCTCTCATGCTTTCCTTGCAAATTTTACAGTTTTATATTTCACAAAGAACTCTTTAAATCATTTGCAATTGTTTTAATATGGTGAAAGAAAGAGGACAATTTAATTTTTTATATGGACTGATATTTTCTTCTAGTTTCACTTATTGAAGAGTTTCTCCTTTCCCCAGCAGTCTGCCATGCCACCTCTGTTTTTATCAAATTTTCACCTCTGCCCGAGTCTGTTCCTGTTGGCCAATCTGTCTATCTATGGGCTGATACTGGACTTTCCTAATTACAGTGGATCTATCATAATTCTTAACATCTGGTAGAACAAGTCATCCCTGTTTTTTCTTCTTCCTCACAAATATCTTAGCTAATCTTGGCCCTTTTCTCTTTTATGTAAATATTAGAATCTGAATTAAAAGTTCCACATAAAGCCCTTTTTGTTAAAAATATTAATTCAAGTCTTGCACATATTTTCCACTAGTATATTATACTTTTTGCTACTATTATAAATGCCATTTAAAAAATTTTTATGTCTTGAATCTTTGTTGCCACTCTATGGGAATGCAATTGATACTGTATATTAATCTAAAATCTGCCAAACTTCTACATATATATTCATATTCTTTTCAACAACTCAGATTCTTTTGATGTTGTTTTTATTTATTTAAAAATTTTTTTTTCTTTTCTTAGTTTACCTGATAGAATGGTTGAGAGTTGCCTCATGGCCTAATATACAAGTAATCAATTTTTGTAAATATTACAAATGTGTTTGAGAGGAACATATCTTCTATAATTTTACAGAGCACTGTACTACATACATCTATTATATCAAGGTGGCTAAATGTTTTCTAATACCAATACTGATTTTTTGTCCATTTGACATTTAAAAATTGAAAGGTATATTGAAATTCCCACTACGTGGAATTGTCAGTTGGACCCTATACTTCTATTAAATTTTCCTTTATATATTTTGAGACTATTTTGCTAGATTTCCATAAATAATAACTTCTAAGTGAATTGAGCTTTGTATTATTGTTTGTAATGATCATCTCTATACCTAATACAGATTTTTGTCTTGAAGTTCATTTTGATTGACATTACTTGAACTTGCCAGTGTTCTTTAGCTCATATTTGCCTGGTACATTTCAAACCTTTTAATTTCAATCTTCTGTATCTTTGTGCAAAGGAGTGTCTCTTATAAACTACATATAGATTTATTTCTTTAAATCTAAAAAAATCTGACTTCTAACTGTCAAATTAAAATTATGATTGTTGATAAAATTGGTTGATACACTGGTTTATTTTTAGATTAATTTTTGTATTTTTTTTATCCTGTCTTTTCTGATTGATTGATTAATTGAGATTGAGGTTTATTTGCTTGTTTTCCCTTAATCATGTTTTTTTTTCTCCATTGCCTTGGACCTTTCACTCTCTATTTTCCTATATTCAAGTTAACAAAGTCTAAAGCTAAACAACATATTAATCCCCATTCCTCAACTAGAAATATCTCAAAGAGCATATCTTAACCATGGCCTAGTTATTCTGTAGCCCACACTTTTTTCTTTAGACACAGCAATATAATAATTAGTCTCTAATATGAACCAATAACAGACATTATATAATTTACTTTGGAGAATGCATGAATAAAAGTGTAGTGCTTGCTTTCATGAATTAGAGACCATGACATGTAATTACATGGATTTGGAGAGAAAAAAAAATATGGGTTTACTTTCTGGCTCCACTACTTCATATTTGAAGTTGCAAATTTCATGCAAGATATGAGCTTAAGTTCTGTCTGTAGGTAAGATGGATACATTGATATCTACTGTACAGTGTTTATTCATTCATTCATTTATTCATAAATAGTTGTTTATATCTAATATGTTGCTGATTCTGCCCTAAATTCTGAGTATAAGATTGTTTTAATTTCCTAGGCTGCTCGAAGCAAACACCATGAAAGAGGTTGGGTTAAACAATGGGAATATATTCACTCATGGATTTTTGGTTGGGAAAATGTTCAAATCAAGGCACCATCAAAGTGATGCTTTCTTTCTGAAGACCAGCTGCCAGCAATTGTTGGCTCCTCAGCCACATGGCAAGGCACATGGCAGCATCTGCTGGTCTCTCCCTTCTCTTCCGGATTTCGTGGCTTTCAGGTTCTTGCTTTCTTGACTTCCACTCTCTGTGTCTGAATTTCATTCTCTTATAAAGGACTTCAGTAATAGGATTAAGACCCATTCTAATTGAGATGGTCCTCACCTTAACTGAAGTAACCTCAACAAATGTCCTACTTACAATGGGTTCACACCCATAGGTATGGATTAGATTTAAGAACATGTTTTTCTAGGATACATACAGCTTCAAACCACCACAGAGGTGGTTAACAAAATTTGTTAGCCCTCTCGGAATTTACAGTTTTGGAAAAATGAACAAAAATAATTGTACAAAGAACTGAGACAAGTGTATAGAATGTATAGAGAGCACTCAATAAATGATGAATTATATGTTATCTAATTATGTAATATTTTTATGAATAATAGTTCTTCAATATCTTTGTGTTGACTAGGTTATCATACATAAAAGATTATTGAATAATATAATATGTTTTGTAATGAAATACTAAACTGTTTGTTATAGGTGTTATTTTTATTTTTTAGATGCCCAAAAGCTAGATTAATTTTCAAAAGCAGAATTCATTGCAAGACTAAATTTGTTAAATCATTTCTATCATTTCTGTTATCTAGAATTGAGTTTACATAGTAGTTATCTTGACTTTTCCCAAGGAGACTTTTCCATATCTAAACTCTATCCAGAAATTTGCATTATTTATTATTCTCACTTTATTGAGAATCACCATTTGTTCACTCAATAACTCAGTAAATGCATATAATTAGCCATTCATTGTGTATAACATATGTGTTATACTAGGAGACACAGGGATATTTTGAAGTGGAGTTTGAGACTTAGGTGGTTGGGAGATAGAGTAGCCCAGAAAGCAGGAATATGTGATATTTTATGCAATTTGCCAAATTATGAATATTAAGATTTTATTAGTTTTGTCTTGTTTTTATAAAAACAGAATATATCAATTGATTCATTTACTTATCAAAAATTTATCAAGTATACTCCATGTGTTAGGCATTATCCTAAGTTCTGCAAGTACAAATATTAATAAGATACTCTCCCCACTCTGGAAATGGTAAAAGTCAGTTGGAAGTTACTGAAGGATATAATCAAGAGTAATATTTGATGATGAATATAATGCTATTTAGACTACTGCAAGGTTTCTAAAATAATTCTTCAAATCAAAATAATGAGTCATCACATTTCTTGCTGCTTTATTCCCACTGATTTTGTCTCCTTTAAAAACCAGTGACTTTAATGTGGTCTCAAAAAAAAAAAAATCAAGATGCTACTGTTGGAAACCTGTTCTCATAGGGAATTTGAGAAATATTCATCCTATTTATGATTGAAAGAAAGAAAGAAAAGATATTTTGAAATCTGGTGCTTCTTGGTCTATATAGTATTTTGAACTGGAATCAACCTATGTAACCTTAATCTTATCTATGGTCTCACTTCACCCACTTTTACGAAAGAGAATCAACAAATTTCACAGGGCAAGGAAAAGAAATCTCTGTGGATATCAAAAGGGAGTTTGACATTTGAAGTAGTAAGAGCTAAATTTAGTTGAGCAATGGCTTCATTTTTAGGAATTAAAATTCATTAGTACGTTCAGTACCTGGCATGTATCAAGTTCCCTTCTTAAGATGGAAATGACTACTGGTCAAATAATAATTGGATTGCCTAACAGAATATGAAAAATTATGGGAACATTGAACAGGCCAATCAAAAAAATGGAGACCCTCACCAACTTAGAATTATTTCTTCAGTTTTCCGCTCCAAATATGTCATGTAAGCCTTTCCTATGTTGGATTTGCTTTGGGTCTGTTCATATATAAACTGTAGTTCTCTTTGAATTCAGAAAGAATTGACAAAATAGCTACAAAATAATTTCATACTGGGAAGAGCAATAGGGTCAGCTAGATTTTTTATCTTTTAATTTCTGTCTTCACTGAATCTGCCTACACTTTTTTTAATGCAATTTTACTGAGATATATTCACACACCAGATAATCATCCAAAGTGTACAATCAAAGGTTCACAGTATCATCATATAGTTGTGCATTCATGACCACAATCAATTTTTGAACATATTCATTACTCCAAAAAAAAAGTAAAAATAAAAATAAAAATAAAATAAGAACACCCATAATGTCCCATACCCCTAATCCCCACCTACTATTTATTTATGTTTGTCTTTATTTTCTTACTCATCTGTTCATACACTGGATAAAGTGAGTGTCAGTCACAAGGTTTTCACAATTACACAGTCACATCATAAAAGCTATATAGTTATATAATCATCTTCAAGAATCCAGGCTACTGGATTACAGTTCAACAGTTTCTGGTATTTCCTTCTAGCTATTCTAATATACTAAAAACTACAAAGGGATATTGATATAATGCATAAGAATAACCTCCAGAGTGACATCTTGACTCCAACTGAAATCTCTCAGCCACTGAAATTTTATTTTGTTTCATTTCTCTCTCTGCTTTTGGTCCAAGTAGGCTTTCTCAATCCCATCATGCCAGGGTCAAGCTCATCCCCAGAAGTCATGTCCCATGTAGCCAGGGAGACTTACACACCTGGGAGTCATGTCCCACGTAGGGGTCAGGGTAGTGAGTATACCTGCACGGTCAGCTTAGAGAGAGAGACTACCTGCACTTCTATCTAGTTTTTTCTTCCACTAAAATAGAAGCTTTGGTTATGGAAAACTAAACCTTATACAACCATTTTGTTTTTCCTCTAAATGGAGTATTCATCGTATATGGAGTTGGTAGCTATGTAAATATACCTTTATTTTTTACAAAGTATAGTACATCAGAAAATAACTCTATAACAGAATGTCTTTTGCTGATGTTTCTCTCAAATCCTGTTTGAAAACACCTGTATAGTCAGGTCCAGACAAATGAGCATAGTGTAATTTACTTCAAATTGTGCCCCAAATAATTTTTTTTCTTTAATGCTGGGCACCCTTTCCCATGCCAAAACAACAACAACAACAACAACAACAACAACAATAAAACAGTTTTTAATTAAAATGTTAATGTCTGTATGAAAAGACATATTACAGACCCCTGAGGCTGGAGTGTGGGAAGTATAAGAACATAGATATGAGCTAAAGAGAGTTTCTGGATATGTGTGCCGGTTTGGATATATTATGTCCCCCACAAAACCATGATTTTTTAATCCAATCCTCTGGGATATTTGGATTAGGTTGTTTCCATGGAGATGGGATTCACCCAACTATAGGTGATATTTTTGATTAGATTATTTCCATGGAAGGGTGGCCCCACCCATTCAGCTTAGGTCTTGATTAGTTTACCAGAGTCCTTTAAAAAGAGCCATCACAGGCCCAGACTGCTGCTGACCCTAAGAGATGCTAGCCAGAGTTTGTTCCAGAGAAACTAGGAAAGAAAAACCGAGAGACATTTGGTAGGATGCCATTTTGAAACACAGAAGCTGAAACACAATCTGGGACAAGCAGATGCCAGCCACTTGCCTTCCCAACCAACAGAGGTTTTCTGGACACCATCAGGCGTTCTTCAGTGAAGTTATCTTCCTGTTGATGCCTTAATTTGGACACTTTTATGGCCTTAGAACTGTAAATTTGTAACTTAATAAATCCTCTTTATAAAAGCCAATCCATTTCTGGTATTTTGCATAATGGCAGCATTAGCAAACCAGAGCAATGTGTTAGGGAAATGGGATGATGTTTATGATCCTCTAGGGTGAAAAGTGTGGCAGAGACTGTGATTTGTTTACCTCTCCTTCTTGGGCAGACAGTTAGACTACATTTCCCAGCCTCCCTTTCTATGGAAGGTGGATGGAACTGAGGTGAGACAATTCCAGGGCTGGCCCATAAAAATCCTCTGAACCTCCATTCTCTCTTTTCACTCTCTCTCCCTGTCTGTAGGCTGAATCTGGAAGCCTCTAAGCACCCAGAAGAGGGAGGAGTCATACGAGAGCAAAACCACCACAGGGAAGGAGTTTCTATTTGAAAAAGAGCCAATCAGAAGAGCCACTCATCTCAAAAGACTGCACTGGACTTTGTGTGACTGAGAAATAAACTTTCATTATATTCAGCCAATAAAATCAGGAGTTATTAGCTATCATGACTAATTCAAAACAATTTCAAGAACGAGAAGAAGTAGCAAGGCTACCATCAACCTCCTAATCTTTATTTATGTATGGACACATTAAGCATGAGCTGGAGGGATATCAAAATGGCCATCCACCCTTGCTAATGTTGCCAGAATCCCATCATTAGGGAAGGAATTCCTCTAGGGTCTTCTTTTAAAATGCAAATATTCAAGGAGTGAAAATGTGCTTTCATTGGGTCATTTTTCTATCTAACAAGAGAAATGGGAGTACCTTGGGTGTAAGGAAATGCTAAAGAAACAGGAAAAGAGAGAAAAACCAAGGGATGCTAAACACAAACTTCACTTATTGTTAGTTTAGGGGCATAGTATCTAAGGCAATGGAAAATGTGTGATTTGTCTTGTAGTTCTTCTTGGGCCCATGAATAATGGAAGATGGGTTTAGTGTGATACCATCATCTCTAACATAGAAGAGTATACCACTTGATTACTGAAAATCTCTAGTATCTTCCTCATGATATATATTATTCAGGGTTCTCTAGAGAAAGAACCAACAGTATATATTACATAAGGTTATTATAAGGAATTGACTCATGATTGTGGGGGCTCGCAAGTCCAAATTCCACAGGACATTCTGGAGGCTAGTGATTTCAAAGTATTGAGTTTGAAATCCCTAAACTGGAAACTCAGAAAGGAATGGAGGGTATAGTCTTGAAGCAGAATTCTTTCTGGTCCCTGGAACTTTCAGTTATCGCTCTTAAACCTACAGCTGACTGGATAAGATCCAACCTACATTATTGAGGGTAAACTCCTTTATTAATGTCAACAGATTATAGAAGTTTGTCCCCTCTACAAAATATCTCTGCAGCAACATCATGACCAATGTTTGACCAAATGACTGGACAGCTTATCTAATCAAGTTGATAGATAAAATTCACCATCATATGATATTTTTCACATTTATAATTTTTTTGCATTCATTCTGTAATCAAGTATTGTACATTTTGATATACAAAATGGAGGAAAAAAAAAAACAACAAACAACTTCCTGCACTTGCAGTCTAGTCAGCAAAAGAGATAACAATCATGTAATTAAATGACAACCTACAAAATGAGACAAAATTTTTGGAAAGTACTTATCTTATAAAGGTTTACTATCCAGAATATATAAAGAAATCCTTCAATTTAACAACAAAAAGACAAACAACCAAATTTAAAAATGGGCAAAAGACCTGAACAAACTTCTCTCCAAAGAGATATACAAATGGCCTGAAAGCACATGAAAACATTTGCTAGGGGAAATGCAAATCAAAACCACAATGAGATACCATTTCACACCCATTAGAATGGCTGCTATTAAAAAAAAATGGAAAATAACAAGTGTTGGAGAAGTTGTGGAGAAAGAGGAACACTCATTCATTGTTGGTTGCAATGTAAAGTGGTGCAGTCACTGTGGAAGGCAATTTGGCATTTCCTAAGAAAGTTAAAGATAGAACTGCCATATGACCTGGCAATTCCACTACTCAATATATACCCAAAAGAATTGAAAGCAGGGACTTGAACAGATGTTTTCACACTGAGGTTCACAGCAGTATTGCCAAAAAACAGAAACAAACAGTATGTACATCAACCAATGAATGGATAAAGTGTGGTGTACACTGTATACAATGGAATATTATTCAGCTATGAAAAGGAATGATGTCCTGATACATGTGACAACATGGATGAACCTTGAAGACATCATGTTGACTGAAATAAACCAGAAACAAAAGACAAATGTTGTATGATCTCACTAATTGGAAACAATTATAATAAACAAATTCATTGAGTCAGAATCTAGAATATAGGTTACCAAGGGACAGGGTGGGGATAGGGAATGGGAAGTTAAAGCTTAACATATGTTTCAAACAGGGTTCCTATTTGGAACAATGGAAATGTTTTGGTAGTGGTGGTAATGGTAGCACAACACTATAAATGCAATTAACAGCACTAAAATATATATCTGAACATGATTAAAAGGAGAATTGTTAGACTGTATATATGGTAACAGAGTAAAAAATTTTTAAAAATTCATGGAACTACAAAACACAAACAGTGAACCCTAGGTTAATTAATAGTACAATTATAAAAATGTATTATAAATTGTACACCACCCCACCACCAACACCTTCCATTGGTTACAATTTATGATATTTTATGCATGCTCGTTGTGTAAACCCACAACCTTTTTTCCAATAGTGAAAAGACTCATGTAATTAAAAAGGTATACAAATATGAAGTGTAGTTATAGTTATAATTTAATATGAAAAAAACATGAAATGAATGCTATAACAGGGGCACATGAGCCAGATAGAGTGAAAATAGAAGGTCTCTCTAGTAACACAGAATTTTAGTTTGAAAGGATAAGTAGATTTTAGGTAGGTGGGAGGGAAGTAGAACAGGAGGAGGATTTAGGTGAGTGGAGAACATTCAAAGAGAGGAATCAGCATATGTGTAAGTATGCAAAAAGCCCTAAAATGGGAATAACATACTCATGGAACAAAGAAGATTAAATGTGGTGAAGTATAGAAAGCCAGGAGGTAGGGGGCAAGGTACAAAGCTAGACAGGTAGAAGGGCTTTGTTGACCACTTTAAAGGTTTTGAACTTTATCCTAATGAGCAATGGGAGATCACTGAAGACTTTTCATCAAGGGAGGCTCATGAACTATTGTGGCTTTTAAAAGATGACTTTGGCTACTGTGAAGGATTGAAGCTGTATGTACACCGGAAAACTAGGTTCTCAAAGTTAATACATTCCTGTGGGTGTGGACCCATTGTAAGTGAGGAGGATCTTAAGTTGAGAAGTGACCTACCTCATTCAGGGTGGGTCCTAATCCTCTTATTGGAGTCTTTCATAAGAGGATGAAATTCAGAGAAAGACAGAGAGAAAGACACAGAAACAGAGAGGAAGCCACTGAAGCCAGAAGCTGGAAGCAACAAAACCCAGGAGAGAAAGACTAGCAGATGCTGCCATGTGCCTGCCCATGTGACAGAGGAATCTGAATTGCCAGCAGTCTGTTTTCAGGAACAAGTACCATCCTGTTGATGCTTTGATTTAGATATTGTCATAGCATACAATCTGTAAGTTTTTAGTTAATAAATCCCCTTTGTAAAAGCCAACCCATTTCTGATATATTGCATCTCATTAGCTTTAGTAACTAATACAGCTACTATGAAGAATGCATTTGAGGGGGAAGAGTGAATTTAAGAAGGCCTATTAGTAAGTTACATCTGAAGTCCAGACAACAGTTTGTACCATGATGGTGGCAAGATAGATAGAGAGAAGAGAAATCAATATATATTTAGGACATGGAGTCAATAGGATTTGGTGATTGGTTGAATCAATTCTTTGAAGGAGAAGGAATAGACAAGGCTGACTGCCAGGATTCAGGCTTAAGCCCCTGGTGGTTAGTTTTTTTTCTTCCTTTCTTATATTCTTCCTTCTCCCAGGTGAGCTTGAAGACAATAATACTTTTTTCTTTTAGCATCAACTTTTTAGAACCTGGCCTACTAATACAAATAAAATAAATGCTTAAGATAGTGAATAAATGCATACATGTATGCATATGTAAATAAATGGATATGTACCATCTTTAGCACTTACTAAGTTAGCAAACTACTCAGCTCAAGTTTCTGAGGCTGGTTAGATTTTTTTAAGATATTGATTTATATCTTTTATCCATGTATTGTTCTCCTTTTCCTCTTGTCTTTTAAGTAGATACCAAGGCTCTGGATTACATTGCTCAGTAGACATTTGTATAGGTGAGTTTAATTGACAATTCTAAATCTAAACACAAAAGCATACTATGGATTTCTTAGCTATAACCCCTGTGGATTACTGTCTGTATTGTTAAATTTCCCAACAAACATCTTCACAACCTTGAAATAACTCCAGGGATAGAGGAATTCTTTGAAATGCTGGGGATAAATTACCATTCTTTGTGTTGTAATGGAAGACCACATCAAAGTTGGTCAACTTCTTGCACACTTGGATTTGTGGCCTGACACTCATACCTATAATTCTTACTTAGTGACTGAGACTAATGATTGTTGAATGCTTTTAAGGAGGTCTTTATGTTGTCTTAGGAATATAGCTTTCTACTTAAAAAGATTACCATTAATGATACACATTATAGCTCTGGAGAGAGCTAATTCAAATTCAGTTTGGCAAGGCTCACTAAGAACATTTTGCACATTGTTGGATGTGGTAAAATTATGGATTAAAATCTTATTGGGGATATTAAAAGCTATAATTTTTTGGTCTCCTGGCCATCATAGTCTAGTAGACTATAAGATAAGCTCACAAATAACTTCACAAAAAGTCAAGATGTGATGACTTTCATATGAGATATGTTGCTCTGTACTAGACTTCAAGGAAGATAAGCTAAATTTGTTTCATGATAAGGGACAGCTTTCTCTCTGAGGTAAAGGTCAAGGGCAAAAACTGGTACATGAAACAACATAATCAAAGGTTTGTGGTTTTGCTTGTCCATAATATGGAAAACATAGACTGGAGATGGAACAAAGAAATTTTACACAGCAGAAATTTTAGAGAACAGAGGGTAAAAAGTGGAGAGGCACAAAGATAATAGCAGTTAACAATGTTCTATCTTTTAGTCTGGGATTGAAGTGATGATTGTATATGAAACATTTTTATAATAATGTATCAGTTGAGAAAAAGTTTTCCTCAGTTACTTAAACTGCACCTCAACTTGTTTACCAATATATGCAAATATATTTTATTCTTTTTTAATTCATTTATTTATTCAAGAAAATATCTACTTATTTGTTTCCATATTCCATCCTAACTTCTAGGTACTGGACAAGAAAGATGAACAAGATATGGTCCCTGTTTTAAAAGCTCTTAGTTTAGAGTATAACTTCCTTCTATGATAGAATATGTGGGACCAGGTATTTTTCCTGCCTTTTTTCCTGCCATAAAAAGGAAGTGGAGGAACATATGAAATGACTGTATTCAGACATTCACAACAGACAGCACATAACTCTTATCTCTAGAAAAGTGAAACAAATAAAGTTGCCTCTAAATTTACTCTAGTTTTATGTTTCCAGATCATGGGAAAACAGACATCCAAGTTCAGAGAGTCTCAGGTGGCTTAAAATTTTGAGCCATAGTTCTATAGGGGAGCTCCAGAAATATTCATAGGGATCACCTGGAGTCTTTGATTGATACTAAGATGCACATGTATAGAGTGAAACTCTGTGAGGATGGGCAAAAAAGCACCAAGGAAGAAGGAACTGAACATTTCCTAAAGCTCATACAGGGCTGAGAGTTTTTGTTAAAAAGTTGTTATATTCAGTAGACTCCCAAAAATCAAAGTCTAATGGAGGGGCAAGACTATGCATAGAGTAAAGCTGAATCAAATATGCTTTAACAAAGCTTAAAACAAACCTTGAAATATAATAAAATAAAACACAGATAACTTAATTTTCTACCAGAACAAGGCAAATATTCGTTAAAGAAAGATGACACCCAGATATTTAAAAATATAAATTTTGCAATGATTGGCATCTAAAAAAAATTACTAGACTTGTGATTAGTGGAAAAGTGTAGCCCATAGCCAGGAGAAAAAGCAGTCAATAGAAATGGGCACAGGAATGACAGCGATCAAGTGATTAGCAAGTAAGAACTTTAAAACCAGTCTTATAACTACATTTGAGTAGTTAAAGAAAAACATGATTACAGTGAGGAGAGTAATGAAAAATAAAAAAGAACACAAGTAAACTTTTAAACTTGAAAAATATCTGCTTGAAAATTCTCTGATGGGATGAAAAGCAGAGTAGACACTACAGAAGAAAAGATCAGTGAACTTGAGGATATACAGTAGAAACTTGACCAAATGAAGCATAGCTAAAGAAGAAAAATGCTAAAAAAAGGAACAGAGCCTCATTGACTGTTAAATAGGATTGAGTAATGAAACATATGTGGCACTCCAGAGATGAGAATGTAGTTGGGGATGACAGAATGAATATTTGAAAACTAATGTCCCCAAATTTCCCAAATTTGATTAAAACTGTAAATCTGCAGATAAAAGGAGGTCAATGAAGTACAGGAAGGAAAAACACAAAAAACACCAAGGCACATCATAATTAAATTACTGAAAAGCGGTGATAAAGAAAAAATCTTAAAAGCAGCCAGGAGAAAAGACACATTGCATACAGTGGAATAAAGATAAGAATAGCATCATTATTCTTTTGCTAAGTTACATTAGAAACTTAGCAAAAAGGAACACCATACTTAAAGTGCTGGAAAAAATGTACTATCCTAAAATTCTATATCAGCATAAATATGCATACTGTAATCCCTAAAGCAGCCACTAAACCAAAAAAAAAAAAGAGAAAAACGAGTTATAGACAATATGCCAATAGCAGGGATGAAATGAAATCTGAACAAAACAAAACAACCAATTAATCAATAAGAAGGCAAGAAAAAAGAGGAAAATACAAATAAAGAAGAGTTGGGTTTAATTATAACTTTAAAAGCTCTTATTAAAAAGGAATAAATTTCCAAAATCAATGATCTGAGCTTCCACCTTGAAAAGATAAATAAAAGAACAGTAAATTAAATTCAAAGTAAGCATAAAAAAGGAAATAGTATAGATTAGAGCAGAAATCAATGAAATAGAAAACAGACAAATATAGGACAGCAATTAAAGTGAAAGCTGAATTTCTAGAAGAATACAAGCATGGATAAATCTTTAGCTAGAATGATCAAGGTAAAAAGAAGACCCAAATTGTCAATATAAGGACTGGAAAAGGGGACATCATCACAGATATTAAGAAAATAATAAGGGAATATTATAAGCAACTTCATGGCAATCAATTTGACTACCTCAGTGAAACTGACCAGTCCTGTGAAATAAAATTGGCTCACAACTTATTCAAGAAGAAATAGAAAATCTAAATAGTCCTATGTCTATTAATAAATTTGATTTGTAATTAAAAGTCTTCCCACAAAAGAAACTCCAGACCCAGATAACTTTACCGGTGAATTTGTGCCAAAACCAGATTTTCAGAAAAGGAAACTGCAGACCAATAACCCTCAAAAGCATCCACACAAAAATCCTTAACAAAATTTTAGCAAATCAAATTCAACACTTTTAAAGGTGATAATACAACACAAAAGGGTTTATTCCAATGATGTGGTGTTGAATTGCCATTTGTAAAGCAAATGATACATTCACCATATTGACAGAATAAGAGAGAAAAACCATATGATTATCACAAAAGATGCAGACAAAAGCATTTGACAATTTTCCATAGCTATTCATGATTAAGAACTTCCAAAAAAATTAGGAATAGAGCGGAACTTCCTCAAACCAATGAAGTTCATCTAAGAAAACTCTACATCTACCATCATAATTATTGATGAAATGTTGAATTATTTCCACCTAAAACTGGGAACAATCACTATTTCTCTTCAACCTTTAGCTTGAGACTAAAGGTCTCAGTCACTGGAGTACATATTGGAAAGAAAAATGTAAAACTGTTTTTATTGGCAGAAGGCATATTTATAAACTATTAAATCAAAGGAATCTATGAAATTGCTACTAGAACAAGTAACTGAGTTTAGCAGTGCTACAAGACATAGGTCAATATAACAAAAGTTAATTATATACTAGTGAAAAGAAAATGAATTTGAAATAAAATAGCATTTACAATAGTATCAAAACATAAATACTTAGGAGGAGTAAATTTAACAAAATATGGGTAAAATCTGAACTGTAAATATTTTGAAAGAAATTAGAGACCTAATTAAATTGAGCAATTATATTACATTCATAGAGAACTCAATATTGTTCAAATTGATGTACAGATTCAATAGAATCTAAATGAAAATCCCAGTGGGTTTTTATTTTAATAGAAATTAACAAGCTATTTCTAAAATCCATAAGGAAAGTCACTAGACCTAGAATTGCTAAAACATTGTTGAAGAAAAAGAACACTATTAGAGGACTGACATTACCTGACTTCAAGATTTACTTATTATAAAGCTATAGTACTCAAGAGGATACAGTACTGGTGTAAGATCAGACAGTAAGTTCAAATGAAAGAAAATAAAGTTTCTAGAAATGGACCCAGGCATATGTGGTCAGTTGAATGTTGGCAAAGGTGCCAAAGTAATTTAATAGTGCAGGAACAATGGATATCAATATGGAAAGAAACAAGTTAACCTCACTACCAACCACACACAATTACCTCAAAATGGACTATAGATTTATATATAAAGTCTAATGTTATGAAAAATTTATAGAAGAAAACAACAAAGAAAATCTTTGTAACCTTAGAGAAGGTAAAGATTTCTTAGGACACAAAAAACCTCAGCTATAAAATAAAAAGTTGATAAATTGGACTTTATCAAAATTAAAAACCTCTGCTCTTTGAAAGCCACCATTAAGAAAATGAAAGGGAAGACATGGGCTGGCAGAAAATGCTCAGCACAAGTATATCTAAAGGACATACATCCAGGACACATTAAGAACTCCTGTAACTCAGTAAGATAATAAAACCCCAATATAAAAACCCAATTAAAAATGGTAAAAGACATTAACAGACCTTTTACCAAAGATGACATACAAATGGTGGTAAGTTCATGAAGAAATGCTCATGTTTCATGCAACACAAATTAAACTACAATGACACCATTACATGCCCACTCAAATGGCTACAATTTAAGACAATGCCAGGTGATGGTGAGAATGTGGATATGGAGAAACTGGAATATCATATGTTGCTGATGGGAATGTAAAATTGAGCAACCCTTCAGAAATCATTTGTGAAGTTTCTTATAAAGTTAAATATACACTTACCATATGACTCAGCCCTTCCACCCTAGTAATTATCCTAAGAGAAAAAAATATATATGTCTACAGAAAATCTTGTCATAGCAGCTTTAACTACAACTGGAAACAATTGCCCAACATGTGATTGTGGTACTTCCATATAATGAATATTCTTGAACAATAAAAAGGAACAAATTCCTGATAAATGCAACAGTGTGGAAGAATCTGTAAACCATTATGAAGAGTGAAAGAGGCCACAAACAAACAATGCATACAGTATGATTCATTTCATATGAAATGCTAATTCACAGTGATAGAAATCAGATTAGTGGTTGCCTAGGATTGGGGGTGAGGTGGGGAGTGACTGGAAAGAAGCACAAGAAAATATCATGGGGTGATAGAAATATTTTAAATCTTGAACGTGGTGATGGTTACAGGGGTGTAAGCATATGCAGTGATAGTTACACAGGTGTATACCTCTACTATTAGCACTTTTTATTATATATAAATCATACTTCAATAAAGTTAAGTTTTTAAAAGCTCTTGGTTTAATGAGGAAGACATATGCATAAGTAATAATAATAAATGCTAATATATCACAACATGGTTCTCAAACCACAGGAAAAGGTACTCATAAATTTCAGCAGCTATGCCATTTGAATCTCTGGTTTTACAATAATTCTTTCCAAAATTCCCTCCAAAATTTATATTAACAAAAGTTCTAGAATTTTGTTGGCACCAGTGTCTATTACACCAGGAATGACAAAGCTATCTCTACTCTTTAAAGATTTCTTGGCTTCTGCTCTAGTTTTCACATGTGAATTTTAAAGCAAATTAGTACTAAATTGAAGGAAAGAAGGGACTGGCAGAAGCAGCTGGTGGAGGGTTTCCAGTCTTCTTTGACGCTGCTAGGAGGAGACTACCCTACTCCTGGCAGAGTGGAGGAAGAGGTACTCTTGGTGAAACATGCCTGTAAACAATAGCTTGTGGATCTGGAATCAGATCCTAGGTGGATAAGCAGGACCCAATTGAATGGATTAAATTAAAAGTAAGCAAGTTTGTTTAAAGTAATGACTATGAGCCCATTGTTTTGGATTTCTAGTGACTGAAAGTACTTGTCTTTACTCTGCTTGGGATCTGTCTTCCCTCTCATAGGATCTTCCGATGTGTGAGGGACAACCAGAGGATCATGTCATCATGAGAAATGGCATTTAGATTATACTGGATAGTCTTCCTTCTATTCTTACTTTATGATAATATGTACTTGTATTGTATTCTTTTCAGGAAGGAACAGAATACAGAATAAAATCCCTACCTAACCAGAACCCACCAACCAATGATCTCATTCTCCAAGTTGGCTCTTGTGGTGTTGTCTTCCTTTTCCCAATAAGTGGCATTGCCAGAGCTCTCTCTCAGTTAGTGACCTGTGCTATCTGCTCTTGTCTCTCGCAAGACAAGAATCCAGAGAAATAAAAACTACATGCTCATGAGGAAAAATTGAGTGATGTTACTTCTAGTGACTTGTAAAACCAGTGCATTACTGCAGCAGACCCAGGCAGGCATAGGAAAACAAAGTGGTGACACCAAACTTTGGGGAGTTAGACAGACTTAACTTTGATTACTGGTTCCACTACTTTTTAGCTCTGTGATCTTTAGAAATCCGCTTCTTCATCTTTCAGATGGGGATTCTAGTATCCACTTTATGCTGCTTTGTGAGGATCCTAAGAGATAAGCAGTGCCCGTAGTTCCTTGCACATGGTAACTGTTCAATATACAGTAGCTTTTATTATCATTGTAGTTTTTACTGGAAATTAGGACTACTGAGCTCTAATGAACAGTCACAATAGATGATTCTGAAGCAGTGTGCCCAAGTTTCCTTCTCTCTAAATTGGGGAGAATAGCTTTCTTCTCTATCTGATAAGATTATTAAAATGATCAAATGTGACAGAAGTTCAAATATTGCAATGACCAATTAAATAGGATGCAAATTACTTTGTATTGGTGGTGACAGGGAAGAGTGGGAGTCAGAGAAAAGTTAATTTTTAAAAATAACCTTGTTTTTAATTAGATGAAAGAACATTTTGGAGAAGACAAATTTATAATTTCATGTGGTTGAAAACTGTGTAGGACAAAGAAGGTGAAAAATATGACTCTAATAAAATCAGAAATGAAATTAGTGGATTATCCTGAAAGTGTAAACAAATGGGAAGAATACACTTCAGGAAATCATTGCTTAAGACTGTTTTTTTTTGCCTATTCCATTCCAACGTACGCACACACACACACAAACACACACAATTCTATATGATTAAGCAGCTTTGTTCCTGTCACTTTCATCATACCACTGCTTCCCAGAACATGGGAAGGCTTTGGAGGTTAGAGTTCCTGGTTCTTAATGTCCCCCTTTGCATAACTCTGATTTTTGAAGAGGTGTGCCAGAGGCGAAGTGCACATTGTGTCATTTCCAGGATTTATGGGGAACTAAATGCTTGAGTCAGAATTTGCCAAGGACACATTTCATTATGATTTAAAAGACAGTTAATGTCTAAAATTGAAAAAGAACACAAGTGATTACTAATAAAATAGGTAACGGGAACTAACAACTGAGAAACACCTTTCTTTTACA
The DNA here is from genome assembly GCF_015220235.1 of Choloepus didactylus. NCBI lineage: Eukaryota > Metazoa > Chordata > Mammalia > Pilosa > Megalonychidae > Choloepus > Choloepus didactylus. Next base: position 124,846,561 of record NC_051307.1, read on the forward strand.
TGCAGCAGATGATGCTGATTTGTAATTAGGCAGCTCAAATGGGCACCTAATATAATGAGAAGCAGTTTTCTGAATGATAGTATTCTGTGACTGAGGAGTTGGATCTTCTTTGATGATAAAGAGGCAAATGAAACATTTTGATATGTCACTGAAAAGATCATTTTCTCTAGCTGTACCATAAAGTTCTGTTTATATCCCTGACTTCAATGCCACAATAACGTGGCAAAAAGCTACAATGGCTCACAAATGGCTGTTTACAGAGGCATTTAAATTGTGCAGACTTAGTTGCAGCCTGGAGAAAATGAAGAGGCTGATGGTTACTGTAAATGTGGGACCTTATCACTGAATGGTGATATATAAGACTGATGACTAATACACATATCCTACATGGGAAACATTTAGATGATGACATCTCTTTTCTTTCACCCTTTTTTAACTAGTCACAGTGGCTGGGATTTTACTTAAGGAATATATGGGAAACAGACTGAGACCCAAGGCAGATCACCCTAGCAGCTGTAGAAAGAGAAGTCTATGTTTTCCCATGTATGCTATCTGCATTTTGCTATTGTTTTAACAACTGCCAGGGAGATCAGCTGGGTCCCCTGCATGCAGCATGCTGAATGTCCATGAGTGGTGGACCTCTCTGCTCTCCTGCCATAAGAGAAGGAGAGAGAGGCAATAAGGCTGAGGCCTCCAGGCCTTGGACTCTAGCCCTAACCATGCTGTTTGGCTTTTTAGACAAATGGGCCCACAAAGGTCCTGAGTAATCTTGGGCACAATTCATTTTTAAACCACTTCTTCCCTGCTGTCCCCAATAGGGAAGATGCTTGTACTCATAGGAGTATCATGAGGTTCAAAGGAGAAATGATTGTAATTTTGTAAAGCATATGTAAAATATCATATTGCTGGGTAATGTCACTTGGAAGCAAAGGAAGAAGTTCTCCATGCCCTCTCCATGTGGTTTATTACATCCAGTTACCTACTTTTTGCCTGCAGATACCTACTTCTGGATGTAAAATTAGCTTGATTTACTATTAGAGTCTATCATATCACTGATTATTTCCCTACTTTTTCATCTACTTTGTCTTCTCCTATATTGCTGTCTCACTGCAGAGATTTTTCTTTAAAAAAAAACCCTCAATATCATTAGCCATTAGGGAAATTAGGAAAATGCAAATGAAAGCCACAATAAGACACCATTTCATATGCACTAGAATGACTAGTATTAAAAAATGGAAAATTGCAAGTGTTGGGTAGGATGTGGAGATATAAAAACACTTGTCCATTGTTGATGGGAATGTAAAATGGTGCAGCCACTGTGGAAAACAGTTCAGCGGTTCCTCAGAAAGTTAGATATAGAATTACCATATGACACAGCAATCCTGTTTCTCAGGGACTTGAACAGATATTTACACAACAATGTTCATGATGGAATTTTTCACAATTTACAGAAGATGGAAGCAGCCCAAGTATTCACCAACAGATGAATTAACAAAATGTGGCACATACATACAATGGAATATTATTCAGGTGTTAAAAAATGAAGTTCTGATACTTGGTACAACATGGCTGAACCTTGAAGACACCACGATGAGTGACATAAGCCAGACACAAAAGGACAAGAATTGTATGATCTCACTGATGTGAAATAATTAGAATACTCAAATTCATAGAATCAGAAACTAGAATACAGGTTACTGGAGATACTGGGGTTGGGGTGGGGGTAGGGAATGAGGAATTCTAATTAGTAGACAGCATCTGTTTGGGGTGATGGAAAATTTTTGGCAATGGATGGTGGTGATAGAAGCACAACATTATGAATGTAATTAACACCACTGAATTGCATATTTGAAAGCAGTTAAAATGGGGAACTGTGTAGTGTATCTATGTTACCAGAATAGAAACTTTAAAAAGCATAGAACTGTACAGCATAAAGAATGAATGTTAATGTAAACTATGAACTATAGTTAACACTATGATTATAATAATGTAGCTTCATCAATTGAAACAAAGGTAACACACTAATATTTCTACAAACCTACAACTTCTCCAATTTAAAAAAAGAGAGAAAATAAAATCAGCCACTTTCTTAGGCCTATTTCCTTCCATTCTTGAACCTAAGTTAGATGAATTTAAGCACATAGGCAAGACACTCCAGATTTCTGGATTCTTTTGGCATCTTGCTTTACTGCCCCCAGAATCAGTTACTCTAGAATGAAGAAGAACATACATATCTGTGTAAGGATCTGCTCATTCTAGGATCATGTTATTATTCGGGGAGGTAAGGGAGACATTCCTTTGCTCAGATCTACTGTCTCTCTTCTATCTATGTGAACACAAACTGTGTCTGGAAATCTAGAGTATCTCAAACTCTATGGGCCTCCTTATTTTACTTTTATTACATAAGCAGCTCCGAGGATCCAGACTCCATGTTTGAGAACTGCATGAGAGAAGATGTTGGGGTCAGCATGACCTTATCATCTTCTAGCAAGTCAACGTGACCATTTTCAGGACTAAGTGCCAATCCCATCCTTCCTTCTATCACATTTATTGTTAATGAAAAAAAAAATGTGCATTTAGAATCAAGATTGCCTTTCTAAGATGATGTGGGAAAAGGAATTATAAATTTATTTAAACGGCTCTTCCTCCCTGTTCTCCACTCCCATGTACCCAGTCCCAACTACATAAACACTAAAATACTATCTAGACTTACTTCATTGTGAGTCTTAGGAAGGTATGTTTCTACTGGCAACCAAGCCCTTAAACATCAGTGCACACCAACTAAGAAAGAATCAGGATTGACTAAAAAACAAAGATAGGATTTTTTCTAGATGATTTATTCCATTGTAATTTCTTCAAAGAGCTCCCTCCCCTTGCATACGCACACACACACACACACACACACACACACACACACACACACACACATGCACGCCCTTTTCCCTTAAATAAATAATGAGCTTTGAAAGTCTTTTAACCTGTTTTTCTTTTAGACATATTTCTACAGGAAAATAGAGACAGTGTATTCTGGAAGTTTATATATGGTGCAAAAAAGGAGCCACTCTGGTGCAGCTTCAACCCTCACTGAGGCAGGCTTCTTTTTGGTGAGTATGACAAAGGGCAGGCTGTGCTGCAAAAATGCCAGCGATCTCTGTGTTCAAAAACCTTCTATCACTCTTCTTGATTTGACATGAAATATTAAACACCAGTTACCAGCAAGAAGTTATTGAACACAGATGTCCACTATCACTTTCAAATTGCTAAAGTCATTTAGGTTTATATATTTTCTTTGCTTAAGCATTCCCATGCAACGCAAATGTTCTGTGACAGTAATGATTTCACAATATTCCCTTTTCAATTAGGAAAGTACATTGTATATGTGTTTTCATTTTAAAAATGCCTATTTTTTTTTTTTTTTCATTCAAAACCTCTGTGTCCCTCAGTTAAAACTGGACCTTGCTTTGAAAAATAAATAAAAAGAAAGAGCTCCACCTACTGATTCATTTTTAAAACATTTCCCCCCTCTTTTTGAATTGAAAATGCTTTTTGGCACAACAGGGACCCTGTGAGCAGGGAGAGCACACTTTTTTTTAAAGATATAGGAGTTGTCCCCATGGAAAGGAATAGGTTAGAATGGAGCTCTGTCTCAGTAACTAAAAAAGTCTGCTTGTTTTTTTATTTTTTTCTGTGCCCCTCAAAAGCCCTAATTAATAAGTCTGCTTCAAGGTTAGTGCTCTCTGGGGATATGGGTTAACTGTGACATTCCCTTCTGCTGGATTTAACAGAATCCTGACGGGTCACACATTTTGCTCCATTACAATAATCGTATTCATGTCACTAGTTGCCTCTTCCTTCTGAAATACTTGGTAGGTGTCTGAGAGGATTTACAAAGGCTATTTTTCCTACTGGTGAAGCTGGGGTTGTTTAGTGCCTACCATACTACTTTGCCACCACCCCCACCCCCACCCCCACCACCACTACTGCCTAGTGATTTCATAGGGCAAGAGAAGAAAAACATCCACCGGGAACCTGGGGGTAACTTGAGGCCAAGAGTAATCACTTGAAGAGGAATCGCCTGAGCCAGCCTGTTGGGGGTGAGCCTCAGGAGCAGCGGCTGGAATAGTGGCTCCCTGTGACGTCTGCAGCTCTCACTCCTCTACCTCTATTGCTGAGAAGTGTCCAGAACCATGTTTAATTCCTGCCTTGCAGCTTCTTTTGAGAAGAGAGTGTTTCCGTGAGTTTCTCATTGTGTGCTAACCCCAGCAGCACCCTCGTGATGCAGACAGATGTGACTTATTGATAAGGGGAATATTCTGGCCTCCTTGAAGGGGCACAATGTCTTGGATCTGTGTTACCCATTATTTCCAGCTTGGACCCTGCTCCCTGCATTGCAGAATTTCTCTTAAGATGAACAAATACCTGACTATATTCATCTCACACGTTTGAGCAATGGCTATAGAAAATATTACCAATGGGCAACAAGATGATATCTGGGAGCACACAATGGAGTAATTTAGATTAAAGTCTCCTGCCTTTGAATCTGTCTGCTCAGTCATGCATTTCTACAGACATGATTAACTAACTATAGGGCCCAGGTATTCAAAGTCCAAATAGAAAATGTCTATTCTGCCCCCCAAATGAATCACACATCACCTATCACTGCAGAGTTGCCAAACTCTATGGTTTTTTTGTCAAACATAAATTCAATAGCTGACCACAGCCAGGGACAGAAATTTCTTATAAATCAAATAACTACATACATTAGAGGGGGGAAGGGACCCACTGCCACACTTCAGTCAATCAAAAATATATGCAGTGAGTGTCTGCCGTGTTCAAGGTGCTGCGCCTGGTGCCGTGAGGTATTCAATGAAATATGACACAGTCCTGACCCTCACAGAAGGGGACACCCTTTCATATTGCTGCTGGGGATTATGTGCACTTACCTAGCACAGTAGCCGGCATATAGTCAGGGATAGGTAAAGGGCCACTATTATCAGTACTAGTATTATGCAATATTTAGGCAATATTTAAGAGAAAATTATAAGAGATGTCACATGATGTTACCAAATGGCTGACCCAGACACTGACTGTTCTAAGATCAGAAGAAAGGGAGATTCCTGGAACCTGGGTTAGATGTGATAGTTGCATGCAGACGACCCCAGCCTTCAGCGATAATCCTAATCGCGAATTACCACTTGGGAAGCTCATTAAATCCCAGGCACCAGGCTGAGCTCTTGACAATTTCATCTCTATTTACTTTCACAGTAGAATGATGGAGATATTATCAGCCCACTTTACAGAAGAGGAAATAGAAGCTCAGGGAGGTTAAATAATGTTCTCTGGGTCCCCAGACCTGGCATTGACTCTCATGTTTTCCCACTAAATCAAACTGTCTCCACCATAAAATTATAGACTATTAGAACACAAAGGAAATGCTTAGACCATCTTGTCCTAGTTGCTCATTTGATGGGTAAAGAAGCAGAGGTCCAGAGAAGAAAGTGATTTGCACAAATTCATACACCTAACTAGTGACAAAACTGAACATAGAAACCAAAGCTTCTGATTTCAAGTTGGTGTCATTTCCAAATTTTTCCAATTTTTTTCAGGTGAATCTTAAGTTGATAGGACTGTTTTAATACAGAGGTAAAAAAGACCATGTTAAGAAAATTCTGCATGCTCCAATTCAATTTTACATCAGCTGTCTTCTCTGCTGAGTAGGTACTTAATGATCTCCTGTTGGAGAGAAATCATTCTCCACCTCATATTCCACTGCACTCCACTCTGGACACAAAAACACACAGTAACTCACAATGCACATACCCTATTTTTATTTATAAAGTTAAATACATGCAAAGTTTTCAATAGCTCAGCACTTGGGTCTTCAATTTAAGCCTAGCCTCAAGCTGATAAATTGCTTCTCCAACTCCTCTTTTCAGTTGGTCCTATTTGGAGATAGTCTGTTTCCTGGGAACACTATAATTTAGGACAAAGATGACAAGTACCTACTAAGAGGAGATATTAATAATTGATCACAAAATGCTTTCTTCCTTGACCCACATGTGGACCCCAAATCAATCAGAATACCTTAGTGTCAAGTGAGATGAAAACTTTTTGCTCTCCCTGAGCTCAGGCTCTTTTCCTTTGTCTAACAGGATCATAGTGCTCTTTGTCCCTCTTTTGTTTTCAGTTATAATGCCTACAATTTCTAAAGTTGACCTAAGCATAAAATCAAAGAAACATGTGATATGAGCCTACAGTAGGCAGGCTCTTTTAATAAGAGGTCTATAACAAAAACCATTAGTTGACTTGCTTCATTTTATCTGTCAGATAATTAGCTCAATATTTTTTTTCTTTTTTGAGAGTTCATTTATTTATAACAAAGCAAACACCTGTGTAACCACTATAAATGCCTCCAAATAAAATATTGTCAGCTCCTTCTCCCAGGAGGCCCTTTATGGTCTTGAACAGTCACTCCCCCACCCTCAAAGTTACCATTCCTTTGAAAGGTAGGTAATCATTTCTTTGTGTTTCTTTACACCACTTCAGTCTGCATTGTTAAATACTGTAGTTAAGTTTTTCATGTTTTTATACCTTATTTAAGTTGACATCGTTACAATAATGATACCAGATAAGTAATTCAATCTTCAGCCATTCTCATTCAGGCCCTCTATTGACTTTTATTTCAACAACTTTCTTGTTCTTTATTGACTCATTTTTCATAGCAGTTGGTTCTCTTTTTACAGATTCAGTATCTTTTCACATTCTGAAAGATGATTTTAAAAGATTACTCTCTGCTAAGCATCATCTGTCTTTTAGAATTGTTTTATCCATTTGTTCATTTTGAAATTTCTCACTGACAGGTGGTGATCCTTGGTTTACTCTTATCAGTATAAAAGGAGGATTATATGGACTAGGCCACCTTGCTCATGTTGCTGCTCTTTGTAGTTGACTACATTTGCTTTGCCAAAAGGCCTCTCCACTGAGTGGGAACGGTGAGGCCTGTACATGTGTGGTGTGGGTTCTGCTAAGGTGGATGGGTTCTATTAAGGCTTCCTTTTAAATGGCAAGGAGATTGTAGGCCATCTCAGGTTCCTCACATGTGGTGAAGTTAGAAGAGCTTTACTTTTAAGTGAGAACACATTAGTATTTTCATTCCTAGGTAATGCTTCATTTTTTTAAATTTCCTGTTGGGTCTATCTGAAGTCCTTGAACCACTACCATAACTAGTACATTGCCCTTGCCATTGCTGTAGGCATTGGCTCAGCTTTGATTTAGCCCTTGCCCTCATGCTTCCCCAGGTAATCATTTCCTCTATGTTAAGGCAGTTGTCCAGACTCTTGTTAGGGTCTTGCTGTTCCACATAATTTAAGGAGGTGGTAAGTTGGGCAAATCTGTTTTATAAGAACTCTAATTTACCAGAACATCTATGGCAAATTGATTTCTGACAAGGTTACCAAGTCCACTCAATAGGAAAAGAATACTCTTTAACAAACAGTGCTGTGAAAACTGGATATCCACATGCAAAAGAATAAAAATGAGCCCCTACCTCACATACAAAAATCAACTCAAAACACATCAACAACCTAAACATGAGAGCTAAAACTATAAAATTCTGAGAAGCTGTGGTAGATTGAATCATGTACCCCCAAAAAAGCCAAGTTCTTAATCCACATTCCTGTGGTTGTACACCTATTGTAAATAGGATCCTTTGGAGATGTTATTATTAGTTGAGGTGTGGCCATACTGAATCAGGGTGGGTCTTAATCTATATTACTGGAGACCTTATAGAGAGAGGAAATTTGGATACAGTCAAGAAATAGAAACCCAAAACAGAAGAAGTCAAAAGATGTAGAAGACAGAAGACAGAGAAGGCCCCAGGCAGAGACCAAGATTATTGCCATATGACAGAGGCAGTTTCAAGTCAAGGAATCCCAAGAGTTGTGGCAAGCCATCACCAGAACACTACCAATGCTGTGAGAAAGCATAACCTTGCCAGCACATCATTTTGGGACTTCTGGCTTCTAACTGTAATCCATTAAATTCTTGTTGTGTAGACCAATCCATTGTGTGGTATTTGTCATAGCAACTCCTATTTGGATATAGGATCTTTGAGGATGTGATTAGTTAAACTGAGGTAGAATTGGACTAGGGTGTGCCCTAATTCAAGATGACTGATGCGCTTATTAAAAAGGGAGAGATACAGGGGAGAGGCCATGTGAAGATGGAGAAGGTGACGATGCATCTACAAACCAAGCAATACCAAGCATTGCCGGCAAACACCAGAAGATAGGATAGGCAAAGAAGGATACTCTCCTACAGGTTTCAGATGGAGCATGGGCATGCTGACATCTTTATTTCAGACTTCTAGCCTCTAGAACTCTTAGACGATAAATTTGTTTCTTAATCCACTTTGTGGTACTTTGTTACAGCAGCTCTAGGAAACTAAGATAAGGTCTAATGTACTTATGCTCATTTTAACTTAAAATTTCTTATCATTTAAAGAAGTATCTGAAAGCTATATCTGTAACTTTAACTATGTTTGTGTCAGCTCAAATGTACTGAAGCTAGAAATATGATTGGCCTTACAGGGGTCAGGTGTAGTTAATTCCAAAATCCCTTTCAGTAAGTCGCAGTTATGGGCTTGGAAGAAAATATCAGGACTTTAGAACTATCACTCTCATGTGAGGTACCCAATGAGTGAGGTGAATTCCTTGGTGAACAAACAGATATCTGGAATTCAAAGACTGGACCTACTCTTTTTAAAACAACTAGAGTAAAGAGGATTCAACTTGTGACACACATTCAAAAGAGATGTTTTATCTAGTAAGATTGCCAAAGTTTGAAGAGTCATGTTTTATTTTTTAAATTAACTTTCTGTTTTAGAAGAGTCTTAGATTTACAATTGCTCAGATAATACAGAGAGTCCCCACAAGCCCCATGCCTAGTTCCCCTATTATTCACATCTTGCATTAGTATGGTACATTTATTATAATTAATGAAGAAATATTAATAAATTATTTTTTTCCCAAGCCAAACTGTATCCAGCTTTATTAAAGAAATTTTTCATAAACAGTCATGGTATTTCAGGCAGGACATGGGCAGACAATCATTAACAGTATACAACAACTTTCAAATTCCCTTCTTCAGTGGACTACCAAAATCAGAAAGCCACTATAAAACCCAACGAAATCTTCATTTGATGTTCTTAACAAGGAAAGTTTAGGGTGAGGGTTGACATCTCACATTTAGCATGTTGTTTGACAACTTTTCACAAGCTGACCCTGACTTTCAGGAAATGAAATGAAAATGGCAGAATTATCAGTTTGAGGATCTAAAACCTAAGCAAGGACTCTCTGCTCTTTTGCGAGATGCCATCTCAGGGGCATCACAGGAAGGTCCAGAGTGCCTGACATTCCGGTAACCAATTCTTTTGGGTTAGGCCCCAACAAGTTTAAGAGAGTCAAGTCTATGCTGAAGGCTGAGAGGGAGAAGAGGACATAAAAACAAATTTTAATTTTTCCATACCACTAGGCATTTGTGCCAAGGTGGCTAATGTATGTGAATGTCAGGGAATCCCATCTCCTGGGAATAAAAAACAAGCCTCTCAAAACTGGAGGGGAAAGGTGTTTTCTCTCATATCATTCCAGCTCCAGAGACATTCCATTGGTGACATTTGCTCCTTCCCCAAAAACAATGAAATGTTCTGTGTGCTAACAACACAGCTTAAAAAAAAGTAAAACAGAATTCTGCATTTTTATGACACTTGATAAAAAACAGTATTTCAAACTGTACAGTCACCAGAAGTACATAGTTATCAAAAATGCACACACTTCACTTGGCATCTCCAGCACCTGCTCTGTTTGGGCATCTCCATTTTCTGCAGGGTTATTCCCATCCTTGCCAGCATCAGCTTTCCTTTTTTTCCTTTGGGTACCTTCTCTCCCTTCTTTGCAGGGACCTTTTTAGGCTTGGGTTCTGGCTTTGGAGGAGCAGGTTTAGCAGATAACTTTGCAAATCTTCTGTGGTTTGACTTTCATCTTGACTTTATCTCCTTTAGCATCCCCTTCAGCCTTTCTCTTTGTGGGCCGTAGGCACTGGACGCGGAGACTCAGCGGCAAGGGCTGTAGTCAGTCCAGGGTTGTTCTTGCCTCTTCTCACTGCTTGATAAACTATTATTAACTCAAGTTCATACTTTATTCAGATCTCCTTAAATTTTCCATAAAAGTTCCTTTTTCTGTTCCAGAATCCCACCCAAAGTATGTGATATTTAGTCACAATGTCTTGTCAGGCTCCTCTAGACTGTAACAGTTTGTCAGACTTTCCTTGGTTTTGATGACCTTGACAGTTTTGAAGAGTACTGGTCAGATATTTTGTTGGCTTTCCCACTATTGGGATTTGCATGATGTTCTTACCATGATTAGACTGGATTTATGGTATAGATTTGTGGGAGAAAGACCACAGAGGTAAAGTGCCACTTTCATCACATTATATCAAGTGTACATACCATTGAGACAATTTATCAATGTTGATGTTGGCCTTGATCCCTAGCTGAGAGAGTATTGTAAGGTTTCTTCACTCTAAAGTTACTCACACCCCCCTTTAGATACCGTATTCTTTGAAAAGAAATCACTATGTGCAGCCCATACTTAAGGAACAGGCAGTTGTCTCACCTTCTTGAGGGCAGAGTATCTACGTAAATTACTTGGGATTCTTCTGCATGCAGATTTTTCTTTTCTGTACTTTCAATCTTTTATTTATACAGTATGGATTCATAGATATTTATTTTACACTAAAATCACTGTGCCAGTTTGGATATCTTATGTCCCCCAGAAAAAGCCACGTCCTTTAATGCAATCTTGTAAGGACAGACATATTAGGGTAGATTAGGTTGGAACCTATTGATTGTTTCCATGGAGATGTGACTCAATCAGCTATGGGCAAGATTTTGATTGGATAATTTCCATGGAGGTGTTACCCCACCCATTCAAGGTGGGTCTTAATTGAATCACTGGAGTCCTACAAAAGTGTTCACAGACAGAAGGAGGTGCTGCAGCTGAGGGACACATTTTGAAGACAGCTGTTGAAAGCTGATACTGACATTTTGGAGAACACCATTTTGAAAGGCAAACTGGGAACAAGCAGATGCCTGCCATGTGCCTTTCTAGCTAACAGAGGTTTTTCAGATGCCAGTGGCCTTTCTCCAGTGAAGGTAACCTATTGTTGATGCCTTACCTCTGATACTTAATGGCTTAAGACTGTAACTTTGTAACCAAGTAAACCCCCTTTATAAAAGCCAGTCTGTTTCTGGTGTTTTGTAAATGGCAGTATTAGCAAACTGGAACAATCACTAAATACACTATTTTAGAGATTTTGTTGCTCAAGTTGTTACAACTTTTGTTATTGGAAGCTTTTCAGTTGGCAGTTGTGTACATTTGACATACCGTCATCATTGTAGGATTTTTTTTTTTTTTTGAGCACTTCCTTACTTTATGGCAGTATAATTCATCCAGTATCACCTTGTCTATTTCTTGACCCATTCCTAGAATCAGCTATTTCTCCAGGGAGCTCTGGTATTTTATTGGAGAATTGTGTTAGAAACCGAGATGTTGTTACTGGGTATGCTACTGGGATGTCCCTTCTTCTAGGTCCTGTCAGCTGATAGAGCAAGGACTTATATATGTGTATATGAACCCATGTAAATATCCATATCCATAAATATTTTTCTATGTAATTATCTACATATATATGTGTATATATATATGTGTGTGTGTTTGTGTATATATATATATAACTAAATATGAGTTTGTACTAATGTCTCCAACACTAATCCATTAGCACATGGATTGTTCTAGCCTCCTCTCCTTATCTGTAACCTTCCACTCCAAGAATGAGAAACCTGACTTCCACCTCCACCATCCATTTACATAATTGTTTATTTCCAGTATACATGTATAGCAGAATTGTCAATCCATACTGCTGTAGGAAAGAACTTTATCAATTAGAATGCTTATGTGCAGTTTCTTTTGCCTGTAGTTTTACAGACTCCATTCATTTCCAAAGTTATTGAGGTCAGCACTTTTTCCTCCTACCCCCTTCAGTGTGGTTGTCTCATACATTTCTAATACAGTTTGATTGTTTAGTCACATTCCGCATTCCATCCTGGGATTTCCCTGCCCACCAAATGATTTCTTTTTTTTTTTAATTTCATACATTGTTTCACTTTTTGTGCTATAAGGTACAATTGGTTTTGTCAAATGTATAGGGTCACACAATTACAGTGTCATACATAACTGTTTTATGACCCTAAAAAAATCCCCTCTTTGCTTCACTTTCAATCCTCCCTCCCTTGAACCTCTGGCAACCACTGATCCTTTTACTCTCTATATAGTTTTGCCTTTTCTAGAATGCCATATAATTGGAATGCTAGAATATATAGTCTTTTCAAATTGGCTTCTTTCACTTAGCAATATGTATTTAAGATTCATCCATGTCTCAAGGCTTGATAGCTCATTTCTTTTTATTGCTGAAAAATATTCCATTGTATGGATGTACCAGTTTATCTATTTGCCAATTGCTTCCAGTTTGAGGTGATTATGAATAAAGATGCATTCATGTGTAGGCTTTTGTGTGGTCATAATTTTTCAAATCAGTTGGTCAGGGCATATAATTCTTTATATTCATTGTTGGATCAAATTTGCTAATATTTTGTTGAGGATTTTGGCATCTATGTCCATGAGAGATAATATTCTGTAGTTTTCCTTTCTTATAATGTCTTAATCTTGTTTTAGTATTAAGGTAATGCTGACTTCAGAGAATGACCTGAGACATGTCTCTCTGCTTTTATTTTCTGGAAGAGATTAGGGAGAATTTGTGTAATTTCTTCAATGTTTGGTAGACTTTACCAGTGAAACAGTCTGGCCTGGTACTTTGCTTTTGGAAGGTTACTAATTATTGCTTCAGTTGCTTTAATAGGTATAGGCCTAGTCAGACTATCTATTTATCCTTCTATGAATTTTGGCAATTTGTGCCATTCAAATGTTCATAATTTCCCAGAAGCAATCAGTTTTATCTATATTCAGTGTCACCTACCCCACTAACTTGGAATGCAAATAAGGACTCATTTCTTCTATTTTTCCAGGTAACTTCTTCAACTTCCACCTTTCCTTCATCAGCTTACCTCTTAGAGGCAAAAACCTATCTTTCCTTCATGAAATTTTCTCAGCCCTGTTTTTAAGACCAACTTCTTCTTTTTTCTCCTCTTTAATCTCTTCTTTTCAACAAAGCACAATGCTTTTCTATAAAACTCAGTGTCTATGTAGTAGACATTTCAAGACCACATCCATCTTGTTCACTCAATTTTGTAATTAATTGATTTCTACTTTAAAAATTCCGCGAGAAAGTGGGAGGATTACAAGGACTCTCAGACCATATAGCCTTAGTTTCATCCATTAACTTACAGTTACTACTAAAAAGTATCTATTTAAATCACGGCAAAGGTGCACTTCTGATGCAAAAATGAAAATTCAAAAATCATCATTAGCCCCCAAATCCACTGAACTGGAACAAAACAGTCTCCTCAACAAATAGGATTGGGAGAACTGGATATCCATATCCAAAAGAATGAAAGAAACCCCTACCTCACACCTTGTACAAAAATTAACTCAAAGTGGATCAAAGTCCTCAATATAAGAGACAGTACCATAAAACTAGAAGATAATGTAGGGAAACATCTTTAAGACCCGGTATTAGGAAGTCGCTTCTTAGACCTTATACCCAAAGCTCAAGCAACAAAAGAAAAATAGATAAATGGGAACTCCTAAAAATCAAAAGCTTCTGTACCTCAAAAGAATTTGTCAAAAAGATGAGGAGGCAGCCAACAAAATGGGAGAAAATATTTGGAAACCATGTATCTGATAAGAAATGATATCTTGCACATAAAAAGAAATCCTATAACTCAACGACAATAGTACAAACAGTCCAATTATAAAATGGGCAAAAAATATGAAAAGACATTTTTCTGAAGAGGAAATACAAATGGCTAAAAAACACATGAAGAAATGTTCATTTTCACTAGTTATTAGGGAGACATCATCTCACACCAATAAGAATGTCTTACCATTAAACAAACAGGAAACTACAAATGCTGGAGAGGATGTGGAGAAATTAGAACACTTATTCATTGCTGGTGGGACTATAAAGGGTACAGTCAACTGTGGAAGACAGTTTGGCAGTTCCTCAGAAAACTAGATTTTGAGTTACCCTAAGATCCAGAATTTCACTTCTCAGTATATACCCAGAAAATCTGAAAACAGTGACACAAACAGATATTTGCATACCAGTGTTCATAGTGGCATTGTTCCCTATGAGATGGAAACAATCCAAACATCCTTCAGCAGATGAGTGGATAAACAAAATGTGGTATATACACACAAAGGAATACTATACAGCAGTAAGAAGGAACGAGGTCATGAAACAAGAAAACATGGATGAAACTTGAAGACATAATGCTGAATGAAATAAGCCATACACAAACAGAGAGATATTGTATGTTACCACTATTGTGAACTCCATGAAAAATGTAAAATAAGTGTCTTATAATGTAGAATATAGGGGACCTAGAGACAGAGAGAAGTTAGTGAAGGGGGAATGAAAATCTAATACGTACAAATATGATAATGAGGGTGAACTTAATGGTATGGGAATGGTCAGGTGTGACTATGATTTGTTATTGGGATTATAAGTGTCAGTGATGTATTGAAGGAGAACATGTTTGTAAATGGTTGTTTAAAGGCATGTAGCCCACAGAGTAGCACCTCAAACCCAAAGTGTTAGCATGGTATACTTATAAGGTATGACACTGGTGCAGACTGTTAACAACAGAGTGGTATGGGAAAATTGCCTGTTTCAGTTTGCTAATGCTGCTCTTTTGCAAAACACCAGAAATGGATTGGCTTTTATAAAGGGGGTTTATTTGGTTACAAAGTTACAAAGTTACAGTCTTAAGGCACTCCACTGGAGTATGGCCAATGGTATCTAGAAAACCTCTGTTAGCTGGGAAGGCACGTGGCTGGCATCTGCTCCAAAGTTCTGGTTTCAAAATGGCTTCCTCTCATTATGTTCCTCTCTAGGCTGCAGCAGCATCTGGGCCTGTGTGGCTCTTTTTAAAGTACTCCAGTGATCCAATAATTATGCACACTGAATGGGTGGAGCCACTCTTCCATGGAAACATTCAGTCAAGAGGTCACCCCCTAATCAAAGTTGTCACTCACAGTTGGGTGGGTCACATCTCCAGGGAAACACTCCCATCTGCCCCCAAAAGATTGCATCAAAGATAATAATGTTTTGGGGGATATAATACATCCAACTGGCATACTGTCCATTACACATTAAAGACTATATTTAATAGGAATATCTTACCAACACTACAGTAATACTAGAGATGAATAATCAGCAGCTGATAAGAGCTATGGGATGTATCATGTTATGATAATTGTTTACAGTTGAGAGTGACGATGATTGTACAACTAAGTGAAGATAATGTAAGAAACTGACCATTTATCTTGGGATAGAATATATATATTATATGAAATTAGGAACACATTACTTAATAAACCAAGCCCTCAACTTGAGGCTTGCTCTTGTGAAATTTAGGGCTGTAAATGGGAAGCTGAGCTCTCCTATAATTATGCCTAAGAGCACCTCTAGGGAACCTCTTTTGTTGCTCAGTTGTGGCCTTTCTCTCTCTAAGCCTGACTTGGCAAATAAATTCATTAACCTGCCCCCCCCCCCACACATACAAGGGACATGAATCCCAGGGTAATGAATCTCCTTGGCAACATGGGATATGACTCCCAGGAATGAGCCTGGCTCTGGCAGTGAGGGATTGAAAATACCTACTTGACCAAAAGGAGGAAAACAGAAAGGTAACAAGTTGAGGTCACAGTGGCTGAGAGATCCCAAATAGAGTCAAGAGGCTACCCTGGAGGTTTCTCTTATGCAAGCTCTAGTTAGACATCCCAAATGGCCATAGTATGCCATGTCCTTACCAAAAGTAGTCCCCAAATACCTAGGTCCCTACCTGAGGTTCTATAAAAGATTCACTCACTACGTTTTATCTCTCAGAAACTTAAATCCACCAGAGCATTCCTATGCTAGACAAGACCTAAAACCCAGAAGCAACAACCTCTTTAAGAACAGCAACCAGATGCAGCCCCCTTCCCTATACTGTTGATACCCCCCTTTTAATATGAACAATTTAGGGTGCTCACTGTCCAAACACCCCTGAAGATGGAGAAAGATTAAGTGAGAGGAAGGGGTAGCAACAAACAAGGTAAGATTCAACAAAGTTCTATGAATACTGAAACTTTATATAAGCATATATATACTTTTTTAGATGCTGAGGTGTTGGAATAGCTGCAAGGAGATAAATGACATGCTGGAACTGTAACTTATGACATCCTTTGGAGTTTGCTCTATAGCTGCTCATTGAATTGTGCCTCGAAGGTCTTCACCTTTCTGTATATACTTTATATTTCATATTAACAAAAGAACTGAAACTGTGGAACTGTAATCCATAACAATTTTTGAAATTACCTATATAATTTCTTGTTGAGCTGTGCATCAAGAGATAACACCTTTCTGTATGTATGTTATATTTTACAATGATGGATATAGCTGAAGTTGTGGAACTGTGACCCATGACATTCTTTGACATTTGTTCTGTAAATACGTGTTAAATCGTATTTTGAAAGTTATCACTGTTATATATATATTTATATATATATATATATATATATATATATATATATGTTAAAGTTCACAATTAAAAATGCATTTAAAATTAAAAAAATAAAAAAGATAGCTGATTAAAAATAATTATCATTAGGCAACCATGGTCATCTAACATGTTTCATGGCCCTGAGTTGTCAATGGAACAGACTGGATTGTAATGATTGTAATTCCTTGCAATTACTATTTTAATACTATGAAATTAGGGAGACTTAACTTTACATAGATAACTTAAAATTTTTGATGTACACTTTCTCTTGAAAAAGCAAAATAAAACAAAACAATGTTAACATTTTATCTACAACAAAACAAAGGTCCTGGTCCAGAGAAACAGAAATAACAAATTTTTAAAAATTTTATAAAGCCTTCTTTGATCATACAGTCTTAATTTCTCTCTACTAGAGCACACATTCACAATGGGAACAATATTATCCCCAAAGGAGTGAAAACTGGTTCTTGAGGGTGGGTGAAAAAAATCTTAGATTTTACAGTGACTTGTGGCACTCCAGAGGTCCAGTGTATATAAACAGATATCTGGGGTATTATCATTTCATTGGGAGGAAGGTTAAACAAACAAGTACGGGGGAAATGTCCAAAAGGGCTTCTTAGCAGGGCAATATAGGAAAAAAAAATAAGGTTGAGAAAAACTGTAGTCAAGAAACATCTTAGATGCACTCTTTCACTCATTCATTCACACGGTTATTCCCCAAACCTTTCTTTAATGAAGCCAAAGTTGTGTGGATGACAGGAAGGTCAAAAGAAAACTGAAAACAAATTTTCCACTCACAATTTAGCCTAAGACAAAGTTTGCCCTTCATCTTCACCTTTCTCATCAGCCCATTCTCTTTGCTACTACTTTTCTTCCATTCCTATGAAGGAAGCAATTTCAGTGACAGCTCTTTGGAGGTCTCTGAATATTCTGAGTGTTTTGGGTCACAGAATGCTAAAGCTGGTAAGAAAATTTAAGGTCATTTAATCTAAGAGCTACATTTTACCTGTGGGGAAACTGAGTTTCAAACAGGTTCAAGCACACTGTGTTTTAGGAGGAAAAGCTGTACTGGAACTTGGGAACCCAGACTACAAGTTTGGTTTGCTTTTCAACATGCTGGTTTTACAGACAATCTGGATTTAATTTAATTTTATCCTTTTCAACAAAGGCAATTTATTAGTTGTATAACAAGTATTTATTTGATTATATGCTTTCCATATAAATACATTTGAAAATGAGAAAATAAATCTGTGTCAAACTTTTCATACAGACTTTGAAGTGATCAGAAAATAGAATGAATATAATTCTGATACACTGCCTTCTGTTCTTGTCAGTATGCCTGAGCATTGTGTCCACCATCAAATCATTTTTAGCAATGCTAAGAATGGAGACTGAGTATATTCCATGAAGTTCTCATCTCCAGAATGCATTTACCCTGGATCTCTAGTCACTCATTTCCAGATTTAATGAGGAATTTTCTTTCCTTACTCCCAGTAGAAATAGCCTAATTGGCAAATTCTTTTCCTAATCTCCTCAAGGAGGCAAAACGACTACTCTCAATTACAAAGAAAATTTACTCTGAAAATCCAAAATATTTTAACCTCTTCTGTTTTCACACGGAGGGCTTCCAACCCTTGCCTGTGACCGACACTGCCTTTGATTCAGGTTCATCCTTCTCCTGACACAGAATAAAGTTGGACTGAGAGGGAGAAAGCATCCCTCAAGACAGTAGACTGTGCCACTAACCACGGGTGTGCCTCAAGTCAGGCTATTCTAGATTTTGCCTTCCAAATCATGGAGTTGCACTCTCCATCTCCCTTCTCAGGAACAAACAAACAAACTAACTAACTAATAAAATGATATCGTAGAAAAGTGCATGCTTCAAGGAATGTATTCAATGCATCAATTCCATTCATTCAGCAAATACTTACAGAGGGCCAGCATGTGCAAGGAACTAGGTTTACTCCTGAGGAAACAGCTTTGGAAAAGCATAGATAATGTCCCTGATTTGACATAGTTTAAAACTTAGTGGAGAAAATAGGTATTGGGTAAGAATTGAAAGTGTGATGAGTCATATGAAGAAATTTAGGTTGCTGTGAGGATGTAAAATGTGATCAGGTGGTGGGGTGGTTAATTTAGTCCCAAGAAACAGATTTCTCTGAGGAAATTATGTTTAAGCTAAAATATGCAGGATGGATAGGAGTTAGGTAAGCAGTGGGGAGTTAAGTTGGAGATGTTTATCATATTAAATGATATGGTCCTGATCTGAGTGAGAGTTGAGTTTCCCTTGGCTTTACAGGACAGAAAGAAACTTTAGAAAAGGTCTCGAAAAGGCCAACAATCTCCTTTCTCTGGAAATTTATTATAAATAGTGAGGGACAACTCACACTGGTATCCTCTCTTCAAAAAACCTCATGGAAACAGTAGTGATACAATACTTCTATAATAGTTATGGTGGCTTGCAAAAGACAACCTCTCAATGCAAATTATAAAATTTGGTGGTTGTCAGGAAGTTTGCAACAAAGGGAAAAAAAATATTTGAGGCAGCAGTTTCCCCAAATGTGGTGACAGCCTGGTCATAAAAGAACATCTTACTTCATTGTTATGAATGTCTGAATCATTCCAGCAGCTCACTGTGAATATTTTGTACAATTTACAAGAAAACATCTGCTGCAACCAGACGAATGATTAGCTGCAAAGTATACAGCAATTTTGTTTTTTAGGATTGCTCTCCATAGTACCCTCCCCCCCACCCCATTTCACCCTTCACTACATTCAGGTACATGCATAATGACTTAGGGGGCATTTCCAAAACTTTCTGGGTCAGCAGAAGCAAATTCCTGAAAAGCTTATAATATAATGTTTAGCTTCCTTCAGAACTTGAACATTTTATTGTGATTATGCCTTCTCATTTTCAAAGAGTTCCACCACTCCATCCCAACCCCCAGATTCATCCCGGGAGGTCATATCTTCAAGGTTAATGTTTAAGTGTTAATCAAGCCTAGCCTTCTCTTAAGAGATAAGTAAGTAAACAGGCAAGCCATGATAACAAGGTTTCCAAGACTGGACATAAAGGAATGTTAATGCATCTTTCAAAATGGAAACAATACCTTTATAATCTTAGACTTGAAGTAACTATGGTTACAAAAGCTTTGTGCTGCTTCACCTTCACTCAGTTCCTTTCACTGGGGATCCTCCTCTGTCATCAGGGAGAGTCTCCTTGTGCTAATGGCCCCTGAGTTTGTCATCCTGGAAATACAAAGATTAAACACCTTATGAATAGAGCGTGTACATTTCTTTATCTGCTTAAGAAATGTCCTTTCAGGAAGGAAAACTTAGTCAACAAAGAAGAGAGAAATGTTCTCAGTTTAAGCCAGCTTTCTAAATAAAAAACACTGGCTTTCTATTGTGCCTGAAGTGTTTTGTTATCAGTGATTACCTGGCAAGTGCTACAGGTCTTTGTAACCATTGCCCTGATGTTGATTAAATACTTCAAAAAGAATCTCTGGAGATCATAACGTGAAGAGGTCAAGAAGAAGATATTAACAGGATAAAAGAGTACTGGATTTAGGATGAACTGCGGGAGACATGTTCTCAAAGACATGTGAAATTGTTCAAACTGAAGATTAAAAACAAAGCAGGACTGAAAATTATATGCCTCATCCATATTTTAAAGTGATATAAAATATGTAGAGATGAAAGGAAGCACATAGAAATTTAAACACTGATTATCTCAGTAGTGGGATTATGGATGATTCTCTAAATAAACATATTACTTTAATAATCAAGAAAAAGGCAATAAATATTATATAATAATGCATTAAAAAACCATCTGTAGACTTGACAGTTGTGAAAAAGATACGTTTTAATCCAGGACCCCTTCAGAGGAGGTTGACAAATGATCAGGAGCTGTTAATGCATTAAGGATATTTCACCTGGAGAAATATATGAATAATGAAATTTCAAAGCTGGTTTTACCTATTTGAAGGACTGTCAAGTTCTGGTGTATCAAGACTTATTTTCCTAAGCCTAGAGGTTCTATGGAGACAGCACTAGTCTTAATTTAAGAAAGACATTTCTAACAATAAGGAAACAGTTTGGTATTCAAGATGAATTCTTAGTATTCAAGAAAAGGTTGGGTAGCTATTAGACAAATGGTTACAAAAAGGATTGCTTCATTGAGTGGAAGTTACTATTGTGGAGTTTCTAAGGTCCTTTTCAACCCTTGGATTCTTTTATTTTAAATATTGCCAACATGTTTGCCTAACACTCTACAAATTGGGAGGCTTCAGTTTTCTTTTCTTTTCTTTCCTCTCTCCTCTCCCCTCCCCTCCCCTCCCCTTCCCTCCCCTCTTTTCATTTCCTTTTCTTTCTTTTCTTTTTTCTTTTCTCCATACTTCCCACCCCCCAAAACTGAGTGTTGAGTTGTGTAAGAAGTCACTGGGGCAAGTTGCCCTTGAGAACAATGCAAAAAGAGCAAATTGTTCATGATAAAGCCTCTGATTTAAGTAGAATCAGAAGTGACAGAAAACAGTGACTTGTCTAATTTACTAAAATGTGTTAATTATGAACCATAAGTTGTAGGATCAGGTTTCCTTTGCTTAGGGCTTCCAAGGGGTTGAAAATTACAGAGAATAAGATGGGCTCAGATTTTTACAACTCATCTGACTACACATTTCGACATGACCGCCCAAGTAATCTGTCCTCTCCTGCATTCCAACAATTTCCATGCTATTGTACTCAGAAATGGTCAAAGGCATTCTCTGAATGACCTTCCCAAACAGCCCATTCCCCTAGTTGTGTGAAATTCTACCTTTCATTGGCCAGCAGGTAGGAAGCCAATATCCTTGTAGTGACATTCATCCAGGAAACAGAAAGCCAAATATTAGGAAATTTCATTGCAAATTGCAATAACAGGTATCTTCTAATAAAAGCACCTTAGTAAATATTTAGAATTTTAGGCAATTTAGGTATTTAGAAAACTTATTCCAATTGAAAACATGAATACCAAAGGGATGATTCAGCCATTTGGGTACAGTATTTTTCTTTTGAAAAATAAAAAGACAAGTCATAGAAGAGACAAGTGTAACTATTAGTTCTGAATTTTCTGAGAGAGCCCCTAATTTCAAATATATTACATTATATTTCCCACTGTCAGTTCCTACATCCTGTTTTTGATTTGGAAAGTAGTGTCCTGTAGAGTTGAGCATTTATAAAAGACTGCAGACTTGGCCTACGTAAATGAAAGGGTTTAACAAGAGTAACTCCCTCAAGGTCTAGAACAGGATCTAAAACACAAAAGTGTACTTAGCTCAGCTTCTAGCACTCAACAAGAATACAAAACCTGTGTGCCGTTATT
Organism: Choloepus didactylus; assembly: GCF_015220235.1. NCBI lineage: Eukaryota > Metazoa > Chordata > Mammalia > Pilosa > Megalonychidae > Choloepus > Choloepus didactylus. The sequence continues at coordinate 124,868,697 of NC_051307.1, forward strand.
ATTAACTTTATCCCCCTTAATTGTTGAAAATTTTATTTTATAGTCTAGTTTCTACTCACATTTATTGAGTATCTATATGTTCCAGGAACTGTGTTGTGTTCATTTAAATCTCTTGATAACTCTGGGTGAGAACTTCACCCCTTAATTTGTATTGAAATGATATCAACAATCTTGAATCAAAGACACATTGTAAGCATGTTGACCATAATTAGAAGGAAAAGAAATTGAGAAAAACATGTTTTTGTAAAAAGTGATAACCAGGCATTCGTGCAAGGATATGAATACAGACTGGCTTGACGCCTGCTGAAGGGACACTCCCTGGAAAAGAATATTAACTACCCAGTGGAGATGCCACTTCGGTAAGTGTCAGGTAGAAGTAAACTGACACCTGGTCTTTCTGACTCCCGGCTTCAGGGTCCTGCTGTGCTGCGTGCTGTGCTGGGAGGCTTGTGGCATCCTGTCACTACGAAGCAACCAGTGCGTTCTGCCAACTGCTTTTGGACCCTCCACTGACAAGGCGTCAGAACGACCCCCACCCCAAGACCTCTCCTTAAAGGTACCCGTCTGCCCTTGCACCAGCTAGGCTTTGGAAACTCTCATATCCTCCTCCTTTAAATGTGTTGTGTGCTCTTGACCCAGTTACCGCATATTGGTGGTGTGTTCGCAGCTTGTGATTAAGCAAGCCAATAAAATGCACTGAGCATTCAAACTATTGTTGTATCAGATCTGCTTTCAAATCACAAGGAACCTGCTTTTGATTTGTGTGAAATCTGCTTTCAGTTTGTTATGACAATTGCATGACAATTGGTGTAATCTGCAGATTTTCAGTACCAGTGTGAACATCTTGTTACGGCACTACAACTGCAATATTTTTATCCAAATTCTAAATTCTTAAAAAAAATTAACACAAAAATTCCTTATAGGCGGTGAGAATTAGTTGGTCTCCAGACCAATGGGAAAATACTGGGTACAGGTCATGCACAGATGCCACAAGGGCACACAACAGAAGATTCTTGTGAAAGAGACAACTGGTCACAAATCAAACACAGATGCTATTAGAGCAGCTGCCAGTGTACAGAAGAATCTCTTGAAAGGCACATATAAAAGCATAACACCCAAGTCAATCAATAAGATATAGTTTTTATTTAGATATATTATCACCACATATTTTAGAATTATTTGTTTATTTATTTTTAATTGGCATTTAGATTTGGGAGAATAACCTGAGAAAAATGTTGGAGAATACTCAAAATGTGGAAAAATCTTCTTAAACAACTTAAAAGGGAAAATTATGGGTTAAAAAATGAGGATCCTAGCAGGTCAATACAGGACTTCATAAGGCAAAAACTTAGGATTAGAGACACTCTATATGTTATCCTGTTCACCCGACCAGATGAGTTTTATGCTATCATTAAAAGAACTAAGAAGAATGAAATATGTTCTTTGTTACCGGTAGCAGTAAGCAAAGATAGAACTAAAGGGGAAATTCTGGCGAGAAGGATTGTGTCTAAAAGACCAATCCCAAGTTCCAAACTTTTTGCTCGAGATCATGACCCAGATCCCTTGCAGAGCCATGAGGACTCTCTGCTTGATCCATACAACCCGGATGGATGGGCAGCAAACACACGACTGTAGTTAAAACTACTGAGAACATCAGTGAAGATGAACCTATTGCAGTTACAGAGAAAAAGGCATTTACTAGATAAGAAAGCATAAAATTAAACAAGAGTTCTTGCAAAATAGAGAAATAACTGAAACACAGTGGCTTTTAGATCTATGGTCCAAAGGAAAGCTTAATCTGCCACTAACAGGCAGCAATGTAATACTATTAGGAAACAAAGCCAATGATGCTAAACTGAATCAAATATTTAGAAGTTTTGGAGAAAAATACCCAGAAATAGAAAGATCACTGAATGGATGTCCAGGGCCTAGAAATCAAGATGGCCATTACCAAATTTAACAGCAGTAAAACCGAGAACTTGGTCCTCTGCTGAGGATGCCACCAATACCCTGATGAAGCTGGGGCTATTAACTATTATTTATGACTGTTGTGCAAATAGTCTGTAAGGAGCAGAATCAACAGGCCAAATTAAGAAAATTTCACTAAGATCAGCACCAAGTTGTGAGAGAAAGGCTCTATTTATAATTTTCACAGGTGCTGATATAATTAGGAAATTAATGGATGCAATTGGAACTGCTGAAGAATTGTCAGGATAAAATGATGCATTTGGAGCACTGTTCAGGTTTGAAAAACCAATGAGATTACCCCTGTTTAATTCAGAATTGAGAAAAACCTAGACCAATAGGAAAAATTCAGAAACAAAATGGGATGCAAAATGTTAGGAATATCTTCAGTAATAGCAATAGGGGATTTAGGCAGATAAGAATGCCATTTAGAAACAATGGAGATGGCAGAGGATGACAAAATTTTAGGCCACCTAGAACTCCTTATGCAATCAGTGTAGTAGGGAGTTAAATACACAGGAAATCAAGAAGGATGGAGACACATAGAGACCTTATTTCACAATAGAGACTTTGCAATCCCACCTCTTAGACAGAGACAATAGCCCATATGCAAGGAAGACTATTTCTAAGGATAATTGTAAATATGAACATTTAATGTTGGTAGATCCTGGATCTCAAATTATAATGATTAAAAGCCAGATTAACAAAGATTAGGAAAATAATGTAACAGATTATATTGAAGGTGTGGAAGACAAAATTAGTATGGGAACATGGGTCAGTAGATATTTATAGTAAGAAAGTGAAATCCATGAAAGCCAAATACCTAATAGGATCTGATACAGAAAACATATTGGGAATGAACATTATGACACCACTTATAAGTAAGAATAAGGAATATGTGACAATTGCATTAGCAAAGGCTAAGTGAACTCCTGTAGTTATCAGATATAAATAGAGTAATTAATACCTCACAATATAATTTAAAAAGAGGTTTCCAGGATATTACTAAAAAGATACAAGAGCTTTGCATAACAAGCCCTACCATCTCACCTTATAATAACCCCATTTGGACAGTTAAAAAGACAAATGGATCTTATAGATTCCCTTAGATTTTAGAAATCTCAATAAGGCTATGCCTAAACTGGAAGGAGCACTACCAGATATTGGTTCACTAATAAAATTACCATAGGAAAAGGCACATGATATACAGGAATACATCTTAGTGATATGTTCTTTGCAATACCTATTGCTAATCAAAGCCAATCCATTCTCATGGGAAAGAAGCAAAATATGTTCATAGATTACCACAAGGATATATTAATAGCCTGATAATAGCACACAATCTGTTAACCAAAGATTTACATCCATTTTCTAATACATATCAACACCAAGATACAATTTTATCTTACATTGACAACATTATTATAACTGGAACAGACAAAAGGGAATAGGAGAACACCAAAATACAAATAATTTCCTTTCTAATATAAAGAGCCTGGACTATAAATCCTAATAAGGTGAAAGAACCTGACTTTACTGTGAAATTTTTAGGAATACACTGGTCTTCAGAAGGACAAACGATACCACTACCAATAATAAACAATTTACAACAGTTACACCCACCAAACACAAAGGAAGGGGCACAAAAGTTGATGGGTTTATTTGGCTATTGGAAACAGCATATACGCCATATACATATATTGTTGAAACCAATACATGAAAAAACAAGGAAAAGCAAAACATATACCTGGGGAGAAAACCAGGAATTAGAATTACAACAACTAAATATGCAATTACAAATTATCAGACACTAGCATTGATAGTAATGCAGTAATTTAAACTAAATTTAGACTAGAATGTATATTTATGCAAGGCTTTGCCCCATAGCCAATAGAGACCAAGGCAGCAAAAGACTCTAAATTCTATCCAGTAGGTTTCTGGACTAAAAAATTTCCATGGATTGAGACCAGATACTCTCCATTGGGAAAGAATACCTGGGCACTGTATGAAGCACTATACCACACAGAGCCATTAATGAGAAAACATAGGATATTGCCTAGAATCCCACAGCCTATATAGGCATGAGCTAAGCAAGCACTAAATGAACATAAGGGAATTGTGCCAGCTCAACAGGTTCTCAATTGGACATGGTGTATTTCTGAGTGGGACATTCAGATGGATGATTGACCCCCTGCATTAACCAAGAAAACCACAGCATTGCCAACTGAGAGCTTGCCAGAATTTCTGAGGGGTGAATCAATCCAAGTGCAAGCAGTTGGGCAATGGGGACCACCAAGATCTGTGGGGCTTAAAATGCATTGCTTATAGACGATGGAGCCACCATGACCTCCTCTGGAGTATGCTGGAAGGCTGTGGCTTGGAGACCCAAAGATGCAAAAACACTAACTACTGAGGGGGCAAGGCATTCAGTGCAATAGGCAGAATTAATTGCAATCTGGCTGGTAATTGAACAAACAAAGAGAAAAGGAAGAAAATATACATATTTACAGATTCATGGGTAGTAGCTAATGGAGTGACAATATAGTTTGGATCATGAAAACTGAATAATTGGCCAAATTAATAGCCATGACATTTGGAGTAAAGAAATATGGTATAAAATATCTAATTCAAAAATAGATATCAAGATCAAACCTGTTTTGGTACATCAAAAGGACAAATCTAAGACAACAAAACATAATAACACATTGGACTTGTTAACCAGAATAGTAAAAAGGATTAATGTGCACATGAATAGACAGCACACTAAGGATTACATGGTGCCATTAAATGAATACAGATGAGGAATTTGCCCATGTACACACACATTGCAAGAAACATTGTTCATGTAAGTGAGATCTGTAAAAAATTTAAAGCATGGAAACAAACAAAAAAAATATTCTTACAAATACCAGATACAGCATTTCAAATAGTACAAATTAACTGTAGAGATCCAGTACCACCAAAAGAAAATAAAGCTTACTCTTGTAATATAGTAGACACATGGTCAGGGATTGGAATGCCTTCTCTGTGTAAAAAGAATGATCAGAAAATCAACTATCAAACCCCTGAATCATGGATAGCATATTATGGAAACTCTCTAATCATAGAATCCCCAGATCAAGGTAGTCATTTTACAGAAAAGAAGTGCAAAAATGGGCAGAGAATGAAGGCATATATTAGAATTTTCATTGAACATACAACCCCACGGCAGCAGGAAACATAGGAAGATATAACGGATTATTAAAAGAAAATACGAGAATATGAAGAAATAACATGGACCTGAAAGCTTGGTCTAAACAAGTCTGGAAGGCTACCAAAGGCACAGGGAAATGTTGAAATTACCTGGCCCTACAGACATGATTAGAACAAAACCTATCAGAATAAAAATACTAGGTAATACAGAACAACAGACTAAAAAAAAGAACAGAGGGAAAGTGTTAGAAGCATGGACAGAACAATGGAGATTGGAGAAGTTATAGCACCAACTTCCTGCAAGGTTTACTGGCTATCCCTAGGAAAAGGACATCTAGTGCAGGTTAAGCATACTAATATCATGCCTCTCTCACCTCACTTGCAAATGTGTTGTAGGATACTGACAGAAACAGTGCTGAATGGACTATTCGTCTTTTTAATCGGCATTATGGTTGGAAGCCAGACTCACTGCAAGAATGGAGGAGAAAAACAGTAGCAATAGTTCCAACCTCTCCAACTTCTAAAACACTGCTCTCTGTGTCACATTGCCAAACAACTTTAACTCTAGTAAATCCAAAGTTATTCCCATACCTTCTACTGCATTAGCTCTAATTTCAGCCATAACTTCAGCACTTTTGAAGAGTGGAGAGAAGAAGTGGAACACAGGCATCTTCAGTGTGAGCAGCTATGACAAGGATCTCCAGGACCACGAATGGTACAACTTGGAATGCACAGTTCCAACCTCAACTTTGAAAATACCCCTATTGAAGGTAATGAGACTGACTTTGCTGAACAATTTCTGATTGAGCCAGACATAGTTTTAGGCACTATTCAAGGCTCGAGTGTACAATACCCAGATTTGATACCTGATTTGCTTTCCGTTATCACATATTACAGTGAAAGAGCAGTTGCATATTACAAACAATGGGCTTTGGTACTCTAGAACCAACAGAACTGCTAACAGAGGCAGCCCAAAGGGTTCTGAGAAGGCTGTTTGCTACCAGAGTGGCCCCGTTTATGGAAATAGTAGTACATCCATGGGGAATAGCAACTAATTGCTTTAAAAGTCTATTTACCTTGTTATCGATTAGCGTCATGTTTGCTATTCTTTTGCTGAGTGATATTTTCAATAATTGTAATCATGGCAGATGTCGAAGTGTGCCTGGTAACTATGGTAATGAAACTACAGCCATGGTCACCACTACCAAGGACCCCAATTATACAAATTAAAGGAAAATATTTAATTTCTGTCTGAATGTATTGGCTAGCAGAACAAGTAGCCTTCAAACACCAGGATACCTATATGAGTATATGAAAACATCAGAATTAGAAGAAGTCGTGAATAGTACTTAGAATTGTCAGCAAGACATTTATATTCTTTGGATAGACTCAATGGATATCAGAGGACCTTCATTACTGAACAATGAGATAATGAAAACAAGGAAAACAGGGAACTATGATACAAGAAGTTATACTCACGCAATCCTCAAGGTTACGAAATGGCCAAAGTATTCCATTATGGAAATATGACGATGCATGAAACAAATTAGTACATCAAAGCTGAATTCTTTAAACCAAAAGTATTCTGAGAGTCATTTTACAAAGAGCTGGCTTAAGCAAAATTAGAATGGCAACATGAGATGTTTTCCTTAGTGTTAACAGAAGTCAATTTTGTGGACTGTAAGAATTCTCTAAATTTAGACCGGAATTTACAAAATGGAACATACCCATGAGACATACATGGATGATTTTTAAAATTTCTCTGCCATTAATGCAGACAAATACATAAGAGATGCTGTGGCGGTTTGGAGTTATGGACCCCAGAAAAACGCGTTCTTAAAGTTTATCCATTCCTGTGAGTGTGAACCCATTGTAAGTAGGATGTTTGATGAGGTTATTTCAGTCAAGGTGTGGCCTCCCTCAATCAGGATGGGTCTTACTACTCTAACTAAAGCCCTTTATAAACAGAATGAAATTCAGACAGACAGAGAGAAGGCCACAGAGGGAGTAACCAGAAGCTGAACATCAGTGGAAACTGGAAGAGAAGGGAGAGACCACAGGAGGTTGCCATGTGCATTGCCATGTGACAGAGGAGCCCAGGACCAAGGATCACTGGCTGCCAGCCTCAGAATGCCAGTCTTAGAGAATAAAGCATTGCTTTGATGAGGTGTTGATATGGACGTTCTCCCAGCCTCAAAACCATGACCCGTTAAATTCCCACTGTTTAAGCCAGCCCATAGCATGGTATTTGCTTGAGCAGCAAAGGCAACTAAAACGTAAACAATTGTAAACCAAGTATAGAAAGAAGAGAACTGCAGAGAACATGAACCATGGGCTCATCTTTGGCAGTAAACAAATATTGACCATAAATAAATAGTTAAGCTGTACGATAAGACTCACATTAATACCACAGCGGCGGTAACTCAAAGAACTACAAGTAAATTTGCAATCAAATGTCAATAAGACCTGTATAGGGGTTAAAATCCCAATAACAGGATATACCATTCTTTTTTTAAAAAATTTTTTATTCTACTAACCTATATATAACTGAAAATTTCCCCTTTTAAAACACATTCAAATATACAAGTCAATGACGTTAATTAGGTTCACAATGTTGTGCTACCATCACCATCAACTATTACCAAAACCTTTCTATCACTCCAAACAGAAATTCTGTAGCAATTAAGCATTGACTTCACATTCTCTATCCCCACCCTGGCCCCTAGTAAACTGTATTCTAGTTTCTGACTCCAGGAATTTGCTTATTCTAGTTATTTCATATCACTGAAATCATACAATATTTGTCCTTTTGTGTCTGGCTTATTTCACTCAACATGATGTCTTCAGGGTACATCCATGTTGTTGCAGGTATCACAACTTCACTCTTTTTTTACAGCTAAATAATATTCCATTGTGTGTGTGTGTGTGTATATACACACACAGACACACACATACATATGTATATGTATATATACCACATTTTGTTTATCCATTCATCTATTTTAAGCCTTAAATTTCAATTCCCTAACCTCATCCTATCTCCTGATAACCTATATTTTAGATTCTGACTCAATGAGTTTGTTTATTCTAATTGTTTCAAATCAGTGACAACATACAGTATTTGTCCTTTTGTGTCTAGCTTATATCATTTGGCATGATGTCCTCAAGGTTCATGCATGTTGCATATATCAGAACTTCATTCCCTTTTATAGCGGAATAATGTTCCATTGTATGTCTATACACATTTTATTTATCCATTCATTGGTTGATGTATACTTGCTACTATCTTTTGGCAATTATAAAGAATATCACAATGGATCCATTTTTTTAGTAACAGTCATTCTAGTGAGTGTGAAATGGTATCTCAATGTGGTTTTGACTTCCATTTCCCTAATGGCTATTGATATTAAGCATCTTTTCCTGTGCTTCTTGGCCATTGGTATATCTTCTTTGTAAAATATCTATTCAAGTCTTCTGTCCATTTTTTAAATTAGGTTGTTCTATAATTGGGTCTTTTTGTTATTGAGTTGTAGGAGTTCTTTATGTATTCTGAATATTTAATCTTTATTAGATGTGAGGTTTCCTAATACTTCCTCCCATTGTGTGCTTGTTTTTATTCTTTCATGATGAAAACCTTTGATATGAAAGGTTTTTAATTTTCATGAAGTCCCATTTATCTATTTTTTCTTTTGTTGCTTGTGTTTTCAGTATAAAATCTAAGGAACCATTCTTAACACATGGTCCTGGTGATGCTTCTCTATGTTTTCATCTAGGAGGTTTATAATTTTGGTACCTATATTTTAGGTCTTTCATCCATTTGAAATTGATTTTTGTATATAGTGTATACCATGCTTTTGTATAATGTAGGGTCCACCTTCATTCTTTTGCATAGAGATATCCAGTTCTCCCAGCATTGATTTTTGATAAGAATATTCTTTCCTCATGAGTGGATTTGGCACCCTTGTCAAAAATCAACTGGCAATAGATGTGAGGGTTTATTTATGAATTCTCAATTCAGTTCCATTGGATTATGTCTTTCCTTTTGCCAGTACCATACTGTTTTTTTTTTTAAATTCAATTTTATTGGGATTATTCACATACCATACAGTCATCCAAAGTGTACAATCAGTTGTTCACAGTACCATTATATAGCTGTGTATTCATCACCACAATTATTTTTTTTCAATTTTAGAACATTTTCAATACTCTAGAAGAGAAATAAAAATTAAAAAAACACTCAAATCCTCCCATCCCATAACACCCCTCCCCCGTTATTGTCTCATAGTATTGTTACAGTACATTTGTTACTGTTCATGAAAGAATATTAAAATATTACTAATTGTAGTACATAGTTTGAAATAAGTACATTTCTTCCCCATATATCCCTTTACTATTAACTTCTAGTAGTCGTGTCATACATTTATTCTAGTTTATGAAAGAAATTTCTAATATTTGTACAGTTAATCACAGACATTGTCCACCACAAGAAGCACTGTGCTATACATTCCCATGTTTTAACCTCCATCCTTCCTTCTGGTGACACATGTGACTCTGAGCTTCCCTTTTCCACCACATTCACAGACCATTCAGCACTGTTAGTCATTCTCACAATAATGTGCTACTGTCACCTCTGTTGATTTTCAAACACTTAAGTTCAACCTAGTTAAGCATTCTGCACATATTAAGCAAATGTTCCCCATACTTTAGCCTCATTCCTGGTAACCTATATTCCATGTCCATGAGTTTACATATTATAATTAGTTCATTTCAGTGAGCTCATACAATATTTTTCCTTTTATGTCTGACTTACTTCACCCAACATAATGTCCTCAAGGTTCATCCAGCAACCCTTTTTTTAAAGACGGTTTTACTTACACATCATACATTCCATCCTAAAGTAAACAATCAATGGTTCCCTGCAAAATCATGTAGTTATGCATTCACCACCACCAACACTATCTGTATAAGGATATTTCCATTTCTTCCACAAGGAAAGAAAAAGAGTCAAAAAGAGTAGAAAGACAAAAGTAAAAGAAAAAAAAAAGAAAAAAATGACAGCTAAAAATGCAACAAAAGAAAAAGATACAATTAAGACAATGTACAATAAAAAGTTAGACACCAATGCTGAGAATCCCATACCACTCCCTTGTATCTCCCTCTTATAGGCATTTAGCTTGGTTATATTGCCTTTGTTACATTAAAGGAAGCATAATACAATGTTTCTGTTAACTATAGACTCTAATTTGCATTGATTGTATTTTTCCCCAATAACAATCCATTTTAAACACCTTGAAATGTTGACATTCATTTTTTCTCCCTCCTGTAAAAACATTTGTACATTTTATCACAATTGTTGACTGCTCTAGGTTTCACTAAGCTATACCATCCCAGCCTTTATCTTCCCTCTTTCCTTTTGATGTCCCACATGCCCTAACCTTCATCTTTCAACCATACTCAGAATCATCTTTGTTCAGTGTACTTACATTATTTTACTACCATCATCCAAAATTGTGCTCCAAACCTCATACTCCTGTCTTTTCCTATTTGTCTGTAGTGCTCCCTTTAGCATTTCCTGTACAGCAGGTATCTTGTTCACAAGCTCTCTCAGTGTCTGTTTGTCAGAGAATATTTTAAGCTCTCCCTCATATTTGAAGGACAGTTTTGCTGGGTATAAAATTCTTAGTTGGTTGTTTTTCTCTTTCAGTATCTTAAATATATCACACCACTGCCTTCTTGCCTCCATGGTATCTACTGAGAAATCCACACACAGTCTTATCAGCTTCTCTTGTATGTGATTGATCGCTTTTCTCTTGCTGCTTTCAGGATTCTCTCTTTGTCTGACATTGTATAGCCTGATTATTAAGTGTCTTGATTTAAATCTATTTGGATCTATTCTATTTGGGGTATGCTGTGCTTCTTGGATCTGTAATTTTATGTCTTTCATAAAAGATGGGAAATGTTCAGTGATTATTTCCTCCATTATTGCTTCCGCACGTTTTCCCTTCTCTTCTCCTTCTGGGGCACCCCATGACATGGACATTCGTCTTCTTTATGTTGTCATTCAATTCCCTGAGCTGTTGCTCATATTTTTCCATTCTTTTCCCTATCTGTTCTTTTGTGTGCAAGATTTCAGGTATCCTGTTCTGCAGTTCATGAATGCGTTTTCTGTCTCTTAAAATCTGCTGTTGTGTCTCTCCATTGTGTTTGTCATCTCTTGTGTTGTGCCTTTCATTCCCATAGCTTCTGCCAACTGTTTTTTCAAACTTTCAAGTTCTTCCTTATGTTTGCCCAATGTTTTCTTTATATCCTTCATCTCTTTTTCCACATCTTCCCTCAACTCATTGAATTGGTTTTGAATTGAATTAGCATATTTATTTGAAGATCTTTAATTAGTTGTTTCAATTCCTGTATCTCAGATGAAGTGTAAGTTTGTTCCTTTGATAGGGTCATATCTTTGTTTCTCCTAGTGTGATTTGTAGTTTTCTGTTGTTTAGGCATCTGGTTTCCTTGATTACACCAGCCAGGTTTTCCCAGGTCACCATACTTTTTAGATTACTGTTGCCTTGTAATAACATTTAAAATTGGGAAGTGTGAGTCCTCCAACTTTGTTTTACTTTTTAAAGATGATTTTGGCTATTTGGGGCTCTTTACCTTTCCAGATAAATTTGATGATTGGCTTTTCCATTTCTGTAAAGAAGGCTTTTGGAGTGTTGATTGTGACTGCATTGGGTTGGTAAATTGTTTTGGGCAGAATTGAAATTGTAACAATATTTAGTCATCCAGTTCATGTACATGTCATGTCCTTCATTTTATCTAGGCCTTCTTTGATTTCCTTTAGCAGTATTTTGGAGTTTTCCATGTATAAGGCTTTTATGTCCTTGGTTAAATATATATCAAGATATACAATTCTTTTAGTTTCTGTTGTAAATGGATTTTATTTTAAAATTCCTCTTCATATTGCTCAGTACTAGTGAATAGAAACACTACTGATTTTTGTGCATTGGTATTGTACCCTTCCGTTCTGCTGATGCCTTTTATTAGCATTAGTAGCATTGTTGTTGATTCTTCAGGATATTTTATATAAAATCATGACATCTGCAAACAGGAAAAATTTTACTTCCTCCTTTCCAATTTGGATACTTTTATTTCTTTTTCTTGCCTAAATGCTCTGGCTAAAACCTCTGGTACAATGTTGAATAACAGTGGTGATAATAGGAATGCTTGTCTTGTTCCTGATCTTATGGGGAAAGCTTTCAATCTTTCACCATTAAGTAGGATGTTTACTGTCAGTCCTTTATTATTGAGGGATTTTCCTTCTATTCCTAGTTTTCCAAGTGTTTTTATTAAGAAAGTGTGCTGGATTTTGTCAAATATGTTCTGCATCATTTGAGATGATCATGTGAGCTTTTTTCTTCATTATATTAATGTGGTGAATTATGTTACTTGATTTTCTTATTTTGAACTACTATTGCATACCTGGTATAAAGCCCACCTGGTCATGGTGTACAATTCTTTTAAAATACTGTTGGATTCTGTTTGCTAGTATTTTTTTGAGGATTTTCCCATCTGTATTCATAAGGTATATTGGTCTGTAATTTTCTTTTATTGTGGTATTTTTATCTGGCTTCCGTATGAGGAGATGTCAGCCTCATATAGTGAGTTAGAAGTGTTCCCTCTTCTTCTTTTTCTTCTCTTTTTTTTTTTTTGGATGATTTTGAGTAAGATTGGTGCAAATTTTTCTTGTAATGTTTAGTAAAATTTACCAGTGAAGACATCTGTTCCTGGGATTTTTTTGTTGGGAATTTTTGATTATTGATTCAATTTCGCTACTTGTTATTAGTCTGTTGAGATCTTCTATTTATTCTTGAGTCAGTGTAGGTACTTTGTGTGTTTCTAGGAATTTGTCCATTTCATTTAGATTATCTAATTTGCTGGCCTACAATTTGCTCATAGTATCTCTGTGGGTTTGGACATATTATGTCCCCCAGAAAAACCATATACTTTAACGCAATCTTGTGGGGGCAGACTGATTAGTCTGTTGATTAGGGTGGAGATATTTGATTGAGTTATTTCCATGGAGATGTGGACCCTGCCCATTCAGGGTGGGACTTAATTAAATCACCAGAGTCCTATAAGAGAGCTCACAGACAGAAGGAGCTCAGAGCAGCTGAGAGAGATTTTGGAGATAGCTGTTGAATGTTGATGCTTAGAGATGCTTGGAGATGTGGACAGAAGGACATTTGGAGATGCTAAGAGATGAACCCCAGAGTTTGTCCTGATGAAGCTGAGGGGTCTCCCAGAGGCTTAGAGAGAAATGCCCTGGGAGAAAGAAGCAAGGAAGCACAGGAGCTGAGAGAGAGCAGCTGAGAGAGACATTTTGGAAAAAGGCACTTTGAAATGCAACCCAAGAGCAAAGGACCAGCAGATGCCAGCCATATACCTTGCTATCTGACAGAGGAAACCCAGATGCCAGCAGCTTTTCTTAAGATAAGTTATCTTTTTGTTGATGCCTTAATTTGGACATTTTCATGGCTTTAGAATTGTAACTTATACCTTAATAAATCCCCATTGCTAAAAGCCAACCCGTTTGTGGTATATTGCACTCCAGAAGATTTAGCAAACTGAAACACCATGAAAAGGGTTGGCTTGAACAATGAGAATCTTCTGGCTTACAGTTTTGAGGCCAGGAAAATATCCAAATCAAGGCATAATCAAGGTGACGCTTTCTCCCTAAAAACTGGCCGCTGGTGATCCTTAGCTCCTCTGTAACATGGCAAAGCACATGATGGCACTTCCTGGTCTCTTCTTTCCCTTCTGGTTCTATTTTAACTTCTTGCTTTTTATGGATTTCTCTCTGTATTTATTCTGTGTATAAAGAACTCCAGTAATAGGATTAAGTCTATCCTGGATGAGGTGGGTCACATCTTAACTGAAGTCGCCTCATCAAAAGGTCCTATGTACAATGGGTTCCTATGCACAGGAACAGATTAACTTTAAGAACATATTTTTCTTGGGTACATACAGCTTTAAACAACCACAAATCCTTTCACTGTTTTCCAGAATTTTGAGGGAGATAGCTATGCCAGTTTTTGCTAGTTGTTCAAAACATTTGTGGGGGAAATGTTACCCTTGAGCATCTTAGGGCACCATCTTGGTTGATCAGAAGCCCTACACCACTCTTTATTATATCCATAGAATATTAAACCATATAACTAGGGGAGTTACTCATAGACTTCACAAAATTAATATAATGGAACAATTAGGGAACATCCAAAAAAGATAACCAATGACATATGGCATGGTGGTAATGCTAATGTGCCATGCAATAAGTGCCATGCAATAAATGCTAATGTGCCATGCAATAATAAGTGGTATCATTGAAGTAATTTAAGAGAATGAGAAAATTGGAAAAATGTTACCATATATTATTGGGAACCTCATAGTGAAATTTTAGAATGTTGGAAACCAAAACAAATGCCTAATATAGCTAAAACAGTACTGTCAGAATTGGTGACAGCCATATCTTTTAGGGATGAGTTTACAGACTGGACTTTTAGGGAAAAAAAATTTTAAATGCCGTAGCTGAAAATTCCATAACCTTATTTGACTTGTAACCTTACAACCCAAAGATACATACACATGGGCACAATTCACTGTGAGGATATATAGACCAAAATTAGACCACTGGAAGTATATATGATGGTATACTATAACTCTTATAGCCCTGTAAAATTTCTGCAAAAGGATCCATGGGATTTATGTTCTACCTTTGTTTCAACAGGTGAATGATCTAAGGTATATCAAGTAATGATACAGAATAATGACTATTACAGAGAACATTACCCATGGTGGTATACTGTAGATTATCAAATGATACCAATTATTTCAAATCCTAGAATTTGGGAAACTAACTATTTACAGAAGTCATCTCTCATAGTTCACTGTACTATAGTAGCAAATACCTTACAATTTAATAAAAGAGAATTTATAGCTAGTGTGGGAGCAGACTTATTGTAGGTGGGACCTTTTGATTAGGCTGTTTCCATGGAGATGTAACCCATCCCATCCAATTGAGGGTGGGATCTTTTGATTAGTTTGTTTCCATGGAGATGTGACACTACTCATTCAAGGTGGGTCTTAATTAGTTTACTGGCATCCTGTATGAGAGGATAAAAGGCAGACACATTTTGAAGAGATCAGAGAGACACTTAGAGAGAAAATGCCCAGAGACATTTAGGAGACAGCTGTTGAAACCAGAACTGGAGATGCTAAGCTAAGAGATGAAGCCCAGAGTTTTCCCCAGAGAAGCTAAGTGAGAACTCACAAACACTTAATGAACAAGCCACTGGAATCAGAAACATAAAGCAATGCAACCTGGGAGCAAAGGACCAGCAGATGCCAGCCATGTGCCTTCCCAGCTGACAGAGGTGTTTCGGACACCATTGAACTTTCTTCAGTGAAGGTATCCACTTGTTGATGCCTTAGTCTGGACACTTTTATGGCCTTAGAACTGTAAATTTGTAACCTAGTAAAACCCCTTTATAAAAGCCAATTTACTTCTGGTATTTTGTATTCTGGTGGCTTTAGTAAACCAGAAGAGATAGGAACCTGGATATCACAATACAAGATAGAGGAAATGGATGTATAATTGGAAGATCTTTTTAAAGGCACAACAATATTTCAATGCCCATACAATGGCAGATCTCTCACATTTAGGACTTCAAATAAAAAAATGTATGTGAAATCAGGGATCGTGTTCAGGAACACAAAAGGGTAGAAGAATCATTGGACACTTAAAAACAGTAATAAATCAGGTGAATTTTAACACTCAAAATACTAGGAAAACTATCAACAAAATATAGCTAGAAAACTAATGAAACACATTGCAACAGAAGTTAAAAGATATGTGGGATATTTTAAGATATTTTAAGCATTTGTAACAGGTAGATATTGGGCACTGCATATTGCCAGTAATCTGACTAGATCCAAATTAAATGTGACTCATGATAATGTATGTGATTACTTAGGAGCCTGCAAAATACAAATATTAGACTTAAAGGAAGAAAACAAAAATCAGGATATTGCATTATGGGAATACCCCAGTTTTGAAGAGGAGTGTGGATGTGTAGAGTAGATCAAACACCCACAGAAATAGAATGCAAACTATCCAGAATATGGAAGAGTGGACATTAGGTACTTACCTCACCCCTTACTACACAGAGATACCAGAAATAAGCATAGCTATGACTTTAGCTGAATTGTCAGAGAAACTGCTGGTATATAATGTAGGTAATTGGACCATGATAATATGTTCTAAAAATGAAAAAAATACATACATTATTCGAATAAGGGAAGGGATATGGAATTTCTCCTCCAAGGTTGTATCAAATTTCAACAAATCACAAATGTAATGATTGTTGGAAAAATTTATTATACCCAGACCATAAAAGATAAAGGAACAAAGAGGTATATCATATTGCTAAGAAGGAATTAATTCTAATTAATGTAAATAAAACAGCAAAATGTAGGCAAGTGAAACAACACTTGGAGGAAAAGATGAAACAGGTCCAATCCTTATTACAGAAGGCAGAAAAGGGTCATGAGATACATGTTCCAGAAATAAAGACTGCACTAAATACTGCTCATATAGCAACAGAAGACTTTGCAGCATACTCTAGGACCGTGTATGCCTATTATTGTTATAAAAATGATATACACTTGGAAGAAAAATTGGCAAAGCAACACATTTAGGTGGTTTGGTCAGTTAAACTTTTGGAAATTTGAAGAATGGATGTTTGCGAATATTAAAGAAATTATAGCAGATTTCATATTGATAGTGTTAGAAATTGTAGTGCTAAAATTTCTTATTAAGACTGTGCAAAAATATTGTAATCCAAGATAGAAGAGTGAATAATTTTGCATTGAAATGTTAGTAATCTTGAATCTTAAAAACACTGTAAACAGGTTGACCACAATTAGAGGATAAACAACTTGAAGAAAACATGTTTTTTTAACAAGTGATAATCAAGACACTCGTGCAAGTAACATGGACTGGCTTGTTGCCTGCTAGACAGACACTCCCTGATGAAAAGTATTGATGAGTAGACCTCTGTGGCACAAAAATCCAGTGGAAAAGCCACTTTGGTATGTCAGGTAGACAGACTGACACCCGGAGGGTTCTGACTCTCGGTTGGAATGTCACCTTAATTGATGCATTACTACCCGCACCTACCCTCTGGCTTCTCACCTTCTACTGACACTACATCGGACTAGCTCCAGAAGCCTCTCCTTCAGTTAAAGGTACATGCTTTTAGAAACTCTGCTATTCTCCACCTTTAAATGCGTTGTGTGCCCTTGACCTGGTTATCGTGTATTGGTTGTGTTGGCAGTTTGCGATTAAGCAAGCAAATAAATTTCATCGAGCATTCAAACTATCATGCCAAATCTGCTATTGATGTGTTGCAAAAATTACCCTCTCTGTCCAGATGAGTAAATGGAGGTTGAAAAGATTAGGTGTCTGGCTTGGATCACATAGCTGTCAAAGATAGAGGTGGAATGCAAATTCTGGTTTCCTCAGTCGAAAACTAGGGGGCACAGAATTTTCAAAATATCTTTTCCTGATCCATATAATTACCCAAATAATCTGTAATTATTAACAATAATTGAAAAAAAAAGAACTTCACATTAAACCTGTGAGGTAGAGAGAACCTGTCCCTTCCAGAAACAGACTTGTTAAACTACTGGCTAATATCACAAGGCAAGTACAGGAGAAAGATGGGATTTGAAGTCAGGTTTCTACAGCTGCTATGAAGGATAACAGCCATTAAGGAGAACAATTGCTCTCAGGAATGACAAGACCAAAATATCTATGATTGTTTGTAATGTCTTTGCCTTTACATGATGTTCATTATAAATTAATTTTTCTCACTGTAGAAGATCTTTCTTTGTGAACCATGTGAACTCTATGAGTTATATTTCAAATGATCTTATTGGTAGATAAAGGAAAAGAAAACATTAATTAATCCTAAAGTGGATCTAGGAGATGCTGGCCAAAAAACGAACAGGTGTTTGTCCCTTTTCCACACTCTTTCAGACTTGAAAATGGAATAGCACAACTCTTGTTATTGTGGGTATGTGCTGAAGAAAACAGAAAAATCCAGTCAAGTTGTGCAGTGAGTATTATGAAAATAATATACGGAGAAATGTTTACTTGTCATCCAATTGAGAATGGAACTCTAGTACTTTTAGAATGTGAGCCAGATTTTAAAAGGAGAAAGCCAGCAAAAGTATACTTATTGTTTAATCACTCTTTCTTCTGGGAGCTCTCTAATTTAGCTAAAACCAGGATTTGAATTTGGCCTAGCTATAAATTAAACGAATACTACATGGCTATGCAGCTCTGCTCAAGAGTTTATTTGCTCTTACATTAAAAAATAACTCAGGTTACTCTCGATGGATTCATTAAAAACCCGGTTTCTCCACTTTATAGCTATTTTGCCTGGCAGATGGGATCTGGCTTTTTCCTTATGCTGCACTTTTTAAACTAAGTATATATGGTGGGATAGTAGTATACAGTACTGCCAACAAAAAGCCACATGTATATTTAAAAAAAAAATTGCATTATTTGGCATCTACTGTCCACACATGTTCATTTGGCTATTGCTAGTCTAAGCCAATTATATCCACAAGGGGAGTGGGTGTTTGAAATTTAAACATGGTGTTCTAAATTTTGTAAGAGAAAAGAGGTCTCCTGACAGGCAAATCAGCCTCTAATTCATTTTTAATGCAGTTGACAATTCCATAAATCATTGTCTCCCTCTTGTTGTGTGCCAGCTTCTGTGCTTCTTTTCAGCAGTCTGAAAAGAAAGTTTCTTTATGCTTTTGGGTGAGGGGTTCAGGGCTAGGTAAGGTTGTTTGAATGAGCCTTTAAGGAAGACTAACTTTGCCATGCAGAGAATAAAGAGCATTTCAACTAGAGACAACGCCGTGGGGTGTGGTGAATTCAGGGGTAGAAGTAATCTGATGTGGCTGGAGGGTGTATGGTAGGATGGATGTAGGAACAGAGGTTCGAAAAGCATGGTAGAGATGTTGAATTTCTTGCAATGTTCAAGAAGCCATCATCAAAAGTATTTTAAGCAAGTCATTTAGGCCTTAACCCTGTGAATGCTGAGAAATGGAGTATTACATTCCCACAAATGTGAAATGAAAACTGGATGCACTCTTCCCAGTAAAGAATATCTGTAGCATAGATTTAGAGTTAACAGTTCAGGCAACTATGGGTAAAAGTTATCTGGAAATATTGTCATGAAGCTAAGAACCAAAATATGTGATACCATAGTTAGATTACCTGATAATTTTTCTTTTTTTTTTTTTTTTTTTTCATTCTGATCTTTGAGAATCTGGAGGTTAGGAAAGAATGGGATACAGATGAAATTGGTGTAAAGGTTTTGTTTTGTTTTGTCTAAAATTAAGATCACTCACAGACTTTGTCTAATCATTGATTATATACAGATTAAAAAAACAATGCACATTCGTACTTTTTTATGCACCAAAAATAAGGATGGTTGAAAATGTGATTATATGTGAGTCTTGATCAGCATCTAGAGAATGAACTTGCTTTCATTTGGATTTGTCAAAATTGTACTACTTTCTAAAGTTTTCTGCTATAGATTTTAATCCCATAAGGTAGCTTTTTGGAATTGCATGCTTAGTATAATCAAAAGTTTGGCTTCCAGAGTCAGACAAACTTGAATTCTGCTCCAACTGGAAGCCATATGACCTCAAGCTGTTAGATTCCTCTTGGTCACAACTTTTTCAGTTGTTAAAAAGAAAATCGTAGCTACTAAAAAGTTACTGTTAAGATAAAATGTTTGAAAAATGCTTACTACAGTGGCTGGTAATATATATATATATATATATATATATAATTTGACAAATATCACTAACAAATTATTTAATTGGTTATATAATATAATAATATAATCATTATCACTGAAAGTTAAGATTGAGAAAAACATTTGGAAAAACAACTTTATCCACACACCTGAGCCAGTTGACTCACTGTATTTACTTTAGTAAATAATCATGAAAAGGGTAATAATATTCATATGCTTATAATACATTAGCATTTAAGAAGAATTCCAATATGAACAAATAATTTGGCCTCTGTGCTGAAACTGTTAGTTAGTAAAGTTGAAGAACTCTTATAATCTAAAAAGAAAAAGATATCTGGGCAGAACATCCAAAGAGGAAAGCACCTATAAATTCATCCTTGAATGGATGAAGGAAATGAAGGGGAAAGGAGAACCTCTCAAATAGATTCGTTTCTCATAACAAATAGTTTCAGATCATCCAAGTGGAAAAAAAGAAAAACAGTTAATTGGCATTGTTCAAGTCAAATAATGGGATCTAACAAATATCAAACTTACTTAAACTTCTTTCAAAAGCTAGTTATTGATTTCTAAAGTATAGACAATTCATTCCAAAAGTAGTATTGCAATTATGCCTATTACTCTTAAATTATACATTATCCCAAAGAAAACTTATAAAAACTCTTATTTAAAATAAGCACTATTTTTACAAAATTTTGTTAAAAAATACTACATTGAGTGAAACTTTGGGCTCTCTTTTAACTTTTTACATGTACAGATTGAAACACAGTTGTTGTATTTACCTATTATTTAAATTATTGGAGAAGTAGTTCTCAAACTATGTAATAGTGTGCTGAAAACTTGGTAAAGTGTTCTATTACTTAGTTGAATATAGCAAATCTTCCTGTAAGTTCACATTTCTTTTAGAATTTTCTAATTTAACAGTTTCACCAATAAAACTTTTTAAAAAAACCCTGATGCTCAGTAATTATTGACTCTGACAAAGTGAATGACCAGGTTTCTTAAATATTTTGATGGAAATTCTCAGAAAGGTGATTGTGCTTAACTGAACAGTTCAATTTTCTGGTCATATATACTCATGTTTGAGATTTCTGTATTGCATACATATAAAGAGTTAACATTTCTCTAAGTATTGATTACAGTTAATATAACATGATTAAATATTCCAATAATTCTTGTTTTACCTTGAGCACCCTGATATTTGGGTTTTTTACATCTTGATCAAGTTTGAGAACCACTGCTTTGGAAGTACTCACAAATACAAATAATACATGTTTTTCTTATTATTGAAAATTTCCTTAATGTGTCTTTGTTAAATAAATAAAAAACAAGGCAGTGCATTTGGTTATTCAAATTTATATAGAATAGATTAATAGGCATATTCTGGGATTCCCATCATATGTGCTCTCACACTAATGGAAAAAAAATAATAAAGTCAAAGTAACTTTTTCTTTTGGCTTTAGGTGGGTTATTAGGCAATAACGCTTCTCAGAACTTTCTTTGACACTTACATAATTAGTGGAAAGGAAGAATTCCATGTTTGTGGGGCTGTTAGTCTAGACAATTGTGCTTATCACTCGCTATAAAAATTGATAGCTATGACAACTTATATATTGCTAAAATATGTTGGCAAAATAACCTTTAAAAATATAGGGTATAAAGTTTGAATAATATATGCGAACTTTTAAAAATCAGATTTTTTTTTTTTGGAAGACAGTGAAATCATTACAGGGCCATAAACCTTTCATCAGCTTCAATTCCTATATCTATATTTCACTACTGCTCTCGGACATAGTATGGATATCTAATAAATGGTGACACCACAAGTTTGGAGGTCTATGCCACTAAAGCCGCAATTCAAAGCAATTTCTGTATAGCAAAGTTCAGTGACCCTCTAACCAAAAGAATTTCTCACACGTGAGAAAAAAGAGGCAGCATTCAAAAGGCATAATAAGAACGAAGTAAGAGACCAGAGATAAGAGATCAGAAATTCTTGGTTCTGTGATTTTTTGTTGTGGCACCTAATTCTCAAGCCTCAGTTTCCTCACCTATAAAGCAAAAGACCAGAGGAGCTTTAAGTTCTCTTCCTAGTCTAACTTTCTTTGATTACAGGTGTACAGAATTCTCTACTCCATAAATGTTGCCCCCCCCTTTTTTTTTTTGGTTATCTAATTATGACATAGATAATCCCAAATTATGACTAGAGGCTATATTTTAGCCTGAACCCTATATGAGTGGAGATTAGTTTTGTTTCCTAATTTATTAATTTTAAAATTTAAATTGATATCTATAAAACACTGGTGAACTAAAATTATAAGTGAGAAAGGTGATTTTTTTCTAAGTACGAGGGTGTGTACATTTAAGTGCAATATTTGCAATTTTTAATGGCTTTTTTAGCAGAGGTGTCTTACATAAATAATCCCAAAGAAAGTTCCCCTTAAATGGTCACCATAACTAACATATAAGTCTGTGTGTGAGAGAGAGATTGGGAGATATAATCTATATTAAATATTATGTTTACTAAATAATACAGAGATTGTTAGCTAATAATTTATAGATCATAATAACTTTAGCATTATTGGAATCCACCCACTTCTATTATGACATGACACCAACTTATATAACCATTTAATATTTCTCACAAAAGGAATTATACTCATTTCAGTGTGCTATTAAACATTCTCTCCTTGGAATTTTTAATGCATTTAAATAATCCCCATGGGTTATTCAAAATATGGTATGTAAAAGATACTATAAAATGCCCAGATGTTAGCACAACCTTGGCCTTTTATTTTTCTAACATGCATTCCTGTATACCTTTTATAACATCCAGTTTAAAAATGCAATTTTTTATACATCTTCCTAATTGTCCTTGATGTTTGAAAATTATTTATTCAATTTCTTCTCTTAAATCAGATAAGAAAGGAAGGCAGAGTTTTTTAAAGAGCTTCATCAACATTTTACTTTGCATTTCCAATGCTCCATTTTGAGAAATACTTACTGGCACATAGGGGACCCATGGAAAACTATAAAGTAAGCCTTATAACTTACTATAAAGTAAGCCGTCTAAGCCTTGCTTAGAATTCTCTCAGGCAATTACTAGAAACACCAATAAAAATGTGTGATCAGGGTATCCAGACCAAGGATGTTTCTGAGGACTCACTCAAGTAGACCTTTATGCCTGCTTTCCACAAAAGGTAGCCCTTGGGATACAAGTTCTTCAAAATGCTCCTCAAAAAAGGAGCCCCTAGTTAAACACATTCAGAACTCTTTGCATACTCTACCTTGCTATTGGAGATTCACACATCACAATAGCATATTAGAGTTCCTAACAAGTATTTGAGTGAAGTGTACTATTTAGTTCCATTTAACGGAGTCTTCTAGTGTTGGTGTATTATTGACTATAGGGCCAACTGTCCCCCCCTTCCCCTGCCTTTTTTCCTTTACTAAATACTATTAATTTGTATTCTGTGGAACATACATGGCAAAGCACAGCTCAATGCCTTGGGAGCCCCTGTAGCATTGCCTTGGTTCTGTGGCTGCCTCAAGGCCAGAGTAGAGTACAGGGAGCAGATATTTAGGAGGAAGGGTAGAAAATCTGGGAAACCAATGAGGGTTGTTACAAAGAGAATTACAAGTTCAATTACCATTTCATAGAACACAATGAGTTTGCTGATTGTTTCATGTTTTCTCAGCATGTTCAGAAACATGATAAAGTGGACCAGCTGCAACTGCGATATACTTGGTGGAAAATGACTGCTCCCCTACTCACATGACCCCCACAAAATGTGTAATATAACGCTGCTTAAATGTGAAAAATGTCTTTGTTCCAGAAATGCCTAGCAAATAGGAAGAAGTTTATAGAAAGTGTATTTTCAGATAACTAAGTATTTAATGGAGTATGGAGAATTTCAGAAATGCAGACACAGGTTATGTTATTCAAGTAGAGGACCAACCACTGGAACCTGAAGACCCTACATGTGTCTCAGCTGGCATCAAGTTCTTCCTACATTGAAAGAAGTAATCTAATTTTGTTTTGAGGCCCCATTAAAATAGCAATATATTTTTATTGCTCATGAGAATTACTTGGCTTGTAATAAAACCAGATTCTTAAAATGTCTAAAAACCTTCCTCTATCATTAAGAATTGCCTATCTTGACCAAAAGGGAAGGCAGTAGTGGATGCAGAAAAGGGTGAGAGAGTTGTCAGAACAGGAGGAATGATGTATTATTTTTCTCTATTTCCTCTAAATCTTCTTCCCATTAGGGCTATATCAACAAATTTGAAAGTAGACTTCCCTTTCACATTGTAAAGAATAATATATTTTTCTATAAATGTGAAATGGTATTTCATGAGTTTTTTTTCAATATTTCATTTCCTGTGGTGGCAATAAGTGTAAAACCTGCTATGAGGATTTTTTTAAGGTCAGGCAGAATATTTTTAATTTATCAAAGTGTATATTAATATCTGAGAATTAACTTAAATGTGTGAGAAATACCCTTAGGAAAAGATTAATGAACTGTAAAAGGATTGATGAATTATAAAACTGACTGCAAAACTAAGAATATGCAAAATCACTGGGTTGGCTAATATAGTCTACTAGACTATAAATTATATGAGGGCAGGGAACACACCCATCTTGTTCACCACTATATCTTTCCTGCTTAGGACAGTATCTATATATAAAAACATAATAAATATTTTTGAGTGATTTAGCGAAATCAGGATAAAATTAAAAAGCAGAAAATTACTTTTTTTAGGCAATGGTTAAAAAGTGACAGTGATGAAGACATTTTTTTTTCAGTCCACAATTGACCAGTCACTTAGATATCTAATCAGTCATGGGTTCCATTATGCATCAGACCATGTTAAACACTATCTCCCAAATTCATCCAAATCTCCATATGGAATTTTATTCACAAACCAATGCTCTGCATTTCAAGAGACCAATATTATCTGCACTTAAGCACTTCAAATCCAATTCTTCACATGAATCTTTTTTGTCTGTTGAACTATTGTTGCACTTTTCTCATAAAGATTGAGCAATAAGTTATATTTCATAATTTTCTTACATTCTTTTTAAGTAGAGACATTAGTATGAATTTTTCTGTATCAAGTGGAAGAAAAATAATACATAAAAATGTTAACATGTTATATGAATTAATTGCTATTCCTTGAAATTTGATCGATAATGCATAAAAATGTTAAAATGAGGAATGATTAAGTGATGTTTCATTTAATCCAGACATAAATTCAGAGATGAAAGAGTATGTCAATATTTGGAAGCCTGTAAAAGGAGGCATCTATTTTACCACATTTAGATATATTTCCTTGGATTTAATATATGGCATTTGTGTTTTTTTATTTAGAAAAATTAAAATATAAATAGGAAAGTGGAGCACAGTTTCCACATGATTAGTTAAAAGGGACAAAAGTTTGGAATCATTTTGAAATAAATCTATTTTAAAAGCTGAGCTACTTTGATTTTTTTTGTATTATAGAACCATGAAAATTTATTTCAACGGAATTGCATACATAACTCCTAGAGTGTAGACAGATGTGATTATTTGTTCACTTCATCAAAATGCTCTTTAAATTCTTGCTATAGCTGTATTACCAGCTCCTGGAGAAACCAAGGTGAAAGAGGCCCAGGAGAAGCCAAATTCTCTTTGCTATTTCTAACAAAGGAAATGCCATTCTTGCCTCTAACTCTTGGAATGATTTCCAAGTTCTCTAAAAATAATTTAACCTGTGTCAAATAGCTGTCTCATCTGGAAAACTCAATAACGGAATGCAGAAGTTAGAAAAAGTAAGAGAAAGTTAGGTGTTACACTGAAATGGTATATCCTAGGCATGTTGGATTGAAACTCCAAATTAGCCAACACACTTCTATACATCTGCTCACTTTTCTTTAAATGTGAGCTATATTCTTGCAGAAAACCTAATAATCTTCCCTCTGATCTTGTATTTCAAATGAAAGAGCCAGCAATATCACAGCATAGGCACCTTTGTATAGAGGTTAAGTGTTACGGGTGAATGGATTTCCACTGGGGGTATTTTTACATTTAAAGGGCAGTTCATACAGTGAGGGAGCAATAATATTTATAAAAATATTTAATACAAAATATTCCAATTTTACTTTGAATTTTCATTTAAAGAGGACAGGCCTATTAAATTATGCCTCACTTTAAACAATAGTTGACTTCTTTAAAATTTTGTGCAGATGATTACTTGGTAGCCAAATCACACTTCACTATACCTGAATAACTGGTTACATGTAGAAACCTCAGGAAAATCCTTGTATAAAGCTGAAGTGAAAAGTATGCTTTATTCATTTGTTCAAAAATTTTGGTTTTTTTGACTACTATTTTCATAATTTGAAACATCAGTTACTCAAAAATGATTTCTTTAAATTCAGTACATGATTTTGCAAAAATTGTATTTTGAAGTTTCTCACTGCTTGTGCTGGTTTGAACCTATTAGGTCCCCACAAAAGCCATGTTCTTTAATGCAGTCTTGTGCGGGCAGACTTATTATTCTCTTGATTAGGGTGGGACTTTTGATTAGGTTTTCTCCATGGAGATGTGACCCACCCAACTATAGGTGAGACCTTTTGATTAGATTATTTCCATGGAGGTGTGGCCTCCCATCTGGTGATTAGTTCACTGGAGTCCATAAGAGAGTCTAGAGCACACACAGACCCTGATGCTTGGAGACATTTCAAGATGCAGAGAGAAAGATGTTTGGAGATGCTAAGCTAAGAGATGAAGCCCAGAGTTTGTCCTGGAGAAGCTGAGAGGACCCCCAGATGCTTAGAGAGAAATGCCCCAGAAGAACCAAGCTGAGAGCTGAGAGAAGCTAAGAGAGACAGAAGCCCAGAGACATTTTGGAGAATGCCATTTTTGAAATGCAATCCTAGAGCAAAGGACCAGCAGATGCCAGCCATGTGCTTTCCCAGCTAACAGTTCTTCAATGAAGAGATCCTCTTGTTGATGCCTTAATTTGGACACCTTTATGGCCTTAGAACTATGAATTTGTAACCTAATAAATCCCCTTTGTAAAAGCCAATCCATTTCTGGTATTTTGCATAATGGCAGCTTAAGCAAACCAAAACAGTGCTAAAAGAAGATGAATATTTATTATATGTTTGGCCTATATATAAAATGTCATTGCCTTGAATGGTTTTCAGTCATCTGGTAGTGTCCTCAAGTGGACAAACTGAAGCATTTTTAGATGGATAGCTTACTACATGCCTCTGTACTAACTTTTGCAGGATGCCATCTAAATCAAGATTTTTCAAGGTAAACAAAATATGATGGAAACATTCTGGTTTTTAAACATTTTTTTAGCTTCTAATCTGTAAGACAACTTATATAAAGTTTTTTAAAAATGGGTTACACTGTCTTGCATTAGCTCGTGTTGACTGGTATAAGGATGAAGGTAGAACTGAATTTGCCTAAAGGGTCATGAAATTGTGACTATAGGTTCATACGCCATGACTTTGCTTTCCATGCTTTCATAATTTGTTTTAGAATTTGGAGTGGAAAAGAGGTTGGAAGAACACAATATAAAGAACATGTGCCAGTTGCCAAGAATTGTGCTTGACATTTTACTTATGGCTTCTCATTTATTAAGAGTTAAGCTCTGTATAAGCTTTAAAAAAAACAAAAAAACAAAAAACAAAACAAAAACAAAAACAAAAAACAGCCAAAGGAAGTCCCTTACCCTTTCTTTCATAACAAATCAAGAATTTCTCTTCTGTCTAAACAAGAGAGAAAATCTCTAATAAAGAAGAGAAATCTGATTTTTTGCTCTTTTCCCTGTTTGCATTTGCTGTTTTTTAAGAGTCTTATAATGAAGGAAGTCTGGAATGGGGGTGGCAGATCAAAGATAGAATGTGGCTTATATTTGTCTTATTTTGTTTTATGCAGATCATATGGTGATAGTTGTAAGAGGCTTGAAAATTAGACATAAGGAAAATAGGTAAATATTGAGAATAAAGCAGAGTTTTCAATTAATTCGAAGTAATAGAACAGCAATCACTGATGAAAATACTTAAAATAAATTTAAACATAAAATTTTAATTCCAAATATGGTAGATGGAAAAAAATAAGGGTAAATTGATTATGGCTCTTTAAAGGCTAAATTGAGGAGAATTAGAAAGTTGTCTAATTCTTTTATTTCATTTAATAGCATTAAACTTGGCACAGCTCCCTTGATAGGTATCATTATATCTCTGTTAAATGAGTAACATGCTGAGATGCAGGAAGATAAACAGCAAGGATCAGAAACTATATTGAATTGGTAACACCAAGCATTTTTCATAAATCCTTCAGCAAGTTCTATGGTGTTTTCATTTAAAGGATGCTCTAGACGTTATGCATAAGTCAAATATCTATTCATATAATTTCAATATTTTCTATTTTTATTCTGGTAAAGCATGGGTAACAACATTTTCAGTCAAGAAAATGACTGTTCTCTAATGAGATTTTGCCAGTCTTCTGAAATTTTAAATGCTTGTAAACTATTTGAGACCAAAAATAAAATTGTGTTTATTGTAGAATCTCTTTTGGATTTATTCCAGGGCATATCTCATGCTTACAAATGGCTGTAGAGCTGACCTAAATTATGAGCAATTTGGGTCAAGATTACCAAAGTGGAATAGAAGTGTGTGCAGCAATTCCAAATTTGTTCCCCCAGAGTAGCTGTGATGCTTAAGATCATGTGTCAACTTGGCCCAGGTGCCTGGTCAAGCAAGCACTGGCCTAACCATTACTGCAAGGACATTTGTGTCTGGTTAATAAATCAGAAGGCTGGCTTATTAAATCATCAATCAATTGACTGCATCTGTGGCTGATTGCATCAACAAAGGAGGTGTCTTCCACATTAGGAGAATTCAATCAGCTGGATTTAATCCAATCAGTTGAAGACTTTTAAGGGAGAAGAGAGAGAACTTTCATTTCTTCAGCCAGGCTGCCTTTCCTGGGGAGTTCATGGAAGACCTTCACTGGAGTTGCCAGCTCACTGCCTGCCCTATGGAATTTGGACTTGTGTTGTCTGCCTTACGGAATTTGGACTCATGCATTTCACAGTTGCGTGAGTCACTTTTATAAAATCTCATATTTACAGATAGCTCCTGTTGGTTCTGTTTCCCTAGAGAACCCTAACTAATAAAGTAGCCTAAGAACTTGCCTTGATCACTTCTACCCACTTTTTTCCTGTCTGCTGGCCAGTCACCATACAACACCACTAAGCATTGTGATGATTCACTGTAAATGTGCACATCATACTTTTACCCTGATTTTTATGTGGCTAAAGGCTTAATAGTCTCCTATCCCAAAAAATCATGTTCGAAATACAATACATTAGCAATCTGAAATAGTTAGCTGTTTTACTATTATTTCTTGGAATTCAATAAGAAGTAGAATACTGACAATAAATAGATGAAATTCTAGACATTTCTAAAGAGGATCCAGTTACTTAACAGCCACCGAGGTCTTCAGTGAATAAGTGTGAATATTTCATTGCAGTCCAACCTGAACTGAAAAGCAGTTCTTACTTCCAAATTTAAATACTGCCTGTGCATATATATTTTTTTAAGGTTCATTTATTAGTCCAAATGCTACCATGGTTGGGATCTTGAAAAAACATTTTCTTATTTTTGGGTATGTTCTTCAGCAAAAGGAAGTTGGGAAGACTAGAGAATGGAATGTGTGCTTTGAGGCCATAAAGTTGAGATGTTCTGTTTTTTACCTCACAACGGGCAAGGCTGGGCTGGAGACAGTTGAGTAAGTACATTACTCTGCCAAAGTTAAGATGATGAACCGTGGGTGAACCTCGGCAAAACTCACCACCAGAAAAGCTCTTAGTATTTGGTTTTTGAGGCTCATCCAAACCCTTTTCCTTGCAGGCCAGGCCCATTTTCTTGGAGGGGCAAGTGCAGTTCCCACTGAGAGGGCTACAAGTTGCTGCATGAGCACACTGACACGCCAGAGCTCAGTTAGGGCCCTACTGGCGTGACCTGCATTTTGTGAGGGGAAACTAAAAAGGAATTCAAATATGCTCTTTAATCACATTGTTGTTTCACTATTATTTCTTGGAATTCAATAAGATAATGATAGACTTGTAAAGAAGCCTGGGTAACCACATGGTATCATCTCCCCATGCTGGAATGTTACATAAGAGTAGAAACTTTAATGGAAAAGAGGGGGGAGGGTAGAGTGTCAAGGAAGTTAGCGATGAAATTGAAAAGAGGAGAAGACGGGACAACAACTTATACTTTAAAAGTGCCTCCTCAGAATTAGATTATTTGGTAGAGCTTACAACACTAGCATTGTAAGGGACACAGGAAAAATGAATTAGTTGCCTCGAGGTCAGAAAACGGCAACCCTTACCCAGAATGCACAAAACATGAGATTTATCCTTAAAATAAACGTTGAAAGCACGATTATTTGTGCTTATGTTGTTGAAAATGAAATGGCTTTAAATTCAACTCTTTCTTCTCTTAAAATATATCAAAAGGCCTATAGATCCCCCGTGTTGCTGCTGCTGTAAATTCCTGCTGTAGTAAAGGGGTACAGCTGTCTTTGAATTGAATTGCATTGTGCTTGTGTCAGGTAGAAAAATGGAGACTATAAAGTGTTAGCTTTATGAAAATAACTAAATATGGACTAAAAGGAACGCTCCAAACATTATACCCCACACCCAGCAGAGAATTAGCAGAGAATTAACAGGTTCTGTTTCTGAAGAATTGTGAAGATAAGAAGAAAGGCCAGCCCATGGGAGCAGTAAATGGGTTCCTAATTCCTAGTTAGGCAGGCAGAACTGGAAAGTAACTCAATTTACCAACCTTTACGGATTAGAGAAGGGTCACTCTGCAATCCTAACAATCACCTACCTTTGTACAGTTTACAAAGTGAGTTCTTAATACGTTGTCTCAGGTGGTTGTAACAAATACCTGTGAGATAGGCAAGGGAGTGAATTAGGCTCTCCCATTCCAGAAAGAATTAAAATAAATGGCAGAACTAGGGTTCTGACTTCTCATCTAGTGCTCTTTCCTCATCCTGCACTACCATGTGAGAAGACTCAACGTATCAAGCGTATATAGAAGAAAACCTGAATTAGGAAGTGGAGCTGGAAATGAAGTTAGGTAATAGCAATATGAACATGAAGATATAGGTACTAGAGCAAATTCTGAGTCTGTATGCAAAATTTTGTTAAAAATTTATTGCCTCAAAATCCTCTCTTACTGGGCTGGAGATTGGTTGCCCCTAAACACTCCACAAGCAGTTCAATGTTTATTTTTTCATTCTCTTGGATTAGGAAGATAGGCTACATTGTGGTCTACCTCTCTTGCCTTAATTAACTGTTAGATTTTTAACACAGCGTAAATGGAAATGAATAAATCAATCATGCAATTAATTCTTTTTACAAAGGCACAATATTAGCAACAGCAATTTCCATCCCTCATTAAATGAAGGAACAACACAACAGGTAGATAAAAGGAGTTTTGGAGGCAATTCTGAAATGAATGTTTTCTTTCAAACACAACAATCTTTGTGAAAATTAAAAAGAAAAAGTCTATGATTTCAAATTCAGCCCAACACACACATCTATATCCAGTGTGCGAGAAGTTTCCTTAGTTTTGGTAGTAAGACCTAGTTTTCTTATTTGAAAGAGTTATGAATCAGGATCTCTCCTGAACAGCCCAGAATCTGATTTTAATTTACAAAAATACCACATTTTCATTTTAATAACGATGTGTATTTAAGACATCTGTTTGAATGTCTGCAAATGTTAATTTACCAAGGAGGGGTAATAATCCAATAAAAAGCTGCTACATTCTTTTATGAATTAACGTCATGGCTGTTTAATAGGTCCTTTACCAGAGTTCAAATTAAAATGAGGTCTTTTATCTTTATGGTGCCTGAATAGACACAGCTGCTCACAGTTAATATCACAGATGAACTGTGCCTAATTGAAAATAAAAATGCAAATAAAAGACCTTATAGTACATCTGTGTATGCCATGGGTACCCCCCAAAGAGCACATGACAAGAGGGGCCTTGAATTGTCCATAGAGAATGGATATTTAGATACATATGACTCATAGTCATGTGGTAATTTACTTGTGGATGATATGAGAGACAAAATGATAAAGGGATTTAAGTTGTACAGTATAGAGTGGGCTTTTAATTTCTTTTCTGTTCATAAGCTCTTTTAATTTAGTGGCTATCTTTAAGCCCCTGCTCAGTGCTGTCCAATAGAACTTTCTGCAAAGATGGAAATGCTCTATACTGTGCTATCCAATATGGTAGCCGCTAGCCCATATGTGGGCCATTGAGCACTTGAAATGTGACTTCTATGACTGAGGAACTGAATTTTAAATTAAATTTAATTTAAATTAAATAGCAACATGTGGTTAGTGACTACCATATTGGACAGTGCAGCTAGACAATCAAAAGTAAGTCCCATTCCCTTCTTTTCCTTAACAGGCAGCATAGTGGAGATGTTAAAAGTCTGGCTCTGGACCCAGATTTCCTGGTTCAAATCCCAAATCTGACACTTACTGATTGCGGCTTTTGGCAAGTTAAAGGAGCTTTTTTTTGCTCCAGCTTCTTCATCTATAAAACAGGAATGATGATGATAGTAAAAGTGCCTGGCACATAATAAGCCTCAATAAAACTAGTCTTTTCTTCACTGTTCAGGTGGAGCCACAACTGCTAAGAGCATTCAGCTTGTAGTGACTATTTCCTTGGTGATATGCTGTACTGTGATTTCTCCAAGACATGTGGGTATTTGTTGCGGCAGATTTGGTTGAGATATAACAACTTTCAGGCATGCTTCTGTCTACAACAACTCCAGAAGGAATGCTGAGAAGAGAAACAAGAACGACTTCAAGAAACATTTGCTGAAAACTATCATATGTTAGAGCTTATTCTATGCTCTTTTGATAAAAGATAAATAAACATGGATCCTACTCTCAAGAAACCTATAATGCAGTGCAACACAAGGATCAGAGACTTAAATGGATGGCTTTGCAAAATGTAAACTACAGCATCAGAATATCCCAAAGGCTTCGTACTTAATATTCATAACCCCTTGGCCACATTTCACAAGTCTGTAAAGAAGGAAAGAAGAAGGGATAGAAAAGAACACTGCCTTCTTGAAGAGCCATTGGAGGTTCCTTATTCTGGCTTACATAAACCTTTCACACCTATAGGATTGTGCATTAATAGCACAGCATGGGGTCTGGAACCAGACTGCCTGGGTTCAAATCCTGGCTCTGCCACTTACTACCTTTGTGTGCCTCAGCCTCCTCATCTGTCATAAGAGTAGTAATCTCATATGGTTGTTGTGAGGATTCAATGAATTTATATATGTATTATATTTAGGATGGCACCTGGCATTCAAAGAAGCAGATTTTTTTTTCTTTTTTTTTGGCTTTTACTTGGAAGCAAGCTGAGTGGGAGGTGGTAGAACGGTATTGGGTGAATAGCACTCTTCTGTGGCCTGGAAGGTAACTGTGACTGTCTCAGCATTATTGGAAGCATAAATTACAGAATCATAGATGATTAGTGCTAGATATGAACTCAGAAATACCTAACCCAAACCCCTTGTCATTGTAGATGAGGAAAGTAGATTCTGAGATTAAACATTCTACTTTGGGTCATAATCTGAGGTAGGGTCAGACCTTCAGGGCTATTGTAAATTATATGAACATTTTCATCTAGTAAACATTCACTAAATCTATTAGCAAATGATTAGTCAGCAATTTACTCAATCTCTCCTCTTCTTAAGATAGTCTCTTAAGAATTAGAACCCCTTATTTTAGATCATTCTTATGGGTAGAAAGGAAAATATAATATAAATCACTTTCAAATTCCAAAGAATAGCTGGGAGCTCGGTTCTCAAGAATGCTACCCAGACCTTA
This sequence comes from Choloepus didactylus, assembly GCF_015220235.1. Classification (NCBI taxonomy): domain Eukaryota; kingdom Metazoa; phylum Chordata; class Mammalia; order Pilosa; family Megalonychidae; genus Choloepus; species Choloepus didactylus. The sequence goes on from NC_051307.1 coordinate 124,902,677, forward strand.
CCTTAATTGACTTAATTCTAGTAATTTCTTTAATCACCTTTTTGATTAGGGTATTCAGCTGTATCTGTCAGGTACTTATAAAGTGCTCTGTCAGCCGTAGTGCTGGTTTTTTGGTGCCTGTGATACAACTACAAACTCAGATAAATCACACTAACTGCAAGGTTTCAAGCAATGTTGGGGAAGTGTTCTTAACTAAGGTGACATTTCCAGTAGGAAAATGTCTATAGACCTCTGCATAACCCACAGGTCAGAGGCGCCTCCCGAGGTACTTTGGATCACACCAGCATCACATCTGGCTCCCATTCTTACAGGTGGACAGAGGCATTTTCCAGTAATTGGGTAGCAGGGACATCTTCCTTCACAGTCACAAAGTAGATGACAATTGTCTCCAAACATTCCAGGTGAACACTCTATCAAGGAAAGAGAAATGCTGAAAATGAACCCTGTGAGATTTTACTGATGATACTAGATTGAGATTAAAGGCACATTTTCCTCAAGATTGAACCCCAATTAGCAAATGGGGGTGATGAAATGAGTTTCTGCTAATCAGAGGGAGAGAACAAAGTTTTGTAATTCTCAAAAAGAAGCTCCATTTTATACCTTATTCTACTATCAAGCCTAAAAATTGATTTACTTAAACACTGCTTCATGTTTGTTAGAATGTAAACTTTTTGAAGATAGGAACACAAGGATGGGGACTGGGTTTATAACCAAGTGCATTACTTTTAATGTTTTTCCTTAATGTTATTTAAGCTCCATGTTTTCTGCTATATCTCCAGAATTTAACACAGTAGCAGGCATATAATAGGTGCTCATTTTATTGAATCACTAAATGACAAATGAATAAGTGAATGAAGGATAGACAAGAGATACCATACTGTATAGCTCCAATGACATCTGAGAATATTTGTATACTCACACCACATTTGACTAATATACAAATCGTTTTTAAAGGCCAAAGGCAATAACTTTTTAAAGGCCAAAGGCAATAACTTTGATTCACATAAGTTAAATTATGACTATCATTATGTTAGCATTATCATAATAATGATTGTTATAACCATATGAATAAAAGTTGCTAAGTAAAATAAAATGGTTGCCTGTATTGGGCATTGCTAGGAGGGACCCCTTTCAGAGAAAAGGTTTTCCAAAAGACAGAAACAATTGAGCTGTAGGGGCTTTCCAAAAAAAATGGAACAATAGAATGTACCCTACAGAATTGCAGATAAGCAATACCTGGTAATAAATTAGTTTTGGTTTAGTAGAGATAGCTTATCAGAATACACAAGTGTACCATACAAATCAAGGTTTATCTGCTACCCACTTTGTAAGACACCACCATGTAAAATAGAAACTTAATGTCAGCTAATCAGAACATTTCCTTACCTTGTATTGCATTTGCCCTATATCAGCTTCCCCTTTTCACCCCCTTGATAGAGCACCTTTCCACATGCAGTTTAGATGCTGCCCAATTCATGAATTGTAAACCCGTCAAATAAACTCCCATAATTAATATCTTGTCTACTTTTTAAACAATTTTTTAACAACAAAAATCAGGTAATATAAGACAAATGGGATGTGGCATTGTTTACTGAGAACTATGTAGTTTGGCCTTATTTAAACTATGTGTTTTGTTCTGATAATGTCCCTCTTAGGGCTTTAGAATATTTTATTTAAAACTGAGTAGCCCAAATTCTCACTGTATATTTTTATCCAGACACAGGGTTGCGACTCATGTCCAGTGATATTTTCTTGTATTTCAATACTACTGAATCCAATACTTAAGCCACACCCTTTTTTTCTTTATCGGAGAAATTGTGGATTTACAGAACAATCGTGCATAAAATACAGGATTCCTACATACCACCCTACTACTCACAACTTGCGTCGTGGAACCTATGCCAAATTTATGATAGTATATGTTTTTAATTGTACTATTAACTATCGAATTCCTATATTTGCATGCTTAACAGCTCTCTGGCTATACATTTTTCACCCTGGCTGCCATGGAAACCTGCTGAGCAAAACCACCAGCCACTAGTTGCGTTACAACTGGCTCCGTTTTTGCAGTCACAGACATGAGCACAGTTCAACCAAGAAATCCAGGAGGGCATGCTAAAAAATGGAAATGTTCAAATTATATTTTGGCTTTAAAAATAAAGAAAAGCAAATATAAGGGACATACTGTAGGTCCTCTCTTTCATTTGACCAAATACGGAGACAAGAGGGGTACTGGGAAATCGAGAAAAAAAGTTTCGATTTTAGTCTAGATTAAAACGTCTAGAGTAACATAAAACAAATAAGCAGTTTCCTTGCCTGTATTTTGCCTAAAGGTAGCCAGAGGAAGGAGAATAATCTTATTCAAAAAAGACCAGCAGGTGCCTCCTCTTGGTATGTCTCCTGCCTGCACCTACTCCAAATGAATAGAGAACCATAGAACGGATTATCGGGTGGAAGTGCCAAACAGGATAAACAGGTGCGATTAGTTATTCATGGCAATTGTCAACTTCTAGAATTTAAACCAGGGCTAGGAATGGAAATGGATTGCGGGGGTGTACACTGAATGGTTAATAGTTTAATTTGATACAATGTGAATGCATAACTTTTATGATTAAGAAAGTTTTTAAAGTTTAAAATGTATAAACACAATAATATGGCCACATTATTTTCCGTTTACCATGTTCACAGCTTTGGCTATAGTAGCCTTTGGGGCACTCACAGCTTCCAGAAAACCTGTTGCAAACTCCATTGTTTTGACAAGTGCAATTAAAATGGCAGCCTGAGCCATGTTAACCAGGACAATATTCTGAAAAAGAAATCACCATAGAATTAGTTCTAGTTAAAGATACTTGATCTTGTAATGAGTTCCATGACAGCAAAAAACAGTGGACTTAATGAAAATATGAAAGCAAACTATTAGAGAATTTAATCAAGATAAAAGCAAGAAAGCACAAATTCACAAAATTAAATCAAAATATAAGGAAATGACCATCAAGACAGATAAATATAAAAATTATAATGCAAATAAATTCAAAAACATAAATAAAATGGAAAATGATATAGAAACCTACAACTTACCAAAATTGTCCTAATTTGAGACTAAAAACCTAAAAAGATCAATTATAATAGGAAAAAAACATAAAGAATAGTAAAAGTGGTCCTGCATTAAGAAAGAAAGAGAGAAAGAAAGAAAGAAAGAAAGAAAGAAAGAAAGAAAGGAAGAAAAGCACCATGCCCGTGTTTCACAGGGAATTCTAGAAACATCTATAAATCAGATGATTACCATACTACTTAAAGTATTCTAGACATTGAAGAGAAATGAAAAATTCAAATTCATTTTAAGTGATTATAACGTCAATTATAAGACCTGACAAAATTGCATAAAACACTACAGATCAATCTCACTTGTGAATGCTGTTACAAAAAATCATAAAGAAATGTATAAGTACCCAGATTTCAACAGCACAGTACAAAATAATACATCAGAACCAAGTAACATTTATTCCAAAAATGTATATAAGGTCATTTGATATAAGAAAATTAATTAATACAATCCATCATATTTATCAGTGTAGAGAAAAATCATATAAATTGCTTCCATAGATGCAGAAAAGTCATTTGGAATAAATTCACTTAAAATCACTAAAAATATTGAATAAAATAAAATACTGATAACTATATCTCCATAGAAATAGCTTAGGTTATATATATGAGGATACCAAATTCATATATATATATATGAATGCATAGATATTATATACGTATACATATACATCAGCCTAAAAACCAGCATTTACTTAGACTTAGTGAGGAACAAAAGACTTGAAATTGAAAAGGCATACCATTTCTTAATAGAAGGAATTAATATCATAAATACACCAATTCTCCGTAAGAAAGAATGAACACAGAGGACATAAGCAACAAAATACATGATTTGTTTCCTCTAGACAATTTGATTATAAAATTCATTTAGAAGAACAAATAAACAAGAATACCCAGGAAATTACTGAAAAAGAGGAGCAATGAGGGGTGGCTGGACCTTTCAATAATGAATATATATAGGAAGGACTCCATAATCAAAATAGCATTGCATTTGTACACGAAGTAGAACATCCAGAATGAAACCTAATTGTATATAAATGATTAGTATTTGATGAAGGCTGCATCTCAAATCAATTTGGAAAGTAATTTTTAAAAGTCGCACTGGGTAGCTGAAAAGCCACATGAGGAAAAATTCAATCTATTCCTTACACCATACACCAGAAAAAAAAATTTCAAATTGATCAGAGAATCAAATGTAAAAAATGACATCATACAAAAATTAAAAGAAAGCATAGGTGAATTTCTCTATAACCTGAGAATAAGGAATACCCATTTCTAACTATAATTCAAAATAAAAAACATTAAAGGGGTGAAAGATATATTTTAATTCATTAAGAAAAAAAAACAACTTTGGGTGGTATGGAATCTGTAATCCAAGGATGTCCTCAGTGAAGCATATCTCCCAGAATTTACAACCTTGGGTCTTCTCCTTCTGCGAGAAGAATTACTCACCTGAACTCAGTCAACCCATAGAATCATGAGGGGTAGTAGAGACTAGTTGTTTTACGTCTGTTTTGGCATAGTTTGTTCTACATCAATAGGTAAGAAATTAGATACAAACATACTCTAGAAAAGGAAAAAGACAAAGCAAAAATTTTCCCAAATTAGGGAGAAAATTCACAGCAGAGTTACAGTCTCTACTATACATAGAGTTCCTAAGATTAGAGAAGAAAAAGACTAAAAGCTTTGTAGAAAAATGAGCCAGAGTTATGAACAATTTATAGAAAAAGAAACACAAATGTTCCTTAACCATTAGAGAAGACACTAAATATTATTCATAATAAGAAAATGGGAATTAAAACTCCATTGAGATACCATTTCTCACCAAAACTTTGACAATATACCCCTTTGATCAAGTTTAAGGAAACAGACATTCCATATATTGCTTATGAGGATGCCAAATGCTACAATTCCACACGAAAGAGAATCTGTCAATATACTGCCAAATTATATTTACCCGATGACCCAGCAACCCACTTGAAAAGCTACAGAAGAAGCACTGGAAAAATATTAAACATAGATGCACCAGACTATTTATTGCAGCGTGATCTATAATAGAAAAAGCTTAGAGGCAACTAAATACCCATCACTAGGAGACAGGCTGAATGCATTGCTACATTTACTCAATAAAGTACTATGCAGCTGTAAAAAGGAATGGAAGATAGCTTTATATACACCATGGAGTGATCTCTAGAGTATATGATTAAGTAGAAAAGGCAATGTGGGGAAAAGTGTGCATAATAGGCTACTTTTATTTAAGTGAAAATAGTCCACTTCAAGAGATTACATACTGCATGACTCATTAGTGAAACATTCTCGAAATGACAAAACCATAGTGATGGCAAACAGATTTAGTTGTTACCAGGGGATAGGAATGGGTTTGAGGTGGGGTGGGGATAGGTGGTGTGAATACAAAGAGACGGCAGAAGGAGCTCTTTTGAGTTAACAAAACAGTTCTGTATCTTGATTGTGGTGAGTACACAAATCTATGTTTGAGACACAACTTCAGAGGTCTATAAACACACATGCAGACAAATGAATGCTGGTGAAAACTAAGTAACTTCTGTAGTTAATGGTAATGTACCATTATTGATTTCTTGGTTTTGGTATTGTACTGCAGATTTATAAATGTCATCACTAAGAGAAGCTGGGTAAAGGATACTATGTACTATTGTTGAAACTTCTTGTCAATCTATAACTATTCAAAATGAAATGTATTAAATAAAGCAAGGTAGGAAAAGTGTGTATAATATGCTACTCTTAGCTAAGAAAGGAGAAGAGAAATATATATGTATATTTGATTATATTAAAAATGGAATGATAGACCACAAAAATTTTTTAAAAGGTAACGTAATAGGAAGAGGGAATAGAGTGGAACAAGATAGAAGCCAGTCTTCTCTGAATAGATGATCTTTGTAGATTTATAAATATTTTGCATAATTATAAATCAATATTGAAAGCAAACTGAAATGAACCTAATGTGAATTGAATTGGTGGCAGAACTATGCAGAGAACTATTCCAAATATCTCTTTTTTTTGCTCTTTACTATTTTTTAGTATTTTTAACATTTTATTTGGAAAAATTTCAAACATACAGCAATGTTGAAGGAGTTTTACAGTGAAGGCTTGTAAACCCACCACCTGTATTCCACATGGCATTTTACAGTACTTTACTGCATAGCTATCAATCCATCTAGCTATCTATCAACCCATCTTATTTTTTCTCAATAGTTTTCAAAGTAATTGCATATATCAGTACAGTTCCTTCTAAATATTTCAGTAGCATATCATTAATTAGAGTTCAATATATGTTTACAGTATTTTTCTTTTGAGGTGAAACTTGCATACAATGAAATGCACAAATATTAAGTATACATTTGCTGAGTTCTGACAAATGCATACATACGCCTGTGTAACCCAAACCCTATCAAGATAAAGAACAGTATCATCATCCTTAAAAATTCCTTCATGTCCTTTCCCAATAGGTCTCTCTTTTTCCACACACAAGCACCCTTCTCATTTTTTCCCAACATAGATTAGTTTTGCCTTTTCAGAACTTCATATAATGGAATTATACATGTACCCTTTGACTTAAGGCTTTTTTCACTCAGTTTTATGTTTTTGAAATTTATCCATGTTTCATGTATCAGTATTTCATAGTATGGTTATTGTGACTATTAACTTTTCAAAACTCATGAAACATACAGTTAAATTGCCCTCCAGAAAGATGTGGTCATATTTTAATTTCACAGGAGTGCAAGAGTGCTTCTGGTGCTTTTGACAATTTGATTGTGAGAGTGGTGTTTTATTGGTATTTTCATTTGAATTTATTTTATTTAATATCATTTTTTCTCCAGGACTGTTTGGGATCCTAGAGCTTTCTCTTCTGTGAATTGTTGCTCGGGTCTGTTGTCTATTTATTTATTTGGTTTTAGAGTTTAAAATGTGAATTTATAGAAGCTTTTTATATGTTTGGGAGTAAAGTCTTGATCTCTCATTGCAAATCTTTTCTCTAGTCTCTTGTGCTATTTTTTTAAAAAACAGCTTTACTGAACTATATTCACACACCATACAATCCACCCAAAGTATACAATCAATGGCTTTCAGTATAATCACAGAGTTGTGCATTCATCACCACAATCAATTTTAGAACATTTTCGTTATTCCAAAAAGAAAAATCCTGTATCCTCTATACCCCCTTATACCAATGGTACCTTTGTTACAATTGATAATAGAATATTAAAATATTACTGTTAACTAGTCCATAGTTTGTATTAGGTGTTTTTCCCATACACCACCCTATTGTTAACACCTTGTAATAGTGATGTACATTTGTTCTAGTGCATGAAAAACATTCTTATATTTGTACTATTAACCACAGTCATCATCTACAACAAGGTCCCCTGTGTTATACACTTTCATGTTTTATCCTCTAGCTTTCCTTCTAGTGACATGCATGACCCTAAACTTCTCCTTTCAACCACATTCTCACGCATAATTCAGCACTGTTAATTACAATTACAATATTGTGCTATCATCACCTCTATCCATTTCTGAACATTTACAATCAATCTAATTAAAAATTCTGCACAATTTAAGCATCAGGTCCACATTCCATACTCTCATTCTATCTCCTAATAACCTATATTCTAGATTCTAATTCTATGAATTTGCTTATTATAATTAGTTCAAATTAGTGAGACCATACAGTATTTGTCCTTTTGTGTCTGGATTATTTCACTCAAAATAATGTCCTCAAGGCTCATCCATGTTGTTGCATGCATCAGGGCTTCATTCCTTCTTTCAGCTGAATAATATTCCATCACATGTATATACCACATTTTGTTTATAAATAACTGCAAAGTATTTTAAAATATTTAAAAATATTATATAATTTTCAAAATTATTTTGATGTTAGTAGAGTTGATATTCTTATTCTGAGACTGTTGACTGTATTGTGGGTTAAAGGAAATGAGGAATTATGTTGATGTTGTGCAGAATCAAGAATTTTTACATGGGAATAAAGAAGATACAGATGCAAGAGAGGTGAATATATGTAAAATAACCATGATCCTGAATTTGAACTGGAAGTATCTGCATAAGTTCATGATATATTTGATATTCAATAAGAAGACATTGCATAGCTCTGTTTAGAGAAAGACTTAGAAAAAAAATGACCATCCTAGTAGCAGGGGGAACAACAAAACTGTAGTCTCTATATACCATTTCCAACTAAAAGAAAGCAGAGCTCCTTGGAGAAATAGATGTTTCAGAATTGGTGGAGGAAATGTACAGTTGAGCATTCATTTTTAGAAATCAAAGAATTTATCAAAGACAAGTGGGTTTGCATCAAAAAGTCTCAGGAGTCCATTTTAAGAGGTTCCCTCTGAACAGAAAGTTTGTTATTAATATGAACAGTAATGATGAGGATTTAAACTCATCAATATGTTTAGCAACATGATTTCATAAAATTACTCCAAAAATATAAAGTCTTTGTTTACCTTTGGAGGATACTAGTAAACTAACTCATTATCTTGTGAACTGGTAAATAAGAGGAAATTTTCCATGTGAACTATACCTCCAGCTAACCAAATAGTTGATGAGAGGGAGTTTCTCACTAAGAACTATTCCAGTGAATAAGTGAAGAAAGACTGAAGGGCTTAGAACATCACTATTCTGCAAGCTTGAGTAAATTAACAGATTTAGGCAATGTTCATCAATCTCTGCTAGCATCACAGAAAGAGAGACAACCTGACATTATATGCCTCTTGCTGGAAGACACATCATCTATGAAACCTTCTTGCCAAAAGATCAAGCCTGAAAATGATCACGGCTTCAGCTAATCAGGAAATGTGGAAGATAAAGAAACTGTGACTATAATATCACAAAGATACAAGAGCAAAACCAGAAACTTGATGAAAGAAGCAAGGCACTTTTTTCAACATATATATTATAAGGGGAAAAAGAGATACAGAGGAACATTGTATTGTTAAAAGGTGTTTGAGAGACACATAAATGAATGGCACTTTATGGATATTATTGGGATATTGACTCAATACGTTTATGAGATAATCAGGGAATTTTAATACTAACTAAATATTTGATTATATGAAGAAATTATTTTTAAATGTGATAATGATATAGTTACATTTGAAAAATAAAACCTTATCTTTTTTTATTTATTTTTATTTTTTTATCTTCATTTTATTGAGATATATTCACATACCACGCAGTCATACAAAACAAATCGTTCTTTCGATTGTTCACAGTACCATTACGTAGTTGTACATTCATCACCTAAATCAATCCCTGACACCTTCATTAGCACACACACAAAAATAACAAGAATAATAATTAGAGTGAAAAAGAGCAATTGAAGTAAAAAAGAACACTGGGTACCTTTGTCTGTTTGTTTCCTTCCCCTATTTTCTACTCATCCATCCATAAACTAGACAAAGTGGAGTGTGGTCTTTATGGCTTTCCCCATCACATTGTCACCCCTCATAAGCTACATTTTTATACAACTGTCTTCGAGATTCATGGGTTCTGGGTTATAGTTTGATAGTTTCAGGTATCCACCACCAGCTACCCCAATTCTTTAGAACCTAAAAAGGGTTGTCTAAAGTGTGCGTAAGAGTGCCCACCAGAGTGACCTCTCGGCTCCTTTTGGAATCTCTCTGCTACTGAAGCTTATTTCATTTCCTTTCACATCCCCCTTTTGGTCAAGAAGATGTTCTCTGTCCCACGATGCCGGGTCTAGATTCCTCCCCGGGAGTCATATTCCACGTTGCCAGGGAGATTCACTCCCCTGGGTGTTTGATCCCACGTAGTGGGGAGGGCAGTGATTTCACCTTTCAAGTTGGCTTAGCCAGAGAGAGAGGGCCACATCTGAGCAACAAAGAGGCATTCGGGAGGAGGCTCTTAGGCACAACCATAGGGAGGCCTAGCCTCTCCTTTGCAGCAACCGTCTTCCCAAGGGTAAAACCTGTGGTAGAGGGCTCAACCCATCAAACCACCAGTCCCCTATGTCTGTGGTCATGTTAGCAACCATGGAGGTGGGGTAGGCGAATACCCCTGCATTCTCCACAGACTCCTCAAGGGGGCACTACATCTTTTTTTCCTTGTTTTTCTTTTTTTTTTTTTTAACTTTCCCTTCTTTTTTAAATCAACTGTATGAAAAAAAAGTTAAAAAGAAAACAAACATACAATAAAAGAACATTTCAAAGAGACCATAACAAGGGAGTAAGAAAAAGACAACTAACCTAAGATAACTGCTTAACTTCCAACATGTTCCTACTTTACCCCAAGAAAGTTACATAATATAGCAACATTTCTGTGAACTTGTTCCTACTATATCCATCAGAAATTAACAGACCATAGTCATTCCTGGGCATCCCCAGAATGTTAAATAGCTTATCTGTTCTTCTTGGATTATTGTTCCCCCTTCCTTAATTGCTCTCTATTGCTAGTTCCCCTACATTCTACGTTATAAACCATTTGTTTTACATTTTTCAAAGTTCACATTAGTGGTAGCATATAATATTTCTCTTTTTGTGCCTGGCTTATTTCGCTCAGCATTATGTCTTCAAGGTTCATCCATGTTGTCATGTTTCACGAGATCGTTCCTTCTTACTGCCGCGTAGTATTCCATCGTGTGTATATACCACATTTTATTTATCCACTCATCTGTTGAAGGATATTTGGGCTGTTTCCATCTCTTGGCAATTGTGAATAATGATGCTATGAACATTGGTGTGCAGATATCTGTTCGTGTCACTGCTTTCCGATCTTCCGGGTATATACCGAGAAGTGCAATCGCTGGATCGAATGGTAACTCTATATCTAGTTTTCTAAGGAACTGCCAGACTGACTTCCAGAGTGGCTGAACCATTGTACAGTCCCACCAACAATGAATAAGAGTTCCAATTTCTCCACATCCCCTCCAGCATTTGTAGTTTCCTGTTTGTTTAATGGCAGCCATTCTAATAGGTGTTAGATGGTATCTCATTGTGGTCTTAATTTGCATCTCTCTAATAGCTAGTGAAGCTGAACATTTTTTCATGTGTTTCTTGGCCATTTGTATTTCCTCTTCAGAGAACTGTCTTTTCATATCTTTTGCCCATTTTATAATTGGGGTGTCTGTACTATTGTCATTGAGTTGTAGGATTTCTTTATATATGCAAGATATCAGTCTTTTGTCAGATACATGGTTTCCAAAAATTTTTTCCCATTGAGTTGGCTGCCTCTTTACCTTTTTGAGAAATTCCTTTGAGGTGCAGAAACTTCTAAGCTTGAGGAGTTCCCATTTATCTATTTTCTCTTTTGTTGCTTGTGCTTTGGGTGTAAAGTCTAGGAAGTGGCCACCTAATACAAGGTCTTGAAGATGTTTTCCTACATTATCTTCTAGGAGTTTTATGGTACTTTCTTTTATATTGAGATCTTTGGTCCATTTTGAGTTAATTTTTGTGTAGGGGGTGAGGTAGGGGTCCTCTTTCATTCTTTTGGATATGGATATCCAACTCTCCCAGCCCCATTTGTTGAAAAGACCATTATGACTCAGTTCAGTGACTTTGGGGGCCTTATCAAAGATCAGTCGGCTATAGATCTGAGGGTCTATCTCTGAATTCTCAATTTGATTCCATTGATCTATATGTCTATCTTTGTGCCAGTACCATGCTGTTTTGGCAACCGTGGCTTTATAATAAGCTTCAAAGTCAGGGAGTGTAAGTCCTCCTACTTCGTTTTTCTTTTTTAGAGTGTCTTTAGCAATTCGAGGCATCTTCCCTTTCCAAATAAATTTGATAACTAGCTTTTCCAAGTCTGCAAAGTAAAACCTTATCTTTCAAAGACACATATTGACTAATTCATAGATGAAATAAAATGATGCCTGGGATTTCCTCCAAAATAAAAAAAGGAAGAGGCAGAATTGGCCATGAGTTGATAATTATTGAGGGTGGGTGATAGGTACATTATCATTATTCTATTTTTGTATATGTTTTTAAAATTTCCATTATAAAAGAAAACCCTTGGATTTTTAAGGCACATTTCTGGATTTGTTCTTAGTTTGGACTTAATTAAAATTATAACAGGTTTTTAAAAATTTATATATTATGTGGTACTATTTTTAGACATCCATGCTGAAATATTTATGGATGAAAGATATGACGTCTGCAATTTGCTTCTACATAATCCCATATGGATGTGAGGGGGGAAGTAGGTTAAAGTAGGTGAAACAGGATTGGCCATAAATTGGTCTTTTTTGAAGCTGAGTGATAGATGCATAGGGGTTGATTGTGTCATCACACCATTTTCTTAACTCTCATATGTTTGAAATTTTCAATGATGGAAAGTTTGAATGATACTATCAGCAGCAAAAATATCCCACATGCTAAATGGCAGAAAATAATAACAAAGTTGGGCATGCACAGCAGCACTTCATCATAAAATGGAAATGGTATGTACAAGACAGTCTTCAAGCAGATCCTGAAGGCACAAGTAAGTTACATAAAGGATTGGCCCAAATGCCCACTCTTCCACTCCTGCCACATTACCCTCTCTTTCCCAGCCCAGAGCTATGGCCTCTTGGGGAGTTCCTTACAGTCACTTGATGGAGGAAGAGAAAACTCATGCCTGATTTACAGATGGTTCTGCATAATATGCAGGCACCACCCAAAAGTGGACACTGCAGCTTAACAGCCCCTTTCTGGGATGTCCCTGAAGGAGTGTGTTGAGGGGAAATCCTCCCAGTGGGTATCACATTGTTCATTTTGCTTGAAAGGAGAATTGGCCAGAGGTGCATATGTATACTGACTCATGGGCTGTTGCTAATGGTTTGGCTGGATGGACAGGAATTGGAAGGAACATGATTGGGAAATTGGTGACAAAGAGGTCTGGGGAAGAGGTATGTGGATAGACCTTTCTGAGTGGGCAAAAAACATGAGGATATTTGTGCCCCATGCGAATGCTCACCAGAGAGTGAATTCAGCAGAGGAAGGTTTTAATAATCAAGTGGATAAGATGACCTGTTCTGTGGATACAAGTCACCCTCTTTCCCCAACCACTCCTGTCATTGCCCAGTAGACTCATGAGCAAAGTGGTCATGAGTTATGCATGGGCTCAATAGCATGGAATTCACTCACCAAGGTTGACCTGGCTGCAACCACTACTGACTGTGCAATCTGCCAGCAGGAGAGACCCACACTCAGTTCCCAATATGGCACCATTCACCAAGGTGATCAGCTTGCTACCTGGTGGCAGGTTGATTACACTGTACCACTTCCATCATGGAAGGGGAAGTAATTTGTTCTAACTGGAGTAGATACATACTCCAGATATGGGTTTGCCTTTCCTGCATGCAATGCTTTACCTAAAACTACCCTCTGTGGACTTACGGAATACCTTATCCACTGTCATATGTTCCACACAGCATTGCTGTGATCAAGGAACCCACTTCACAGCAACTGAAGTGAGGGAATGGGCACATGCTCATGGAATTCTCTGGTCTTACCATGTTCCCCATCATCCAGAGGCAGCTGGGTTGATAGAAAGGTGGAATGTCCTTTTGAAGACTCTATTATGGCACCAACCAGGTGGCAATGTCTTGTAGGACTGGGGCAATGTTCTCCAGGAGGCTGTGTATGCTCTAAATCAATTTTCACTCTATTGTGCTGTTTCTCCCATAGCCAGGATTTACAGGTCCAGGAATCAAGGAGTGGAACTGGGAGTGGCACCACTCACTACCACCCCTAGTGATCCACTAGAAAAATTTTTCCTTCCTGTTCCTGCAACCATAATCTCTGCTGGTCTATAGATCTTAGTTCCAAAAGGAGGAGTGCTTCCACCAGGTGACATGATTCCATTGAACTGGAAGTTAACACTGCCACCTGACCACTTTGGGTTTCTCATGCCTCTGATTCAACAGGTGAGGAAGGCGATTACTGTACTGGCTTAGGCGATTGATCCTGACTATCAAGGGGAAATAGGACTGCAACTAAGCAATGGAGGTAAAGAAGAGTTTTTGTGGAATACAGAGATGCCCTAGGGCATCTGTTAATACTACCATGCCCTGTGATTAAAGTCAATGCATAACTGCAACAACCCAATCCAGGCAGGACTACCAATGGCCAAGAAACTTCAGGAACGAAAGTTTGGGCCACCCCACCAGGCAAAGAACCATGACCAGTTAACGTGCTTGCTGAGGGTAAAGGGAACATAGAACAGATAGTGGAAGAAGGTAGTGATAACTATGAACTATACCATGTGACTAGTTACGAAAATGAGGACTGTAATGGTATGAATATTTCTTCTGTGTTTTGTACATAAAGCAAATATCTTTGTTTTCTTCTCTATCTTATCCCCTTATCATATGACATAAGTTGTATTGCTCACGTTATAGTATTTAAGTTATAGGACAGAAAGTTTAAGAGCGAATATTACCCAAGAACTTGTACCCTATTCTGGATAGAATTAGTCCATTTCTGGTTGAACGCAGGACAGTTGGGTATGGTTAGGTGAAAAATACGTCTGTTATTGTTTTTTATTTAGAGATTAAGAATGGTTAAAACTGATGTATATGGCTGCCAAGTTGACAGGTGGTGAACCGTGATGGTTGGGTTCGTGTGTCAACTTGGCCAGGTGAGGGTGCTCAGTTGTCTGGTTAAGAAAGCACTGGCCTATCTGTTGCTGTGAAGACATCTCATGGACTTAAATCATTAGCATGTTGATTGCATCTGTGGCTAATTACATCTGCAGCCCACCAAGGCAAGGGTCTTCTGCAGTGAGAGACATTTAATCTAATCAGTTGAAGGCTTTCATGGGGGAGTTGATAGCTTCAGTGGTCAGAAGAGAGAACTTTCATCTCTACTTCAGCCAACCAGCCTCTCCTGGGGAATTCATCAAAGACCTTCATCAGAGTGCCAGCTTGCAGCCTGCCCTATGGAATTTGGACTCGTGCCTCCCCACAGTTGTGTGAGATACTTTTATAAAATCTCATACTATTTACCGATGTCTCCTGTTGGTTCTGTTTCCCTAGAAAACCCTGACTAATACAAGGGCTGTGCTGTCATAAAAATTAAAAATATCAAACTGAATAAAAATGTCATATAAGCAAACATTATTTTTCCACTACAGAGTTGCCATATTTATATTGCAAAAGCATAATGTAATGTTAATGTTAAAACAAACTACTCAAATGCACCCTTAAGATAATAAGTAGATCACTGTTATTCATTCATTATTTTCATTCATTACTGTGCCAGTTTGAATGGATTATGTCCCTCCAGATGCCATTATCTTTGATGTAATCTTGTGTGGGCAGATGTATCAGTTTTGATTAGATTGTGATTCTTTAGGGTTTCCATGGAGATGTGCCCCACCCAACTGTGGGTGATGACTCTAATTGGATAATTTCTGTGGAAGCATGGCCCCAACCATTCAGGGTGGGCCTTCATCAGTGGAGCCATATAAATGAGCTGACAAAGAGAAGGAACTCAGTGCAGCTGAGAGTGACATTTTGAAGAGGAGCTACAGCCAAGAGGGACACTTTGAAGAAAGCACAGGAGCTGAGATGAGAGACAGTTTGAAGACAGCCATTGAAAGCAGACTCTTGCTCCGGAGAAGCTAAGAGAGGACAGATACCCCAAGTGTAGCTGAGAGTGACATTTTTGAGGAACTGCAGCCTAGAGAGGCACATCCTGGGAGAAAGGCATTTTGAAACCAGAACTTTGGAGCAGATGCCAGCCATGTGCCTTCCCAGCTAACAGAGGTTTTCTGGACACCATTGGCCATCCTCCAGTGAAGGTACCGATTGCTGATGCATTACCTTGGACACTTTATGGCCTTAAGACTGTAACTGTGTAACCAAATAACCCCCGTTTTATAAAAGCCAATCCATCTCTGGTGTTTTGCATTCTGACAAACTAGAACAATTACATAAATATTTATTGAAATCATCATACTATGTCCCCAGCACATTTTTAGAACTGGAGATGCCCATGTTAACAAGGAACAGTCAAACCCTGATTAGGGTTAAGAGCATTTTATGTATTTAGTTTCATGATTGATAAAGAAAAAAGATGAACAATTTGATGTTGACTATTTTTATACTGAAATTTGAAAAACACCTCAGTGTACATGGTGGAGGACACAAACCAAAATGCACTTGCCAAGAGGAGTTGGGACACAGTAAATGAAGCTGATCAGGGGTAAGGAAAATTGAATCTCTCTTCACTGTTAGGGAGAAAATAATTGAATGATGAGAAGGGCAACCAATGGGAGAACAAAGCTCCTCCAAGGTGAAAGTAACCACTATCCACATTCAGTTGGTTTTGCCATGAAAAATATGGGCCAGATAACATGATCTTCCAAGAATATCTCAAAATCCAGATTTTTATATGAAATTATCCAGTCTTTGAAAGTTGGCAACTATTAAAATTGTTTTACAACACCATGGAAGCCAAAACTATGCCAGCCAACTCAAACACATTTTTTGTGGCTGAATTTGACCAAGAAACTGCCATTTATGACCTCTAGTTTATAGTCCTTTTACGTAATGATACTTTCCACATGAGTTATCTCATTTAATACTCACAAACACCCAAGTGATGTGGGTAACGGTATTCTTACCTTCCTGTTGAGAAACTGAAGCTCGAGTCTGAAATCTTGCTCAGCCTTACACTGCAGTAAGCATAATAAGAAGGATTCAAATCTGGACCTTTTGACTTCTAATCGAGCTTTCTGTCTATTCCAACTAGCAGGAGAGATGTTAGAGAGATTTTTTTATAACTTGCCCAAAGGCATTGTTTAATACATAGCAGAGCAGGCACGTGAATTCAATCTGCAAAAACTCTTTCTTGCTTTATTTGACTGAAATAGCTGTACTTAATTTTGGTAATTGAAAGAAAGGATGTTGATTTTTAAAAAATAACATTAATCATTGTATAGTTAATCATAGAATCATCATCACGTGTATAATAGGCTACCCTAAATTAATTGTCAATTATTCTTTTTTGGTTTTTGCCTTTGAGGCTAAATAAGCAGAATCAGTGACACCAAGTCCTATCCTATTAAAATAAACTTTCATCACTGCTTCCCTTTGACCTCTCCTAAAACAACCCCATCTTCAGCAGCCACTAGGGCAGTTAATCTTCCATTCTGAATGTGGAAATGTGTTGATAAAACCAATGAATCCATGAACACATGGCACTGCTACCACACTGAGCTAACTTGGAACATCATAAATCATTGGAAAAGTGAGGAGAGGCTAGAAATGTTTTTTCCCACAGATCTGTCTTAGGACAATGTTCAATAAATGCTGTAATTTATTGCTTTTTTAAAAATGTTAATAAAATTACATAGAAAATATTTCAAACAGTATATAAAAGTAAATTACAGAAAAAATTATATAAAAGTAAATTATGTGCTCTAGACTTCCAGGTTTCTTTCTCAAAAACATCATCATTTTGAGTTTCTCCTGTACCATAGCCTATAATTCTTTCAGTGAGACTTACCCTGACCACTCTATTTACACTTCTATCATATAATTCACTTCTTGATTATGTTTATTGTTTATTGTCTCTCTTCCCTGTTAGAAAGTTAAGCTTCATGAAGACTAGAATATATGTATATTTTGTCCCTTTATCCCACATGGTTAGCAGGCTTTCAATCAATATTTGTTGAACTGGATGTATAAATAACTGAATCTATCCGGAAATATTTTATGCCCGATGAAGCATATGTAAGCGTATCTCCTTTTCCTCTTGCCCCTTTTTTACCTAAAACGTGAGCATAGACACATAATATTGTAAATTTTGCTTTCTCCCATAAATAAAATGTCCCAAGATTTTTCAAAATGACTACATATAGCTTTGCCTTGTTCTTTTAACAGCTGCATAGAAATTTATTGTCTCTAAGAAAATTTATTTTACCACTCCACAATTGATGGAAAAGTGGGTTGTTTAAAATATTTTGCTTTAATTAACAATGATGCAGTGACTATCTGCATACACGTCTTTATTCATATATAACATATCTGTAGGGGAAGTTCGCAGAAGATGATTTTCAGGATAAAACAGTATGTTCATTTTAAATTTTGGTGAATGTCATCAAATTGCTGTACAAAGAAATCTGCAAATTTATACTCTTACTAAGAAGGATTATCATTATGCTTATTGTTTCATCTTTTACCGACATGGTGTATTATGAAAATCTGATAGGTGAAGATAGTATAAACATGCAGTTTTCATTTTGATTTCACACATTATGCATGATGCTTATCATCTTTTCATAAAACATGAATTTTAAATACTTTTCTTGTTGATTTGTAGGAACTCTTTGTTTACAAATAAAATTAGTTCTCTGTTAGTCTTTCTTCCAATTTGATTTTAGTTGGCTATATTTTATTCTTAAATTCTCAATTCTATAATTAACCTTTATACACTTACACATACTTATTGAGTTTTGCTATTTAAATAATATATTTTGATACAAATCTGTCCACCCCCCACCTTTGATGAAGAAATGAGAAATGAGAAAATCAGTATGCTTATACTCTTCTACCTTCTTGTCGCTTCAGCTCATGGCTTGTCAAACTTTAGTTAATATCTCTGCATTATCATAATTTATAATATTTACCTTATATAATGTAGCCATAACTCCCACAGTTGCTTTAAATGCAGTCATAATTAAAATGTATTTAATGCTTACTAATAGTCTTTTTCTTTTTTTTCTTTCATTGTTAGATTCTCCATTACTATGTTGTTGCTCAAATTTATCTTCCAATAGTTTTTTTATGATGAAGACTAAATTTTATTTAAAAATTTCAAAAACTCAGTTGTGTTTAACTTGTACAGTCAGTTTGTTCAAACACCATAATTACATGGAACTTTGAATAGGAAGTGACATCTGGTAGGATTGTACAGGCTAGAACGGAATAGCGACACATCCCAAAATAATTTGGGCAAAGAATAAAAATACATATGCAGGGACCCCTGAGGAGCTGGAAGAAAATACAGAAGTGTTGCACTTCCTCACCTGGATTGTTGCTGATGTTCTCACAAACATTGAGGACTGAAGGTTTGGTATTCCAAGCCCTCTATCTTGGGTTAGCCCTTATGAAGTTTGTTACAGCAAAGGGGAGGCTAAACCTGCTTATAATTGTGCCTAAGAATCTCCCCGAGTGCCTCTTTGTTGCTCAGATGTGGCCCTCTCTCTCTCTAACTAAGCCACCTCAGCAGATGAACTCACTGCCCTCCCCACTATGTGGGCCCTGACTCCCAGGGGTGTAAATCTCCCTGGCAACGCAGGACATGACTCCCGAGGATGAATCTGGACCTGGCATTGTGGGAATGAGAACATCTTGATGAAAAGGGGGATGTGAAATGAAACAAAATAGTTTCAGTGACTGAGAGATTTCAAATGGAGTTGAGAGGTCACTCTGGTGGACATTCTTATGCACTATATAGATAACACTTTTATGTTTTAATGTATTGGAATAGAAAGAAGTAAATACCTGAAACTATCAAACTGCAACCCAGTAGCCTTGACTCTTGAAGACAATTGTATAATTATATATGTCACAGCTCAACAAGCAGTGACAGTGTGATTGTGAAAACCTTGTGGATCGCACTCCCTTTATCCAGTGTATGGATGGATGAGTAGAAAAATGGGCAAAGACTAAATAAAAAATAGGGTGGGAATGGGGGGGGATGGTTTGGGTGGGTTTTTCTTTTATTTTTTATTCTTATTTTTATTCTTTCTGGTATAAGGAAATGTTCAAAAAATAGATTGGGGTGATGAATGCACAACTATATGATGGTACTGTGAACAACTGATTGTACACCACAGATGATTGTATGGTATGTGAATATATCTCAATAAAACCAAATTAAAAAAAAGCTCAATTTTGTTTTTATTTATGTTAAGAATTAGAGCAGAAGTCAACAAATTACTGCTGACCAGCCAAATCCAGCCTGTCCCTGCCACCTATTTTTTTTTGATGAATTTTTTACTGTGAACTTTAACATATATACATAACAATGATAACTTTTAAAGTATGATTTAACAAGTAGTTACAGAACAAATGTCAAAGAATGTCCTGGGTAACAGTTCCATAACTTCAACTATTTCCATTATTGTAAAATATCACATACATACAGAAAGGTGTTAACTTTTGATGTACAGCTCAACAAGCAGTTATATAGGAAATTCAAAAATTGTTCTGGGTTATAGCTACACAGTTTCTATTCTTTCCCTGTTATGCAATATAGGTATATATATACAGAAAGGGGAAGACTTTCAAAGCACAATTCAGTGAGTTGCTATAGAAAAAGTTTCAAAAGATGTTATAGGGTGCAGTTCCACCATGTCATTTACCACCTTCTAGATATTCCAACACCCCAATATCTAAAAAAAATATATATATTTATATAGTTTCAGTATTCATAGACTTTGTTAAATCTTATCTTGTTTGTTACTACCCCTTCCTCTCACTTAATCTCTTTTTCTATCTTCAGAGGCATCTAGGCAGTGAGCACCCTAACTTGCTCATATTGAAAGAGGGTGTTGACAATATGGGGAAGGGGAATGCATCTGATTGTTGTTCTTAAAGAGGCCATTGCCTCTGGATTTTAGAACTTGTCTGGCATAGCAACACTTTGGTGGATTTGTTTCTGAGACATAAAACTTGGTGACTGAATCTTTTATAGAATCTCAGGTAGGGACCTAGGTATTTGGGGACTACTTTTGGTAAGGGCATGGCGTACTGTGGCCATTTGGGATGTCTAGCTGGGGCTTGCATAAGAGAAACCTTCAGGATAGCCTCTTTACTCTATTTGGGATCTCTCAGCCACTGTGACCTCAGCTTGTTATCTTTCTTTTTTCCCCCTTTTGGTCAAGTATGCATTTTAAATCCGTCATTGCCAGGGCCAGGCTCATTCCTGGGAGTCACGTGCCACATTGCCAGGGAGATACATTCCCCTTGGGAGTCATGTCCCTCATGAGAGGACTTTTGCCAAGTTGGGCTTAGATAGAGAAAGGCCACACCTGAGCAACAAAAGTGGCTCCCTGGAGGTGCCCCTTAGGCATAATTATAGGAGGGCTCAGCCTCCCATTTTACAACCCTAAGTTTCACAAGAGCAAGCCTCAAGTTGAGGGCTTGATTTATTAAATAGTGGGTTCTTAATTTCACTTAATATATATTCTATCCCAAGATAAATGGTTGGTTTCTTACATTATCTTCACTTAGTTGTACAGCCATCATCACTCTCAACTTTTATCTCAGCAATTATCATAACATAATACATCCCATAGCTTTTATCAGCTACTAATTATTCATCCCTAATATTAGTGTAATGTTGGTAAGATATTCCTATTAGATATATCTTTAATACATAATGGGTCATTTTTCCATATACCACTCTTTTGTTAACCCTCTGCACCAGTGTCATACCTTGTAAATATATCATACTACACTTATTTAGGTTTCTGGTATCATTCTGTGGGTTACATGCCTTTAAACAACCATTTACAAACATGTTTGCCTTCAATGCATCACTGATATGTATAGTCCCATTAACGAACCATAGTCACACCTGACCATTCCCATACCATTAAGTTCATCCTCATTATCATATCTGTACATATTAGATTATCATTCCCCCTTCAATAGCTTCTGTCTATTTCTAGGTCTTCTATATTCTACATTATAAGACACTTATTTTACATTTTTCATGGAGTCCACATTAGTGGTAACATACAATATCTCTCCTTTTGTGTCTGGCTTATTTCACTCAGCATTATGTCTTCAAAGTTCATCCATGTTGTCATATGTTTCACAACCTCATTCCTTCTTACTGCTGCATAGTATTCTATCATATGTATGCACCACATTTTGTTTATCCACTCATCTATTGAAGGACATTTGGATTGTTTCCATCTCTTGGCAATTGTGAACAATACTGCTATGAACTTCAGTGTGCAAATATCTGTTCTTGTCACTGCTTTCAAATCTTCTGGGTATATACTGAGTAGTGAAATAACTTGATATCTAGTTTTCTGAGGAACTGCCAAACTAACATTCCCAGTGGCTGTACCATTATACAGTCCCATAAGCAATGAATAAGAGTTCCAATTTCTCCACATCCTCTCCAGCTTTGTAGTTTCCTGTTTGTTTAATGGTAGCCATTCTTATTGGTGTGAGATGATAACTCATTGTGGTCTTGATTTGCATCTCCCTAATAGCTAATGAAGATGAATATTTTTTTCATGTGTTTTTTAGCCATTTGTATTTCCTCCTTGGAGAAATGTCTTTTCATATCTTTTGCCCATTTTATAATTGGGCTGTTTATACTATTGTTGTTGAGGTGTAGGATTTCATTATATATGCAATATCAGTCTCTTACCAGATACATAGTTTCCAAATATTTTCTCACATTGTGTTGGCTTCCTCTTCACCTTTTTGATGAATTCCTTTGAGGTACAGAAGCTTTTGATTTTAAGGATTTTCCATTTATCTATTGTTTCTTTCACTGCTTGTACTTTGGGTGTAAGGTCCAAGAAGCGACCTCCTAATAAATACTAGGTCTTGAAGATGCTTCCTTACATTATCTTCTAGGAGTTTTATGGTACTGTCTCTTATATTGATGTCTTTGATCCACTTTGAGTTAGTTTTGTATAGGGTGTGAGGTTGGGGTCCTCTTTCATTCTTTTGGATATGGATATCCCCAGTCCCATTTGTTGAAGACACTGTTCTGTCTCAATTCAGTGGATTTGGGAGCCTTACCAAAAAATCAGTCAACTGTAGATGTGGGGTCTATTTCCAAATTCTCAATTCAATTCCATTGATCAATATGTCTATCTTTGTGCTAATACCATGCAGTGTTGACTACTGTGCCTTTATAGTAGGCTTCAAAGTCAGGAAGTGTTAGTCCTCCCACTTTGTTTTTTTTTTTTTTAGAATATATTTAGCAATTCTAGCCCCCTTTCCCTTCCAAATATATTTGATAACTAGCTAAGTCTGCAAAGTAGTTTGTTGGAGTTTTGACTGGTATTGAATTGAATCTGTAGATTAGTTTGGGTAGGATTGACATCTTAATGATATGTAGCCTTCCTATCCATGAACATTTCCATCTCTTTAGGTCCCCATTTATTTCTTTTAGTAAAGTCATGTAATTTTCTGCATAGAGGTCTTTTACATCCTTGGTTAAGTTTATTCCAAGGTACTTGAATTTTTAGTTGCTGTTGGGAATGGAATCTTTTTCTTGTGTGTCTCTTCAGTTAGATCATTTCTGGTGTACAGAAACATTACTGACTTATGTGCATTAATTTTCTATTCTGCCACTTTGCTGAATTTATTAGCTCAAGCAGCTGTGTTGTTGATTTCTCAGGGAATTCCAAACATAAGATCATATCATCTGCAAATAAGGACAATTGTAATCCTTCCTTTCCAATTTGGATGCCTTTTATTTCCAGATTGCTCTGGCTAGAACTTCTAGTACAATGTTGAATAATAGTGGTGACAGTGGGCATTCTTGTCTCATTCCTTATCTTAGAGGGAAGGCTTTCAGTCTCTCACCATTGAGTACTAGACTGGCTGTGGGTTTTTCATATATGCCCTTATCATATTTAGGAAGTTTCCTTCAATTCTTACCTTTTGAAGTGTGTTTATCAAAAAGGATGCTGAATTTCATTGAATGCTTTTTCAGCATCTATTTAAATGACTATTTGATTTTTCCCTTTTGATTTGTTAACGTTTTGTATAACATTGATTCATTTTCTTATGTGGAACTACCCTTGCATGCCTAGGATGAACCCCACTTGGTCATGGTGTATGATTTTTTTAATGTGTCTTTAGATTCAATTTGCAAGTATTTTGTTGAGAATTTTTGCATCTATATTCATTAGGGAGATTAGCCTGTAGTTTTCTTTTTTTGTAGCATCTTTGTGTGGTTTTGGTATTAACACAATGATGGCTTCATAAAATGAGTTAGGTAGTGTTCCATTTTCTTCAATTTTTTGAAAGAGTTTGAGTGGGAATGGTATCAATTCTTTTTGGAAGTTTGGTAAAATTACCCTGTGAAGCCATCTGGGCCCTGGACTTTTATTTGTAGGAAGCTTTTTGATGACTGATTGAATCTCTTTACTTGTGATTGGTTTATTGAGGTCTTCTGTATCTTCTCTGGTCAGTCTAGGTTGTTCATGTTTTCCAGGAAGTTATCCATTTCCTCTAAATTGTCTAGTTTGTTGGTGTACAATTGTTCATAATATCCTCATATAATTTTTAAAATTTCTTTGGGATTCACAGTAATATATCCCCTCTCATTTATTATTTTGTTTATTTGGGTCATCTCTCTTTTTAACTTTGTCAGTCTAGCTATGGGTTTGTCAATCTTGTTAATCTTTTCAAAGAACCATCTTTTGGTTTTATTTATTTTCTCTATTGGTTTTTTGGTCTCCATATCATTTATTTCTGCTTTAATCCTTGTTATTTCTTTTCCTCTACTTGCTTTAGGATTTGTTTGCTGATCATTTTCTAGCTTCTTCAGTTATTCCATTAGTTCTCTGATTATAGCTCTTTATATCTTTTTAATGTATGTGTTTAGAGCTATAAATTTCTCACTCAATACTGCCTTCACTGCATCCCCTACATTTTCATATGTTGTATTTTCATTTTCATTTGTCTCTAGATATTTAGCAATTTCTCTTGCAATTTCTTCTTTGACCCACTGATTACATAGGAGTGTGTTGTTTAGCTCCAGATATTTGTGAATATTCTAGATCTTTGATGGTTATTGACTTCTAGTTGCATTACATTGTGGTCAGAGAATGTGCTTTGAATAATTTCAATCTTTTTAAATTCATTGAGGCTTGTTTTATTCCCCAGCATATGATCCATTCTGGATAAAGTTCCATGAGCACTAGAGAAAAATGTATATCCTGGTCATTTGGGATGTAATGCTCTCTATATGTCTGTTAAGTCTAATTAATTTATCAAATTGTTTAGGTTCTCAATTTCCTTATTGGCCCTCTGTTCTGGGTGATCTATCTATAGGAGAGAGTGCTGTACTGAAGTCTCCCACCATTATTGTGGAAACATCTATTGCTTCCTTCAGTTTTGCCAATGTTTGTCTCATGTACTTTGGAGCACCTTGATTGGGTGCATAAGCATTTATGATTGTTATTTCTTCTTGGTGAATTAACCCTTTTATTAGTATACAGTGTCCTTCTTTGTTTCTTATTACATCCTTGCATAAAGTCTATTTTATCTGAGATTAGTATTTCTAACCCTCCTTTCTTTTGGCTCTAGCTCGCATGAAATATTTTTTTCTATCCTTTCACTTTCAATCACTTTGTGTCACTGGGTCTAAGATGAATCTCTTGTAAGCAGCATATTGATAGCTCATATTTTTAAATCCATTCTGCCAATCTACGTCTTTTAATTGGGAGGTTTAATCCATTCACATTCAATTTTATTACTGTGAAGGAACTTCTTGAATCAGTCATCTTATCCTTTGGTTTCCATGTCCACTGGGGATTGCCAGCCCTTTGGGTGGGGGTACATGCTCTGTGGAGTTTGGCAGGGGGTCTGCTCCAGGATACAGGGGAACTGGCTGTTCCTAGGGCTGCAGATGGAGTACTCTGGGGCTGCAGAACTTCATGTCTGTCTTTACAGCTCAAATGCCCCACAGTCCCTGTGTGTCATTCACCCATGAGTCCCTGGAATTGAGGGAGGGCTCCTGGCACTTCCATGTGGCACCCTTGCCTGTAGGCTGTGCACACTGCAGGCTTCATGAAGGAAGAGTGGACACCATTACCAGCCCACCAAATTCCAAATTCCCTCAAGGAAGCTCTCAGCTGAGGGGCTGTGGAGGGTTATCTCTCAGCCAGCTGCAAAATGGCCACATGGGGTGTGCAAACTGCCCCATTCCATGCTCATCTGCCTGCTCCAACTGCCAGTCCCTAGCACAGAGGTTCTTGGCTCTGTGTCTGTGAAGGGTTATCACTCCAGTCAAGTGCTGAGGAGGGTGTGTAGGGTGTGGAAGGCTGCAGCCTTCATGCTTGTCAGCCTGCTCCTACCACCAATTCCCCAGGGGCATTCCAGGCCAAACACTCAACCATCTTAAATGCAGTCTCTCGGTTTCTTCAAGTACATACTCACTATGGGTGTAGAAGTCCCTGCCCAGCCAGTGGAACCCTGAAACTGCTGTTCTGGAGTGCTTTCTGTCCTTTATCTAGTGGTTTTGTTTCTTTGTTTTGTTTTTTGCAGAGGAAAGATTTGCTCTGTCTCTCCTAATCTGCCATCTTCCTGGAAGTTGTCACTTTCTGTGTTCTGAAATCTTACAGTCTAGAGCGTCATCTGGAAATCTTGTAGTTCATGTCAGAAATGATAGCCAGTGGTGCCTTCACTGAAGAAAGGCCAATGGAGTCTAGAACACCTCTGTCATCTGGGAAGACATGTGAATGGTGTCTGCTGATCCTTTGTTTCTGGGTTGCATTTCAAAATGGCTTTCTCCAAAGTCTCTCTGGATTTCTCTTAGCTCTCCTCTCTCAGTTCCTGTGCATCCTTGTATCTTTCTCCCAGGGCATTTCTTTCTAAGCATCTAGGGGTCCTCTCTTAGTTTCTCTGGGGCAAACTCTGGACTTCGCCTCCTTCTTTCTGCATCTCCCAGCATCTCCAAGAGTCTCCAAGCATCAGCAAGCCCTCCCAATAGTTTTTTTAATTCAATTTTTTTTGAGATTGTTCACATACCATACAATCATCCAGAGTATACAATCGTTCATGGTACCATTATATAGTTGTGCATTCCTCACTACAGTGAATTTTTTTTTCAATTTTTAGAACATTTTCATTACTCCAGAAAACAAATAAAAGTAAAAAAATAAAAATGAAAACTCAAATCCTCCCATACCCCTAACCAACTCCCTCCATTATTGACCCATAGTATTGGTGTAGTACATTTGTTACTGTTGATGAAGTAATGTTAAAATGCTACTAATTGTAGTACATTGTTTGAAATAGGTATATTTTTCCCTATGTACCACTCTATTATTAACTTCTAGTTATAATGCCATACACTTGTTTTAGTTCATTGGAGAAATTTCTAATATTTGTACAGTTAATCATGGACATTGTTCACCACAAGGTTCACTGTTTTATACATTCCCATATTTTAATCTCCAACTTTCCTTCCAGTGACATGTGCGTCTCTAAACTTCCCCCTTCTACCACATTCACACACCATTCAGCACTATTAGTTATTCTCACAATAATGTGCTACTGTCACTTCTGTCCATTTCCAAACACTTAAGTTCAAACTAGTTAACATTCTGCTCATAATAAGCAAGTGCTCCCCATTCTTTAGCCTCATTCTATATCCTGGTAACCTATATTTCATGTCTATGAGTTTGCATATTATAATTAGTTCATATCAGTGAGGCCACACAATATTTGTCCTCCTGTGACTGACCCATTTTAGTCAATATTATGCCTCAAGGTTTCTTCATCAACTCCTTTTTTTTAAAGATGGTTTTGTTCACACACCATACATTCCATCCTAAGTAAGCAATTGATGGTTCTCTGCACTATCATGTATTTATGCATTCACCAGCATCACCACTATACATGTAAGAAAATTTGCATTTCTTCCACACAGAAAGAGGATGAGTCAAAGGAGTTAGAGAGACAAAATAAAAATAAAAGGAAAGAAAAAAATGCATGACAGTTACGAAGTAATAAAAGAAAAGACAGAATTAAAATAAAGTACAATAAATGAGTCAGACAACATCACCAATGCCAAGAGTCCCATACCCCTCCCTTTACCTCCCTCTTATAGGCATTTAACTTTGGTATATTGCCTTGTTACATTAAAGGAAGCATAATACAATGTTTCTTCTAATTATAGTCTCTAGTTTGCATTGATTGTGTTTTCTTTTCCCCCAATAACACCCCATTTTAACACCTTGCAAGGTTGACATTCATTTGTTCTCCCTCATGTAAAGACATATTTATACATTTTATCAAATTGTTGAGCACTCTAGGTTTCACTAAGTTATACAGTCCCATTCTTATTCTCCTTTTTTCCTTCTGGTGTCCCACATGCCCCTAACCTTCCTCTTTCAAGCATACTCACAGTCATCCTTGTTCAGTATACTTACATTGTTGTGTTACCATCATCCAAAATTGTGTTCCAAGCCTCTCACTCCTATCTTTTCCTATCTGTCTGTAGTGCTCCCTTTAGTATTTCCTGAAGAGTACATATTTTGTTCACAAACTCTCTCATTACCTGTCAGAGAATATTTTAAACTCTCTCTCATATTTAAAGTACAGCTTTGCTGGATATAAGATTCCTGGTTGGTGGTTTTTCTCTTTCAGTATCATAAATATATCACACCACTGACTTCTTGCCTCCATGGTTTCTACCGAGAAATCTGCACTTAGTGTTATCAGGCTTCTCTTGTATGTGATGGATTACTTTTCTCTTGATGCTTTAAGGATTCTCTCTTTTTCTTTGATGTTTGATAATCTGATTATTAAGTGTCTTGGCATAAGTCTATTCAGATCTATTCTGTTTGGGGTACACTGCTTTTCTTGGATCTGTAATTTTATGTCTCTCATAAGAGGTGGGAAATTTTCAGTGATTATTTCCTCTATTATTGCTTCTGCCCCTTTTCTTTTCTCTTCTCCTTCTGGGACACCCATGACACATACATTCGGGTGCTTCATGTTGTCATTCAATTCCCTGAGATGTTGCTCATATTTTTGCATTCTTTTCCTTATTTGTTCTCTTGTTTGTAGGATTTCCTGCATGTGTTCTTTCACCTCTTGAAATCTGCTATTGTATGTCTCCACTGTGTTTTTCATCTCTTTTGTTGTGCCTTTCATTTCCATAGATTCTGCTAGTTGTTTTTTCAAACTTCCAATTTCTATCTTATGTTTGCTCAGTGTTTTCTTTATATCCTTTATCTCTTTTGCCATGTCTTCCCTAAACTCGTTGACTAGGTTTTTGAATTGGTTTAGCATAGTTCTTTGAAAATCTTTAATTGATTGTTTCATTAAAGTGAAACACTATCTCAACTCTATATCTTAACTGAGGTGTAAGTTTGTTCCTTTGGCTGGGCCATATCTTCACTTTTCCTGTTGTATTTTGTAGTTTTCTGTTGTTTAGGCATCTGGTTTCTTTGGTTATGCCAAACAGATTTTCCCAGACCAGAATGGGTTCAGGTCTCAGAATGGAGTTATATTCAGTTTCAAGTTTCCCTGAGGGTGTATCTTAGAAGAATGACAGACTTTCCTGTGAGGCCCCTAGCCACTGTGCTTTTCCTAGCCTGCCCAGCAGATGGTGCCTGTCAGCCTGTCACTCCTGTCTGGTGTAAGGAGGTGTGGCCACTTTAGTTTGTGTTTTGGCTGTTTGCCCCCAGGTCCTAGTGTCTGAGTTCTGAAGGGAAGGCTGGCACTAGAGCTGGGCCCCACCTCCCTTCTCTTGGGGATGATACACCCCCTAGGGAGCTATTTTCTGAATTTGACTAGCTCTTTTGTCTCTCTGACTCTGTTAACTCCACCCTTGTCTAGATCAGAGTGCTGTGAAATGAAAATGGCTGAGGCTTTCTGCACTGAGCCACTAAGGCTGAGAGAAAGAAAGAAAAAGGGAAAGAAAGTCCCTTTTCCAAGCCAGTCAATGGCCCCCCAGTTTCGCCCATCGGTCAGAGATAATACCCGGTCTTCTGGGCTCCCTCTCCTGGGACTCAGGCTCCTTCTGGTTATTCCAGATCAGCTCTCTCTAAAGTCCTCTGTATTTTTCCTCTCAGCTTTTTTTTTTTTTTTTTCCCCCATCAGTCCCCCTTCCTCTCCACTGGGAGCGACCTCAGGGCATTTTGCTCATTGTTAGGGGTTTGTCTTTGTAGCTTGTATTCAGCAGTCTACATTTGTTAATTAAAACCCCAGTTGGAACTGGGCTTAGCTATACTCATTTGCTCTGAGAATGCTGCTTTCTCCTACCGTGAGGTCCCGCAGCTCAGCCTGCTGTAGGGGGAGGGGGCTCCTGGCTCGGTTCCGCAGTTTTTACTTACAGATTTTATGCTGTGATCTCAGCCATTCCACCCCTTCCAGGTTGACATATGATGTGTGGACAGTCACGGTTGTCCCCCAGGAGTTGTTCCAGATTATTTATTTGTTGTTCCTTGTTGTTTATTAGTTGCTCTAGGGGACTAATTAAATTCCACACCTCTCTATGCTGCCATCTTGCCCCTCTATCCAGTCCATTCACTTTTTTAGAAGTTTTTATGTTTTTATCATCTTAGAAATCCTCTAGTGAAAAATGTGTACAATCACCAACCAAGTCACTGCAGAATCTTTATTCCATCTTTTTGTCAGCACCAATACTGGCCTTTGCAGTCCCCCTGACTTTCCTTATTCTGTTCTTCTGTTCATATCGCTATTTTCCTGAGGTCTTCTCGTGTGGGCCATGTCTGGCAAGTCTGCATTTGGGTTTCATTTTTCTTTGCATAACCCAAGGATTATAAATTGTGCTGAAGCCAGTTGTTTTGACACCACCAAAATGGGTTCTAAATCCAAACACAAAGATGGCATCTGGTTTAGTCTTGTACATTTTGGCTAGTTTTTCCCACATTTCTGTCTTAAGTTCTGTTGCCATCCCTTGGCGAAAGATGTTAGTGACCACTTGTTTCTGCTGAGATGGTCAGTTAATCGTGAACTTCCTGGCCTGGATGGTTACTGTGTCATTCAAGATCCTTAGGCCGCCAGGGAGGAAAAGAGGACCTCTCCATGCCAGCCAACCATATCAGTGTGCCTATTCCTTTGTCCAGCAAGGTAGCCAGTAGCAACTTTTGGTTACTGAGTATCTGACTTGTGGCTGGTCTGAACAGGCATCATCTCCCACCTCCTGCAGTCTCTGTGATGTCCTCCTGGCAGCCCCCATGGCCCGCCTTCCAACAGATTTTTCAAAATATTTTATGGTAACTAT
Source organism: Choloepus didactylus (assembly GCF_015220235.1). Classification (NCBI taxonomy): domain Eukaryota; kingdom Metazoa; phylum Chordata; class Mammalia; order Pilosa; family Megalonychidae; genus Choloepus; species Choloepus didactylus. Next base: position 124,933,753 of record NC_051307.1, read on the forward strand.
AGTCCCAGAAATCTTTTATGTTTAGAAGCAGTTGTCTATTTGCCATTATATTGCATTTGAATATTAGTTTAATTGTACATGAAACACTTGGGTCACATTTTTTCCCAAGAGCTTACTAGGCATTGATTAATTGTATGCCAGCAATGAAGTTTGCTGTTAGGGGTGAAGGTACAGTGATTTTTTTTCCCTTTTAAGTGACCTCATATTTTTCCTTATGTGTCCAGTGGAATTTTCCCTTTGTCTATGTAATCTAGTAAATTTACTAGTCTCTGTTTCATTGTTGATCCATTTTAACTAGTACTTCTACGGATAGAATGTATTCATTCACTTTAGATTCAGATCTTCTATTATTTCAGAGAGAAAAAAAAACCTGAATGTTATATGCAAACATTTTTCTCTTCCATTTATATGTTTCTCTCTATATTTTTTTCCATTTCATGTCCTTCCTTTTCTTCAGGCCTATTCTCCATGTTCCTGCTATGCCGTCAGCAGATTCCATTCTCCTATTGCCTGTTTCGATGTGGGCTTCATTTATATGATGTGAGGTTTAATTTTCATTTCCACTTCTTTTCTGAGCTATGCAACCTACTTTTTCGTATCCTTTTGTTGTTTTTTCATTTCTTCCATGAACTCTTGTATCTGCATTGCACTCACATTTTAGAGAGAACACTTTTTCATTATATCTTTTGAATTCTTGGAAGATATTCTGGTTCATATTTTCAGCTATCCCATAGCAAAACGTTTCCACTCTGTGTTTATCTGTCTTTTTCTTTTCCTATGCCTTTCTGCTTCTTACAGAATTTTCACTAAAACACATAAGGAGAGTTCTGAATGCTTTCTTTTTCTCTTTCCAAAGTGAGGGAACATCTTTCTGCACCAGCTATTTGTGGGAGGGTAGTGTGGATAAGGGGCCAGAACTATGACCTCAGCTAGTAGAGAGCCTCCTTGACCCAGAGTAAATGAAACTCCATGTGTCACAAATTTGTGAGATGTGTGTAAGGAGAGTTTGTGCATGTGTTGGGTTAGTCCCCCTTTAGCTGCAGGGATAGTTAGCACCTACAGATTCCTCTTTGTCCTAGGATTATATGTATTTCTCGGTTTTCTCCCATTTTTTTCCAGCCACTCTACGCAGTCCAACAGGATTCAAGAAGCTCCTGCAGCCTACCTATAAACCTTAACTCTTATTTTTCAAAGTGTCATTAGATTTGTCTCTCACTGTGCAAAAGGAGAATTGCCTACTCTTTTGGTCCTATGCAATAGCGACATCCTCCCTGCATATCACCATTCCATTACAATGAACTCAATGGATCTTCTCTTTTTGTGATTATTATTATGATACTAATACATACAGTGATTTAGGACAAGAAAGTTTTGCAATTTTCTGCACAGATCCTGTTTTTCCCTTCTGTTTGTCATTTTCCTTATAATTTTCAGTAGGCTTCCAAAAGTTGAAGAGGATATGAAACTCTTCAGTTCTTATCATTAGACATCTCCAACACACTATTTTGGGAGATTTTATGAAAGTTAGCCAAAGTTATTTTGAAATTGCCTACTAATCAATAATATGCATAAATTGCTCTGATTCTTGTTTTTTGTTTTTCAAATTTTTGTTTATTCTCCAGTAGGCTATTTCTGATCTAGCTCTATAAGAGTGTGAACTTTCATATTATTAAATCCACATTTAAAGAAGAAAGTGTTGTAAACAATGACCATGTAATTATATTCCCTGGCACCAAATCTGCATAGTTTAGCTTAGTTCCTCATCAGACAAGGTGACCCTGCACCTTGCTGACACCTGGGTCCCATTAGGCCAGGTGGACACTGGCACCCTCCAGTCACACTCTCCTGAGCCACAGGAACATATCTGGACACAGTCCTGCCCATAGTGATCTTCAAGACAAGCTGCAAGAGAGAGCAAAACAAAGCAAAGAAAAATCAGATTTTTCTTTTTAAACAGTCTGCTGGTCAAGATCTTTTTAAATGCCCCCCTTTATTTTAATCAATAGCCTTCACTGACTTGCCTTCAATTTGGTTTTTCAATCAAATGTTACTCTGAAAAACAAAACAAAAAATGAACTGCTGAAATTGTTTCTTACTTTAGCGCAATTTTAATTGATGTTAGGAATTTCCAACCAAATATCTAGTATCAAAAGCCTACATATATTATCCACGTGTCTTAAAAATTAGGAAACACAACTGTTCGCAATTTGGATTTAGTCTTGCTCTGCCACAGCTTCTTAGGAAGTGTGTATGTATCTGTTTTAATAATCTCTAGTGTGTTTCCTCTTAAAATCCATTCTGGAATTTGAACTTATTCTCCTATACACCAATATAGGAAACATTATAGTCACATCTCCAAATATTTAATATATACTTATTTATACACTTATTTATTGTGCTGGTTTGAATCTATTATTTCCTACACAAAAGCCATGTTCTTTTAATCCAGTCTTGTGGGTGCAGACTTACTATGAGTGAGATCTTTTGATTAGGTTGTTTCCATGGAGATGTGACCCACCCAGCTGTGGATGAGTCCTTTTGATTAGATTATTTCCTTGAGGTGTGACCCCGCTCATTCAAGGTGGGTCTTGATAACTTTACTGGAGTCATCAAGAGAGGTCAAGGCCAACACAGACCCAGATCCTTGAAGATGTAGACACAAAGACGTTTGGAGATACTAAGCTGAGAGATGAAGCCAGACTTTGCCCCAGAGACGCTAAGAGAGAACCCCCAGACACTTAAAGAGAAGTGCCCTGGGAGAACAAGTAAGGATGCACAGGAGCTGAGAGAGAGAAGCTAAGAGAGAAAGAAGCCCAGAGACATTTTGGAGAAAGCCATTTTTAAACCAGAGCCTGGGAGAGAAGGACCAGGAGATGCTGCCATGTGCCTTGCCTTCCTATATGACAGAGGAACCCAAGATGCCATCGGCCTTTCTTCAGTGAAAGTGTCCTCTTGTTGATGCCTTAGTTTGGATACTTTTATGGCATTAGAACTGTTACTTTGCAACCTCATAAATCCCGATTGAAAAAGCCAATCCATTTTGATATTTTGTATCTCAGTAGCTTTAGCAAACCAGAATATTTATGTATATAAATAACAAATAAATATAAGTACATACACTTTTTTTTACTCACTTGTTTTACTGCTATCTCTTTCCACAAACTCACTGAGAGATTTATCAAAATATACATTGCATGCAAAGATAAAATAAATACCTGAGAATCAAATAAAAGGAAAATAAGGTAACAGTACTTACATAAATATACTTCAAAATTATTTGAACTTGCAAGAGGCAGGCTGCAAATTTGGCTCTAATCTATCTAGTAGTCAAGGTAAAAAATGGAAAGTAACAGATCACAGCTTCCTTAGGAGAAAAATACATCCACTGTCCAGAGGAACCATAGCTTTTGAAGATGCATTGGCATGAGAAACTTTCTCCCATTGATTCTCCTTAAAGAACAAACAGAAAAAGACACAGCCAGAACCTTCCTCAGAAGAAATTTATGAGTCAGCTCTAACACAAAGATAACTTGGATGTTGGAGGCTTCAGGGGCAGTATCCACTAGGTGTCAGTTGTCAGCTACTTAAAGTCAGAACTTTCTCGTATTTGTCTTGTATTCTCCTTTCAGCAGGGTATGAGATAGGGCAGTTAAGCATCATGCCATCATATAAAGAAGACACATTGAGGATTGAATCATGTCCCCTATAAAGACATGTGATGAAAGATTACTGGAACACTACAGACTCCAGGTCAAAGCAAGGCCTGCCAATACCTTTATGTTGGACTTCTAGCCTCCAAAACCCTGAGACAATAACTTTCTGCTGCTTAAGCCAACTCATTGTGTGGAAAATTGTCATAATAGCCCTGGCAAACTAAGACAACTATCTCCCAGTGGAAGAGAAGCATTTGGGATATCCTTAACATGTAACAATTTATTACCCCTGCCAATCACACATGTAGTTATCATTCTTCCAGATGAAGATATCTCAAGTTCACAATCTGGGCATGGTTGTTGTGGTGTACATAAATGATTCAGGGTTAAGACAGGATGCATATCTTTTTTTGTTGAGGAGCCACTGATGGTACTGACCATACTTTTACTCTTTTAATTGTGAAGTATAAGACACAGAATGGTGTACAAAAACATAAATGTATAGCTCAATGAGTGATCATAAAGTGAACATCTTCATCAACAACACCCAGGTCAGAAAATTTAATGCCAGGATACTTTGTCCCTCACCATTTGTTCTCCTACTCATTGTTGCCTCCATCCTCCCTAAAGTTCATCATTATTCTGATTTCAAACACTAGTGTTTCGTTGGGACTATATAACTGTTACCAGAAGGGCCAGAGGAGTCAGAAGGCATGAGTGTGTCTATAGTTGGGGTTAGGCAAAAATCATCCAAGTATTTAGAAAATGGTAGAGCTGATAAAAGAAAAAAGTATTTGCTAAGCACATCCTCATAGCTTCTAAGCCCATGCATATTTTAAGGGATCTTCAGTCTGCATTGGATCCATAAACTTTACATCCATAGTTGCTTTAGTAGAATGTAGTTAAGGTCTTTCAGTTTCAGAGAACTGTTTACCTTTTGGTGAGCAGGGGAGCTGCTTGCTGGGAAATTGCTGAGGATAAATGAAATTGAGAAACTTTATGAAATGAGGTTGAAATTGTGTGCACAGGAATCCCCAGTCTCCTCCGATCTTGGCAAACAGATTTTCTAATCCTGACTAGGGTCCAGCATAGCTTGGGCAAGAGGGGTTATGACGAAAGGGCTTTCTTTGGCAGCCTTCACTGACTTAACCTCTTGATCACACTCTGCAATAAGCATTCCTCAGCCCAGAATTTAGGTCAGTTTGCTGTTATTGCAGTACGTTATTAAGGAAAATAATTGCAACCATGTTTACTCTTCTAAGTGCAGTGTTTAACAATTCCCGTTTAGCACTTTTGCTACCAGTATGATGTATTGGAATGATCAGCTTAACCACTTCATAGCAAGAGTAACTTACTTTGACTGCAGTCTGCCCCAGTGAAGCCAGGAGGACAGTCCCAGGTGCCAATCATGGTGTCACAGCTGCCACCATTCAGGCGCTTGTATGCCTTTTGGCAACATAGACCATAAGTGTCTTTCGGCACCTTGTGGAAAGAGAACAAAACCATATGAAGTACTGTAAATTGAAGCAGTCAGTGTTTAAATTCATGCCCATAGACTTGTGGTTAATGCAACATTCCAATTACAGTTCTTTGGTATTTCCAATCTTGTCCAAGCTACTGATTGTAGGCATGGGCTTATCAAATACTATGAGATGATTTAGATGCCTTAGAAATGTAGACAGGGGACCAGAGTATCTGCTTACAAACAAGGTATCAGAAACAACTTTGAGCTTCCTTGGAAATATTCCTACTTTGGAAGAATGTCTAGAACAGATGACAATGCAGCAAACAAGGCTATTTCATTCCAGCCCAGATAAATGTGTTGTTTTGATTAATGTTTATGTGTTACAGTTTGTCTTGCCTGGGATTATCTGGGTTTAATATAAATGAGAATTCAAAATGGCATCAGGCATAGAGAAACGGCTCTTCTTTTTCTGTTAGTTCCTCAGTTTTCTATTTTTGTGTGTGGCCTATCATGATGATAACTGTGTAAGAGATAAATCAATGGCCAGACTTCAAGAAGAAAGGGACTGGGCAGGATAAAGATTGAGCTGAAGACCACATTATCTGTGGAAAAATGGGAAGTTTGGGGTGTTTAACCAGGAGAAAATTGATAGATTGATCAATTAATCAATTAATTGATTAATTTTGAAACATTCCCAACTGGGAAATGCTCCTGCTCTGCGGGATGTCTCTCAAGTTAATGGCTTAAAATTATAAAAATTTGAGTTTCAAAAGATCTCAGGGTTATCTTTTCAAAACTCTCATCTTAAGATGAGGAAATTGAGGCCTAGAGAGTGAAAGGACTTGAAGTATTTATTGCATAGCATTCTACCCACCTATTAAAGACAACAGTCTTTATTCTTGTCATATATTTAAAATATAAAGCTCAGGAAAATTTTGAATAGACTGTGATTTTCAACACCATATCTTCTACTTACTAGCTTTGTGACCTCAAGTGAGTCTATTTCTTTGAGCCTCTGGTTCTTCATTCCTAATGGGGATAATGATAAAATCACTGGATGGATGTGAGGACTTGAGGGAACATACTGAGTGTCTAATGCATTATGAATCATCATCATCATTATTGTCATTAAGAGTGGCAGGTTCATTGGTATGTACATGGTAAAACATTTCCAGATCTGCTTGACCTGAGTGAAAAGATTTGGTATCTGCCTTAGTTCCTTCTTGAAAAACCTTTTCACTTAGAAGCATGGCTCCAAAGTTGACTAAACTAACTGGGGGCTAAAAGATCAAATGACAATTCCCTCCTTCCATTTTATCCTACATTTTTATACAAGAATCTGTTGATAAAGAGCATTTTGAAGTAAATATTTCCAAATTAGTGGATTTTAGAGGTAGAAGAATGGTTTTTAATAGACATTCAAATTGTTTATAACTCCCATATATGTCCTGTCCTAAAAGCCGTGATTCTCACCTTGAGTCTTGGATTTTGCTATGAACTCAAAGAGTGGCTGCTTCCTTCCTCCTGTATTCTTCCAGCTTAAAAATAAAATTCTCCATGATAAGATCAAAGCAAAACACTTTGGAATTGTTCATGACAGTGGTTGTTTCTCTGTTATAGCTATTGCATTTCTTTGTTCCCTCCACCCCACCCCACCCCACCCCCAAGAAAAATGATGAATTCACTTTACCCTCTCTTCTGTCATTCTCTCCATCCAAAGGGCATCAGTTCTCATTGCAAACTGGCACTTATTTTGGTACACAACATTCTTTCGTTCTTTCAAGACACTCTCTTTCTCCCTTACTTACAAAAATTGGATGAAGTGTACCTAAAAATAAAATCACTGACTGAAAAAGTCTCCATCTCCTCCTCTTTTCCCATTCACCAAGATGTAAAGTGCTTCTTTGGTGTCCATCTGGGTCAATCTTTTTAGAGTGTAAAATTTAAAGTTTTTATCAGTTGTCTAAAACAGTAAAACAAAAGAGTGAACATTTTACAAGAATTTTTGATTGCTTTATTAGATAAAATAAACGTAACACAAGCTGAAGTTACGGAGTTCGAAACAGTGGGGTCTAGTGTGTACTGCCAACACCTAGCATCCAAAAAAGGAGGACAGTGGTGATGGTAGCACATTGTGAATGTAATTAACAGCAGAAATATGTATCTGAATGTGATTAAAAGGGGAAATGTTAGATTGTACCTATGGTAACAGAATAAAAAAAAATGCATGGAACTACACTACACAAACACCGAACCCTAGGTTAAAACATGGACTAGAGTTAACAGTACAATTATAAAAATATGCTATCTTCAATTGTGACAAACATACCAGACCAATGCAAGGTGTTAATAATACAGTAGCATATGCAAATCCTGTATTTTATGCATGATTGTTCTGTAAACTCACAACTTTTCCAATAAAGAAAAAAAAAAATAAGAGATTTGATAGGTATAGAAAACTCTGAAGCCATACCTGTGTGAAGTGAAAAATGACATAGATTTCACATAAGTAAAAAAAGAGTAACATATTACAAAGTGGAATTTATGTTCATATTAAAGAAGGAAATGATAAACTGTGGATATAATCATGGGTATCAAAGAATCAGCATCTTATTTCAGCTGAAAAGAAAAAGGAGCTTACTTGCAAAGTACTTGATGAATTTAAATAACCGATATATGTGAAGGTTGAGATTTTGAGTTAACTTTTACGTGAGTTGAAATTAATTGGGAAACATAATTCCTCTGACATAAATCCATTTTGCATACTACCTTAGAAGCAGTTTTCCATTTGGTGAAGTTGCCCCTTGCTGTTCCTTCTTCATGTGTAGAAAAATCTCACCTATTTTTAGCTTTCAGCTTGCTTATCTTTTTGAACTTGGGGCACTGAACTTGAAGAAATTAACCTACTAATGAGCATGCCATCTGTTGAAAGTGCTAACCTCTTAGTCCCGCAACTCATTAAATTTATATCAAAAGTATGGTGTGTGTTTACCGAAGTGCCCATAACCTTTTTTTCTCCCAAGAGTAAATTATTTTACTGACAATTCCACTTTCCCATCCAGTTCTGTAGCTGTATGGAAGTTTGGTTTCTGGAAACATGCACACCAACCTTGCTTTAATGTTCACTAAATTTAACAAGGAAACACACACCCAGGGCATAATGATTTCATTTGGCTTGTCTGAGTGAAATTTGGTCTCTCCGCCTTCATTTCCTAGAGTTCCATTTTGATCATTACTTGGTTTTTGTTCTGTCCTTTACAATTATTTCTCCCTGGAAATTTTGTCTCTCTGGCAAAGGTAGTTTAGTTATTTTCCATTAAAAGGTGACTCTTTTTCCCCAACCTTGTCCCACTCTCATTCCAAGAAGAGACTTGGATGAGAATTTACAGTTTTGGTATGTTTAAAATATCCAAGGCCAATCCCTCTGCCACAGTATACTATGATGATGTGAATGGCATTTGCCAGTGTTTCCTTAGAAACTTACAACCAGTGAGGATGTGACTGTATCTGTGACACGTAACTCTGAATCAACAAAAAGCATGTCTGTTTTCTTGGTACTTGACTAGGTTACCCATAACACTAAGCCACTGTTAACACAGAGTTTTACTGTGTTCTCTAAAAGAGAGACGAAGATTCAGTCTGCCTGAATTTTCATTGCTATGAGCACTAGCATTAAAGTCAAGCTTCTGTTAACGTCCTGATATCTTCCTCTTGCACTGGTGAGCTCTTCCGTGACCCATGTTTCTCAAAGCATTCTACACCATGTGTGGGGCTGTTCTTATAAATAATGTCAGTAGAACATCCATGGTTTTAGAAGACTTCAATGCCTTAACTTCTCTCAGAGAGAGCATAACTATAAATCCTGAGTTGCTCAGGTTGGAGAAATAAAAAGTTGCCAGGGTCTGTGGTCAATTTTAAACCTCTCACTGGTCATAAAATATATAGCATGGTGATTTCACATCTATGGGATAGTTATTTTTTCTCCACATGCTATCCATATGCTCAGACAGACCTGGCCATCCTCTGAATTATGGACAAGTGGGGATATTCTTATTAAAGTTTGTCTGCTTGCTTCCTCTGACCTCTACCAAGAGAACGTCTTGATTCTCCACTCCAAATCTGAGAACATGAAAGTCCAGTTGTTCTTGGCTGCTGAAACTTTTGCTTTTGAGCCAGCTACACCTTTTATGGATATTTTCTCCAACTTTTTTTCATAGTCCTGTAATTACAGTGGAAGTTGCCAAGGAACCCTTGCAGCAACATGCAACCACATGTTGCTTGGAACTAGACCAATTTGACTAGTGAGGGAATAGCTCCCATCCTGTCTCCCCTTTACAATGAGATGCTACACTCCTTCAATCCGAGTTCATTTGCCTTCTGAAATAAAACTACCGAGCCTAAATGTAATTTGATATTATTTTAGTAAGATAAAAATCCTTGAAATAAAAAAGGAATTCTTCCTAGGAAAAATGACAGAATCAAATGTGAGGAAATAACTTTCTTCTAGTAAAAGTGTGCTTGAAATTTGCTGCCCCCCCCCAAATAAATGAAAGTTACTAATTTTATATTTTAGCTCTGCATTTCAAGGGTTGGAAAACTTCAATGGTTATGGGTCCCAAACACGAAAGTAATTGATACCATTTTCATACAGGATTTTTATGTGGTGATGTTTAAAAATATAACAAAACTGAGAAGTGGTATTTAAAGTATACATTCTATGGAGTTTATGTCTATAGAAAATTAAAATCAATAGCTAGACCATGAGTCTATGTTTTATGGGTGGCCTTTTTGGAGGGAAGGGGTTTAAAAATTCCCAAAACACCCATATCCTTGCAGGACTAGGGAAGGAAAATGAAAGGAATCTGCTATAGGAGCAACGAGGAAAACCAGAGAGTAGCAATGACCAAAGTGGGAGAAAAAAATGGAACTGAGGCCAAAATCATCTTATTTTTAAACCTATAAAAAGTACATTATAAATAATTACAAGTTTAAAAATTAAGTAGCCAACTGAACATTTTAACATGCTCCTTGGGACTTTTTATTATGTGTTCTCCTATAACAATTATCAATGTTAAAATGTCCTAACAAATCAATATATGGTGGTTGGTCTGGGGACTTTTTTTTTATTATTATGCAACAGTGAGCCAACTGGCATTTGTCCTTTAAGCTAATCATCATATTCATTCCAGAATAACAATTTGTTTAATTTGATTGTTTCTAAGCAGATCCTGGAACTAACTTCTTTTATTAATCACATTAAATATATTGCCATTTGCTGTATATTGATTTATAATAAGTTCATGTGTTTCTTCTTAGTTTCTTTCTCTTGCTCTCCTCCTTTCCATGTTGGATATTTGTGAAGAATTTGGGGATATTTTGAATAGAAAATGCCAAATAGAGAACGTGTTACAGAAGAAAGTATATGTTTTCACTATTCAAATAAAAATTCCCACAGAATTTGCATTGAATAATATTTGCCAGTTAGCATTCTGAGCAATGACCCACCCTATGAGTGTGTCCACAATAAATTACAGTTCACTTACTGAGATGGCAGTGGTTTCCATGGTAGCCGGGCAGACAGGTACATCCCCCTGTGATTGGGTGACAGCCCTCATTCTGGGCTGAGCAGTGACATACCTGGTTACAGCCCCTCCCATACGTGCCTGGTGGACAAGCTAAGGGGAAGAGGAAATGTAAACCCAATGAATTGAATTTGTCTGTGTAAACATAGCTCTAAAAGTGAAAGTAGAGAAAAATTTATTAAATAAGACCATTGCCTACAGAAGTGTGCTGTCCTTTGGGATTTAGGTTTCATTAAATTTACTCGGGGATTACTTCACTGTTTGATTTTGTTTTGTTCAGTCAATTTGTGACCGACTGTCAAGGGCCAGCTGCAATTTTCTTGTCACTGAAGAAAATCATAGGGTGATGTCAGGTGAAATCTACTAAAATAATAGTATAATTCATGAGGGACCACATATCTGGATAAAGATATTTTTTTTCTTGTACAGCCGGTTTAAACTCTCAAGGTTGTTTTTCTCTGCACATTAGCATGTACTGTATTTTGTGTCACTTGTCAGCCACACTGCTGGGTTTTACTGTTTTCTCTTTTCAGACTGAGCAGTAAAAGCTTTTCCTCCAAATTCTAAATAATATCATGCCATTTTGTTAAGAAAATAAAAAAGGCTCTCTGGATATTTTGCAGCTTATAAAACAAAGTCTAGTAGACATTTTGTGTTTCATGGTGGTGTCTACCTGACGAATCAAACAAATTCAATGAAAAAAAAAATCAGACAAGTTGGTTATTAGGTATCCTGCAGATCTAAAATTGAATAGTAACTTCTGGATTGACCTTTTTATTTATCACCTAGGTATTTTGGCATCAGGAGAACATGAAAGTACGAATCTGTTTTAAAATCCTTCATATTGGAGAAGTTATTATTTTGTTCATTGCACCCTGTTTTTACTTGCTGCTTCTGTATGCCTCTGGTGTCACAGGTTTTTGTAGCATCCACTATTCTTAAAAATATTTCATCTTCCAGCTTTCTTTAAGTAAAAATGATACCAATGGTAGAACTTTTAATTTTATATGCCATTGGTTGCTTGCTTAATAATAAACAAAGACTGATGAAACACAGAGTGGTTGAGCCAAAAATTATTCACAAGAGGGTTTTTTCTCCCTTTATTGACTGGGCCATGCACAAATCTGAGGACGAGCAGTGGGGATCTGATTCATCATTTGGACCATTTGGTCTAGATATTTTTTTTATCTGAGGATCACTAATTGTTCAACTAGTATTTCAAGAAAGCATTTTTCTTGAGCTTCCCAGATATGCCAAAAAGCATATATGGCTTTACTGTTTAAAAAGCTTATTAAATTTGTTAGTGTCTAAGCACGAAGAGCTGCGCATGCCATTTGAGAGGTAGCTAGTGGTGTATGAGTGAGATGATTTTACTTCCTTCAACCCATTTTCAGTAAACACCTTGGTGTAGTCATCTACATTCCACTCTGATGTGATGCTAGGAGCAACCTCATGGGCAGTTACTATCATAAGGCCTGGTAGATGACTGGAGAAATTAAAAAAGGAAGTTGTTACAAATTCAGGAACTTGATCTTCCCACAGAAAACATGCTCACAAAACACTGCTCTGAGTAGATTAATTACACTGAGAAGTCAAAGTAGCTGTATTGAACACAGTAGATTTTGTCTAAGACATTTCAATATCCCAATCTATCTAATCATTTCCCATCTTGAGGTATGAGACCCACTGGCATAGGGATTTAAGGAAGGGGACATTTGAGCTGGTCTTTCTCCATCATCAAAATTGTGCTGATTGGCATAAGTCAGTGAAGGTTGTGTGGTCTAGAGGAAATAGCATGAGCTTTGGATCTGGTAGGTTCAATACTTCTATTGACCATATCACTGGCTTTAATAAATAAGTTTCTTAAGCTCTGAGACCCTTGTTCTCCTGTTCTGTATAATGGGATTAATACACCCTGCCTCACAGATTGTTGTGGAGAGTAACTTAGTGGATGTAGTAACAAAGAGGAGTCTCCTAGTGCCTCAATAAAATTTGATTGAAACCCTTATGTCTAAAACTAGAATTAACTATTCAACAAAGGTGCCATATACGGGCAAACACCAAAGAAGCATTCAAAATAATTAGTATAAAAATGTATCTAATAGTAAAGACTGCCTTCACATATGTCTGCTGTTCAGGGATTTATTTCTTTAAAAAACACTGAATTCACCCTACATGAAATTTATGAAAAATATATAAATAAAATTTATCTGTGTTCTCATTAATTTTCCAAAACTTTGAGGCGTCATAAAAGCACTCACAAATATTACTCACCTCTCCATTCAAAGGAGGACCCAGGTATATTATTGAACTTTAGTGGAATCAAAACTCCAGAAGGTCATGAAAAAAAATGACCTCTTAAAAGCCTTTTAAAGGTCAGTTTTGCAGATAGATGTTTAAATCTCATCGAGGGAATTTACATTTATAATGAAATAAAGCAATAAAATGAAAGTAAATATAAAGATATAAAAGCAAGAAAAACATTCTAAATATTATGCAAAACGGATTTGTGAGTAATATTACAATATCTCTTAGATTATATACTCATCATGAAGACCAGCCATCAGTTGTCACTCAGCTAAGTAATGGTGCCTTTGACTGTGACTTCAGAGGAAATAAGTTAGTGCAAAGCTGGACAGACTTGCACTCTCTGTAAAAGAAGATATTGAGAAACTAAGGCAACTGCTCTTGTTAGTTAGTGTCTTATGTTTTACAGATAGAATGTATCACTCTACATAATTTCAGTCCATATATCTCAAGACATGCAGAATTCTGGAATGTACTTATTTGGCCAAAAAATACTTCCAGAGTACTTACTATGTGCCAGGTTCTCAATGGTGAGCAAAAACAGTCACGATTCTTGTACCCATTACAAGCTCAATGGGAAGGTAAATACAATCAAGTAATCATTCAAATATACATCTAATTTTTAAATGAGATAACAGTCATAATGAGGGAGAATGACTTCAGGGACCCCAGGGGAGAGATGGGAGGTGTTAGTTCCAGATGTTGAGATTACTATTTAAATAAGATCTGAAACACTCGGGAGAGTATATGTAGTACTAAGGAGAGGGGGAAGAAAAGAATAGGGAGGAGAAATTTCCAAAAGGAAAGACCCCATCTCTTATCAAGGTACATACGAGTTACTGGTATGATTACCAAAGAACATATTGGCCATGGTATGTATGTATGGATGTTAAGACAATAGTCAAGCTTAAATTACTACAAGCATTTCTTTATCAGTTTCCATTGGCTGCTATAAAAAATTACCACAAATTTAGTGGCTTAAAACAATGCAAATTTATTCTCCTACAGTTCTGAAGTCAGAAGTTTAAATCTTGGTGTTGGTAAGACTCCATTCCTTCTGGAGTTTTCAGAAAGAAGTCTGTTTTCTTGCCTTTCTCAGCTCTAGAGGCCACCAGCATTCCTTGGCTTGTGGCTCTTTTCTCCATCCTCAAAGCCAGCAGCCTAGCAACTTCCTTCCTCTCTGATCTCTTACCTCTCTCTTAAAAGAACCTTTGTAATTACATCAGGACTACCCAGATAACCAGGATAACTTTCCCATCTCAAAACCCTTAACTTAATCACATTTTTAGAGTCACTTTTACCATGTAAAGTAACACATTCACAGGTTCTGGGGATTGTGGCATCTTTGAGGGGTCATTAATCATCCTACCACAATCTCTATACTTCTCAATATTTCAAGCAGCTTCTGATTACCCCTCAGAGACCATGTTATCATCTAGAAATGACTAAAATATATTTTTAAACTATGTGATATAAAAATAAATGATATGGAAAAACAGCTTTTACCAATTATTTAAAATAATAGTTTTGTTTATTTCATGGATCCAAAGGAGAGGATTTAATACATCACATTAGTAGTGACTTGGGATTGGACTCCATGAGAACCCTGAAAAGCAGCTGAGGAGACACAGACACTTAAAAGGAGATCCAGGGAGAAAACCTGAACATTAAAAAGAAAGACACTGCAAGGACTAAAACTCAGGGAAATGAAGGCCTAAACCCAGTGGAAGTCTCTAAACCGTAAACGGTTTGCTCTTCTTAGTGCTCAGTGTAAACATTATTTCCCTGTTTAAAAAACAAAAACAACAACAAAAGCCAGTGACTGTCTACAGCTACCTAATAATGTTTGTTTTATGTATAAGGTCTCCCTTAGGCAGGTTTTATTGTACACATGCTATACATAGCAGAAAATAAACCCCTTGTGAGAAATGACCTGGCTAATAAGTGTAAAACCAGAAACAAAACCACGGTGTTATCAGGATGAGTTCTGTGCTTTTCCCACTCTCCCAGGGCATCTTCTTAGGGAGAGAGAGGTGCATTAATATAATATAACATTTATGAGATCACAAATAAGGATAACAGGCAAAGTTGTGGCTTACCTCACTGGGTAGGAAAATCAGCCTGGAAAGCTTTACATTAAAAGTTTCTTGCTCCCCATGTTTACTAATTAGCCATCAGGTCACTGGAAGAATGGATCAAACTGTTTTGAAGTAATGCAGCTGATGCCTCTTCCTCATTAAAATCCTTCCGTACAACCAAAATGACCATAATATCTCTATTGGTGGCCTCTGTTTGGATTTCAGCTGAGTTTTCATATTCAAGTGGAATTTTACTCTCTGAATTAACCAGTGCATGTACTCAAAAATAGGAATGTGTCTACAGTGACAGTTTTTGATTTAGGTAGAACTGATATCACTTTGTCCATGAAGTTATAACCTGAATACAGATTATAGAAGATTTGGAAGGGGAAAATTTGTTGTTTTGATTTGTTGGCTTCTCAGGCATTTGATTGACTTTATTAAAGTGGAGGAGTCAGCATTGCTAAGATTCAAGTTGAGACAAAGTCAGTTATAGGTTCAAGTTGGTTAACACTGTCAACCTCTAACCTACTAAAATTTTCTAATAGTACTTTATACTTCTGAGAAATAAGAATGATCTTTTTTAAGGCAATTCATGGCTTTATTTTTTCCACTAAAATTTAGAGAAAATTATCAGCTAAGGAATTTAAATAATTTATTATTTTCTTGACATAATTGTTTTGCATGAGTAATATTTCTCGCTGGCAAATTTTTTATTAGATGGCATGTAGTATTCCAACAGTACATAGCAAGAAAATACAATGAATTGACTTTTTGTTAGGAAAGCCATAAGTATTTTAGCATTGGCATGGTATAGAGTAATTTCTTGTAGGTAGACCCTGTCAGGCTTGGTAAGAAATTACATTGTGACGTCCCGAGATCACAGACTGTCCACTTTGGCAATTACAAGTGCTATGACTATCTAGACCATTACAGTCTTTCTGACAAGATAAATAAGCTGAAAAATGTTTTAGATTTTCAAAAGAAGTACCTATCACCTCATCATTTTTTTTTTAAGCATATGGCTTTTATGATGGGCAGAGAGGTGAAGTCAAATTTTATCTAGCATTTTGCTTTTCACAAATTGGGATTGACCTTTTGTAGTTTATGACAGCATATTTTGTTCAGGTCTTTATCAAAGGCCTGGAATCATTGGGGTGATAGATCAGCTGTCATCT
This sequence comes from Choloepus didactylus, assembly GCF_015220235.1. Taxonomy (NCBI): domain Eukaryota; kingdom Metazoa; phylum Chordata; class Mammalia; order Pilosa; family Megalonychidae; genus Choloepus; species Choloepus didactylus. Next base: position 124,950,016 of record NC_051307.1, read on the forward strand.
GCCTGGTCCTCAGAATGTCTTTGTATTAAACTAATGGTCCAGTAGAGCAGCCAGCCTGACAGCCAGATTATTTATTTGCAATCTGGTAAAAGAACTGACAACTTCATTGTTTTAATTGTTCATTTTTCATGGGTTGATGCATTAGCTCACCCGAATCTTTGTTCCTCGGTCAGAGAATAAACACAAGGGAGTCAGGGTATCAAAGTGACTGGGTCCCTCTATGAGTACAAGAAGCTGTGAATAGCCTTCATGCCGGTTATGATTACCAGGGTCTCACAAGCATTTGGGGATTTTTTGTCTTATCTCCGTTCTGCATCTTTCCTCTCTTTCAGGAAGACCTATGATGTCAGCTACTGATCTGATTGTTTGTTGAAACAATGTTCCTGGTTCTCACAGCCCATTAAAGGAGAGAGACTGGAATGGGCCTAGAGTCTCCTCGGCTGTCAGGGTGGGGGCCCACCTAGACTATGTAACAGGATCACAGAGGCCCAGGAGACCTCAGATATCAAGATATTATCAAGAGCAGATCTAGCTCAGGCCAGAGCTACTCAGAATCACTGGCAACCTTTTTGCAAAATACACATGGCCTGGCCTCACCCTTGGAGATTTTAAATATACGCATTTAAATATAATAGTAAATATTTGTATTTTTTAAATCCTGGTATAAACTTCTGATTGAAAGTCTAGACCAACACCCTTAATTTATGAATAAGATGTCATAAGATGTCTAATAGACTAATCACTTGTCCAAGGTTATAGCTAATTAATAACAGAGCTGAGACTGGAACTCAGGGGTCCTGACCCCTCAGATCAATGACTTTTTCATTCTTAATATCAGATTCCATTCTCCAGGAGCTACTGAGACACTTTGAGGAGAGTCTGCCAGTCACTCCGGCACATACTAACGTGTCAGGGCACAATATGGAAGTGACCATTTGCACGAAGGCTCATCTCAAATGCAAGCCTTTAGAGATCAGAGGACAACTCCACAGGCCAAATACAAAGAAGATTCCTGTTAAGCTATTGGTAACCAAATTGCATTATTACTTTACTGTTTTTCCTTCACACTAAAATTGAGAGTCACTCTAGGGCAGAGGCAATGGTTTATTATTCTCAGTGAGTCTGACACCTCTCATAGAATCTTGGACACAGCAGGTGCTGAATAAATGTTTGGTGAAGGAAAGAAAGAGGGAAGCAAGGAAGGAAGGGAGGGAAGGAGGAAGAAAGGAAGGATTCTTCTAGTCCAACATGCAAAACTGTGTGAAAGATTTATCTTACACACAAATGGAAAACTATCTCCCTGTTTGGCAAGTTCATACATTCATCACTTTATTAAATAATTATTCATCATTTGCTATATATCAGGGTCCCATTCTTGGCACTAATGATATGCAATTGAAGAAGACCAGTGTCTGTTTTCAAGCACCTAACAGGCTGATTCAGGAGAAAGATATGTGAACAGAACAATCTGACAAGTACTACCAATAGAGACACAAGAAAAAAGACTTGGGCACTGTCCAGAAAAGAATTGCTAATACTATCTGGGGGAGTCACCTGGAGAGATTGCATTAGAGCTGAAACTAGAAGAGTGAGTAGACATTCACCACATAGAAGAAAGAGCATGGGTATGAGGGTTTTAGGGACATGATATGATGTTGGAGAGGTATGTTGGTCCTTAAAAGTGAAGAGTTTTTAACATGATGCTGAAGACTTAAGCCAGTGGCGGTAGGTCCCCATAGAAATGTCATGATCAGTCTGGTGACAATGTGTGGATTGAACTGGAGGACTGGATCCCATCAGGAAGCCATTGCAGGCATCCTGGAAAGAGACAAGAACCTGAGCTGGGCCGCAGAAAAGGGATGGAGATGAGGAGCTAAAGCAAGAGATGTTTTTTGAGATGGACTGAAAAGTATTGGGAAACTGTATGAGGGACCAGAAGAAAGACTTTCTTTCCCTAAATATTTCTTCTAAACTGGCCTAAGCTGTTCACATTCTAATTACACATGGGCTAAAAAATATTGAGGCACTGCCTTCCTAAGGTCTCAATAAATAGGCAAGCCTAGCTCAACATGCAGCCATTCTTAGCTTTTGATAACAGGCCTTTTCAGCTTGCTTTGACAGAGCACTGGCTGGAGAGGGCAGGCACCAGGGCAGAGGCAATGAAAGAGCTACAGAATGTGGATATTCTGGGGGCTCAGAGTGGGGAGGCTGCATGAGCAGTGGGATCAGAAAAGAGGGATGGTCCTAAGACAAGGAAACAGGGATAGGTTCTGTAAACAAACTCTATCTGGTTAATCTCTTTTAGGTTTGCTCTCAAGGCTTGCTCATAGAGAGTAGAATTCCTAAGGGAGTGTTTGGAAGTGTCAGTGTTGATTTCAAGGCAATGTGTTCCTTTTTACAGTGGACACCATCCATACCAACATCAGATGTTATCTCACCAGGACACTGCTACCCCCTTTTGTGGAACTTGGTGGTTGTCATATTCTAGATATGAATAAATATCTAGAAAACAAAATGTTCCCTTCAGTAGTGCTCTAGATAAGCAATAAAACAAAATTCTAGAATTTTATCATTTCAATTCATTGCTAATGGACTATAGTAATACCCCTGAAAGAAAATACATTCATTCAGAAAACCAAGGATTACCTTATCCATTCTTGCTTTCCAATCTCTCTTGCATTTTGTCCAGCTACTAAAAGGCAAAAATAAGTAGCATGGTTAAAATACCTGCGGTTAGGAGACTGTAACCTCTAATGAATGTTCAGAATACAAGAACTCAAGTGGGGTGGGGGGTGGGGAGAGAAGTTTGCATAAACAAGAGAATGTAAGAACAACCAGATGTCAGGTACCAAAACTGGATGATGTGGAGACCTGAGGAAAGGATCCCAATTATAGAGTTGACCTTTTCTGAGTACTAAACTATGTGCCAGACCCTTTTATAGGCCTTCTGTCTGTATTATCTTCTTTGATAACCAAAACAACTCCATGAGGAAAAAACCATTATTATTTTCATTTTAGAGAGGAAACGAAGGAAACTAATGTGAAGTCATTTGCCCAAAGGTTACACAGCCAGAGCCAGCATTCTTAAAATGATATTATTCCTCTCCCCAGGAGTTACTATACTAATAGGGAATGTAAACACACCACACAGCTCATGGGCCCTTACAGAAAGATCTATGATTCCTGCCCTCACCTCATTTCACAGAATCAGTATAATACAGTGAGGAGAGAACTGAACTGAACTTTGAGAGTTATTGATTCTTGCTCTTACCCATGTTCCTCTGTGAAAGTCACCTCATCTCTGAGGGCCTTACCATGTTTTGTCACTTCCATAGCTCCATTTAGAATTAAATTCCAGATGATTGTTATCATGAAGGTGAGCAGAAAAGCATCTTTAATGACGATAATCTGGTGCATTTACTTCAGCACGAATGTATAATAGATAGGCTATCATATTTGAAACTGTTCTAATGGATAAGCAAGATTAGACCTTATACTTTTCTGTTCCTCTATGAAATAATTTGGTATTAGTTTTGAAATGCAATGTCACCAACTGCTGCTGTCTTCAAGGCCTGTAAATTTGAAGATTAAGAGTGATACACAGAAAGAAGGGCACCTATGTCCAGGGCACTGAGTTAGTAGATTGCACCAATAATACTTGATGCAAGAATTTTCCTTCAGAATAATGTCAGGGTATATTAGAACTCGTAAACTGGATGATGAGCAATATGGCAATTAGATAAAGAAGGCAGGGCCAGGTTGATGGGGTACTTAAATGGTAGGCAAGAAATCCTGGAATCCAAAATACTTAATTATTTGTGCTTCTGCTCAAGTGTGTTAATTCTTACTTAAATGTACATGAAGTTTACAGAATCCAGTGATAAGAGCATCATAATTAATAGTAATTATTTCCTCTTATCAGATTTGCTACCATAAGAGGGACAAATGATTTTGATCATAATCCTAGAGTGTTAATTTTAGGTATCCCCATGTAAAATGATTCCTTAATGAAAATAATTCTTCATATCAATGATTAAGTCAATGAAAATCAATAAATGATAATGAACCCTCTGTATCAGCTCATATCTTGACCTGGTAAAGAGATGTCTATTTGGCCATCTTGTATTATTCCCTCTTTATCGCTATAGAAAAATAAAGCAGCAAAATTAGAAATAAAGGAATAGCAATAATTTTACTCTGCATGGTGCAATATAATCCAATAGCCATGGTAGAGTGAGTAAATTCCTGTCAGTTCAAACATAGAATCATTGCTTTCAGGTTATAGCATGTGGAAACAAATGCCCATTTCTTAGTATTAATATTCTTAAGACAGATATTCAATATTCACTCATCCCTTAAACATCCCTAACCCTAACCTTAAATAGCCCCTAAAAATTCTTCCATTCAGTTCACAAATACTAATTCAATACTTAACTATGTGGCAGGTGCTGGGGTAATTTGAGAAAAGACACAAAGGTGACTAAATCCCAGGGTTTTCTTTATTTCAAGTCACCACTTTGCCTGAATTCCTTAAGAATAAGAATAACAAGATGCTTGAAAGAAATTGGCCTCTAACTTTTATGAATTGTTCATCCAAATTTCAGCTACTTTAACTGCCAACTCTCCAAAGCAAACTGCAATTCAATTAGTAATAAAATACTGCAACCATCTGTGAAGTGCTTTCCCTTCCTAGTGGCAGTTTACTTGATCCCAAGTAAGGGACTGAAATAAACTACTTTTTTTTTTTTATCACTCTCTCCTTACCTAATGTCCTGAATAAGTCACATTCTTTCTTAATAATTTGAAAGCATTTTCATTTGTGCCCTAGGAATGACTAGAGGAGCTTTTAATATTATTAAGTCTAGATCAAATCAATCCAGTCTAAAGTCAGGCATGGGACTAATGCTTCTTTAACCACACCCCCCTCTTACCAATTATTCAGGACTATATTGGTGGCCTTGTTAGAAAATCCTTGACATCTATGATCACAGGTTCCAGACACAGGCCACTTTCATACATTTTGCTGACAACCTTTGAACCAAGCTGCCAAGTCAAAGCTTACCAAGCAGTCTTAAAATCCAAATGGTGATTCATTGTTTGCAAACAAAGAGACAGATCACCATTGTTAACTTGACCTTAGCCTCTAACTTGAAGTCTAAAATGCTTGAAGACCTGGGCATCTTAACTAGAGCGAGACATAAATCAAATTACCTTCAACACCAGAAAGAAATGAATGGTTGGCATCTTATGAACTGTGAAGTGCAGTGGGTTTTCCTTAGAAAATGAAGTTGAGACTGATGACAAAAGGCCTCATTACTTAATTGAGTTTTATAAAATATGGAGGAACAAACTTTGTCATGGTTTCAAAAAGTTTGATGTATAAATAGGGACATTCCAAGAGCTTTCCAACTGCATAGTTCTTGGGAAGTTTTGTAAGCTTATGAGTGAGGCAGAAAAAGTGAACTGTCCAAAACATGGATAATATTGCCTTAATTTCCTTGCTGAAGCCAAATCAAGCAAGTGCATTATATTCTTTCAACTGGTTTACTTGAAGGATTTAATGCAAGATGGGGTGGGTGAAGGGCATAAAAAGACATCTAATAGGGAGACGAGAAATAATTCGCTCCAGAAAAGACAAACAATTCTGGTAAATGAAGGAGGTGCCATGAGGTTAGAGGAGAGCTAAGTCCAGGCCAGATTTGATCATCAAATAAGAATTTTATGAGCATGGTAAATCTCTTCATGTCATGAGTTAAACTGCAATTTTATTAAATGTTGGTTGAAATGTACTGAGGCAGCATGGATCCACAATTGAGGAAAAGAAAGATTTGGAAGTTTAAATAATAAATCATTATTATCTTTGATATATACTTTTTTCCACTGCATTTTAACTAGAAACTAGAAGTGGAAACTAAAACAAGTATATGATTTTTAAAAATGCTTATAAAATCCAGTTTTAAAACCAAAGTAAATTAAAATTAAATGGCCAAACACTAGAATAATACTGATCCTATTGCTTTAGAAGGTGATATTTATTATTTACTTTTCTGCTTCATTTCTGGGAAGAAGGACTTTCCATATCAGTCAGGAAAGGTGTGGCAACTCAGTATTATTGCTCTTGGTATCTCCAGGAGACTACTGGTTTTGCAAAACAAAACCTTTCTGAAAATCATTCTAGAAAACAAAGCACTTTTCTGCACAAGCAGCAAATAAGTCCTTCAGAGGGTTCTTCCCAGAATGCTTTGTAATCCTAGGTTTCCAACAAAAGATGATACATCTCAGAAACACTAGAGATATTTTTCCTTTTAATAGTTGGCCAAAATGTAAATTGTTGTGAAATCTGAAGTTTTTCATCATTGGTAGTAATTTATAACCACATGAGCATTTCTCTGTGCCTCTGGAAAATGCAACATACTAGCAAATGGCATCACATGCACCTGAGTGTGCTAACAGCAAGCACATGCACCCAAGGATGCCAGAAGGATCCATGAACATCTCAGGATATGAAAATATTCATTGACCTTGCCAACCCACTGCTAAAAGTGCTGGTTGCAACATGAAAAATTCAGTTATTCATCTGGTTATTTTGTCTGCCCTAACTGGAACTGGTCTGATTGTTTTTCTCCCTTTGGAATTAATTGAGCTGATCAGCTGTATTGGTGTTTGGGAGTTGCATCTTCATCATCTTCAAGGATGGAAAAGATAGAACTTCCTTCCCATAATGTCAATGTAAAGTTTTCTTTTTTTAAAGCCAAGAATTTTGAAAGTCAAAAAAACTTCTTATTTGGATATATATTTATAAACTAGATTTTTATTAATTTTAATCTACAGGAATCTCTTGGAAGAAAAAAATAAATGGGACTTCAAAGATCCAAGTGCAAAGTTCCCCCATACGAGGCTGTGCCAGAGCTGCCTGTCCGTGTCCACTGTCACCTTTAGCACCAACCCAGGCAGACAGGCATCGGGTTGTCCTTGAGATGGACTGACAGTGTCACACACCTGGTGATGACAATTCAAGATCCAAAAGCCCATTTAGAACAGCTGAAAATAGAAAATAACCAAATCAGCATTTTGTTTTTGCTTTTGTTTTTGTTTTTTTTTAATGTAATTCCTGTTTCTTTGTACTGCTATAGAGCCTGGTGAATGAACCCACTCTGGTTCTAGGATTCTGAACGCAAAGTTTTCAAGCACTGGAAAACATTTTAATTTTTTTAATGGTTTCCCCACTCATTATTGACTTTCTGTCATACTCTCCACGACCTCTTTATCATAGAGCATGGGGAATTTTATGCACTTTATCTGCTATGGAGAATATACAATTTCAAAATATTCAGCCCAAAGATTATTTTACACAATTGATAAGAAATGATTGCACAGTTGGAACTTTATAATCCAAAGTCACATTTTTTTTTTTCAATGCAGAAAGTTACTGTGCTAGGTAGAAATAAATTCAAGTTTATCCATTCAAATCTCTTCTCTTTCTGGCTTGTATAAATGCATTTTTATTAAATTATTACTTTTTCAACAACACTAACACCCAGGAATTCAACCCATATACATAACTCATTTCTCACAAACAAAAACCATAACCATGTACAGAACTAACTCATTTTCCTGATTCATGTGTATTTTCTTTTTCTGGCAATGTCGTATTTCTTAAGTTCACAAATTGGAAACTAATAGCAATTCTGCCTCATTTCACCTCCTTTATTTCATATGTGTTGGTTAATAACTAAAAATGAAATGCATATAGGACAACCTAAGAATTCAGAAAAGTAAAATCAGAAATTAAGATACGTCTGTCACACTGATTCTTAGATGCCTGGTGGCAGGAAGGAGGGGGCTGTTTCTTCAATTAGCACCAGCCAGAGTCTAACAAAATCCCGTATCCAGGAAGACTGGAAGTGGATTTAAAATATTCTAAATTTTGAAGTATGGGTGACACAAAAACACAAACAAACCACACATACACACACACACACACACACACACACACCATTAAATTGAATGAAATTGTTATACTGCAATACATCTAATAGTTCCTTGCCATTCTATTTTTCTGTATCTGGAATTTCATATTTATTCAGAGCCAGAGATACGCTGTGTAAGCAGGCATGAGAACCACCTATAAATTATTCTATGCTTGAAAATGCATCTCCTGCTTACCTTTCTCTAAAGCATCCTCTTGAGAGAAGGTCTCTGAATCTCTGAATGCCCTCCATTTACATGCCAGCTTCAGGCCCTGGAAAGCAGATTCAGCTAATATTGAAGTTCAGAATGTCTCCCTGACTGGGCAGCTTACTGGGGCAAAGCTAATCCCAGTTAGGTGAAGAGTGGAAGGAGAAAGAGTTACTCAGATGGGGCAATACAGGGGTAGAGTAAACAAGCCCTGCTTTACAATTTTTTTAAGGTGAGGCTTGTCCCTTGAGGGAATCTTTTTGGATCACGTAGGACACATATGGCTATCACCAAAAGTTTTCCCTCAGAGGGAAATAAACAAAACTGGTACAACAAACAAGCAACTTTTGTTGTAATTATTTTCAATCTGCTACTTGGGTGTATATTTAACCTAGTAATAAAAATATTTTGTTAGGGAAAAAATACTTGACATTTCAATTCTGGGCAGTTTGTTCTTTGCCAAAAACCAAGAGGAAAGGGTGGGTGTCGTAGTTCAGAGAGGAGAGAAAAGTGAGCAAATTATGATAGGCGGCCTCTAAGGAGAAAGGAGGGAAATGGGCTCAGAGGTCAAGTAAAATTCAGATAAGAAACTTTAAGATTCCTTATTGAAGTTCTCAAACCTGAAGATCTTAATAGTGGTGAAGTGTCCGGCGCTTCTCCGCCCCGCCTCGAGTCCTCGGTCGGCCGGCGATGGGGACCAGAGAGATAAGGGGAGAGAGGGTGCGGACAACGTCTTACCCGGAGCACTTGTGATCACTCAGGACTCGCGGTGGTAAAGCAGATAAACTTTTAATGGGACTAGGCAATCATCATCTTTACAGGTTCCACCCGGGGCGAGACACCTCGGGGGAGAACAACCTCGATGCGGCCGTCAGGTACGGCTCCTTGTGGGCTGTCTCCCCGAGCTTTGCCCGGGAACTTTCTTATAAACCTTGCGTGTATCCAATGGGCTAACGCCACGCACACAAGCATGATTGGTGAATACAGCGGGTGGTTACATACATCAGAAGCCGGAAGCAGGATGTGGGCGCCATCTTGGCACCACTCGATGGGCGGGGGGAACTCAAGGGCAGGCTGCAGCTTGTCTACTAGGCCAAATCCGGAAGGTGGCTGCTCACAGTGAAGTAAAATGAACATTGTCAGATTTTTTTTTTTTCATCCATGCAATGGTAATAATAATGTCTGCCCACCTTATTTTACAGAGTTTTTGTGATAATCAAATTTCTTTTCCAATGATAAAAAGGTATTGTGGAAAATATTAAGCATTTGTTTAGATGTAGCACTGGTTTTATTATTACTAGTTTATAGAAGCCAGGTCAGTTTGCCCAAAGTCTTTTCTAGGCCTATTAATCACTGCACATTCTCTTTCATTTTCGGATAAATTTGTAAAACAAATTTTTACAAATAAAAAAATTAATTAGAATAATTAATTCAGTAGTTGAAGTAAATTATCATAGAGTTAGAAATTTAAAAACTACTGCCCCAAGATAATATTTTTCCTCTAACAGTTTAGCAAAGATGACATAACTGGTGTTTGCCAAGGTCAGGGCTAAAAGTTACTTTCACACATAGTTGGTGTTAGTGTAAATCAGTGTAATCTTTTTTTTTCAGAGAGATTTACAATTTGCAATATCTATTATGTTTTTAAATGAACCGGCCCTACAACTATGCACCTAGAGAATTTAACTTACTGAGAAACTCTCACATACATGCAAAGAAATACATACAAGAATGTCCACTGAAGCATTGCTTGTAATAGCAAAATACTTAAAACATTCTAAATGTCCACTCACAGCAGAGCAATTAAACAATTCACGTTGGGAATGTAGAATAGAATACTCTGAAAGCATATGGAAGAAAAAAAGTTCAGTGTGGACTGATAGGAAAAGATTCCCATAACATACAGTTAAATGAATAAAGAAATGAACAAAACATAAAATAAATGTTTGTCACAATCGCACTTGTGTAAAAAATGTAATAAGCTTAAACGTGGAAGGAGACCTGCTCAGTCTTTGGTTATCTTGGAGGAGTGTGTTGGAAGGGAAAACCAGAAGACAGGCTTTTAATTTTCACTCTATACACTTCTGCATTCATCATTTAAGAAAATATTATTATTTATAAGATATTTATGATATATGTAAGATATTATATATAGAAGTATAAGCTTGAGGGGAAAATAATATTTACTGTGTTTTTGAGTCCCGACACTCACAAGAAATGAGGGAGCCATTGCCCTCTAGTGGAGACTTTTAGGAATGCACTTTAAGATCTAGGGTAGAATCAAGATTTCTATGTTGGATAATACAACAAAATATACATAATTCAGTGCCGTTGCATTGAATTCTTACTGTCAAAAGCCTAGAGCCCCTTGATAATATTTGAATTTATGATGCATTTTCTGTGTGCAACACAACAGTACCCACATACTCAGTGGCATTTCATAGGATAGGTCTGAGCTCGTCAGTTTGCTGTGAGAGTGTATCCCCTAGCATAGATGTTTCAAGTACAGGAAAGGCTGATCTCTAATACTTACAAAAGCTTGTTGCTAATTAAAAACCAGTCACTGCTTATGCCAGTCTCTAAACTGGAATCTATGTAGGCAGCTGTCACCACTGTATGTGACTAATGAAGGTGCTTATTTTCATGGGCTAATCTAAAACATTTCTAACAAGAGAAAATATTTCAAAACTATATATGGCTATGTCAACCGCCAAATTCCCGCGATCCAGTTGAAGGTGTGCAGAGTTCCCTGTCAACTTGCTCTCTGAAGCAGAACAGTCTCCAACCCTACCACTGTGGCTTGCTCCGTATTAGCAATGGAAATGTACCGTCTCTCATTGTAGAACTCCCCAAAGGGCAATTCAAATCACATTTAGAATTTCCTATTTACATTGCAGCAGCCATGGCAGAAGTTTGAATGTCACAGTGCAAATCTGGTACCAAATGCTGAGTGTGTTCAGAGAGTTCAGTTTCAGAATTCACTTGACATGAGCATATTTTCATCAAGCGAAAGGGGGAGGGGGTGTCATGGGATAAGTTCATGCTATGAACTCCGGTCTTAACTCTTTCTCACCTTGAACAAGTGAACTAGTGTTTTTGCCCTTGCAAGGAAGAGGTTACCACACTACTGCAAATAGTAACCTTGCCTTTTAAACTCTTAGGCAGAAATGTTACCCAGAGAGAATACTAATATTTCCAGTTATATTTTCCAGGAGGGGCAATTTGGTTATAACAACCTCAAAAATAGAAGAAACATGACCAGAGAGGCAATTTATTTTTTAGATAAGTAATAAGATTTGCTAATTATTTTTCTTTCTTAAGCCATGTCCATTCTGAAGGGCATTGTATTCATTTTTATCTTTCCTTTTTTTTTTTTATCATATGGATTTATAGAGGTAGATTTCTTAAAGTAAACAAACTGACATCATTTTAACAAACTTTGTTTTTGTATGCTTTTTACTATAATAAATGATCTGCAAAGAGAACATGTCATTCCAGAATGGATACAATCATACACATGCATATGTATATCATCTTAAACTCCAGATTCCAAACCCACCCAACTGAGGTGAACTTGAAAGAGCTCTTCCAGAAAGCAAGAAGGTAAACCTGGCAATGAGCAGTACTGTTTCTTGTCACTATTAAATGACTGGGTGGTTAAGTTCACTTCTGTCCAAGGTTCCTTATTTCAGACATGTAAATTTATTTTCAGTAAATGAGATGTGCAACAATTTATCATAATCTTACATTGAAATGTTATATTTCATCCTGTTTATTCTGAAGTTCATTTAAAAAAATAAAGTGTACCTAAAGGCAATTTATAATTACCATCGCTTCCAGGCTCAGAAAAAGATACTCTTATTATTTAAATGGCCTTTAAATGGTTATGGAAAAAAATAACGTAGGTCTTTGTAGCTAAGATGACCTTTATACAGTCCCTATTGGAGACTTTAATTGCTGCCTTAATTTGCAAACTGTAGAATCCTTTTGGAGCTGGGACTATGTGTATTACCATTACATGAAGGAAATATATTTGAAGGGAATAAACCTGTCACCATATGGAGTATTTTCAACTCAGATAAAAGAAAATAAGACATTGTTTGTTATTCACAATACACTGCAGTAGAAATTTATTTTTCTTTCAAAATTTTTAATACGCTGGAATACTTTGAACTAGTCACTTACAGTGGGTTTTGATAATACATTAGCATATCAGATTAGTGTATTCGATTGAAACATTCTTCACTAAAGAGCTAGGATACATCTTTTTGGAAGCCCAGAATTCATTCCATAATTTCCAATTTATTTCAAGAACCCAATCAAAGAAGAAAGGGGAAAAGCAGCTCTTGTTACATGCCAGCTTCAAAGACAATAGAAGCTCAATACTTCAAAGAATTATATACATTAAAAAACTATTACTTCTTTAAAAAAAACTTTATGCATTATCCACATTTCATCTTGTTTGAGACCATTCTTTTAATTCTCATTACTATTAGTTAAGAGAAAACTCGTAACAGCTTTACCACATACATTGTGTGCTATAGTGTAATGAAAAAATAAGAGCGCACTTGGACAGATTTGGTTTCTATCCAATCACTGCAAAATAAAGATGGCAATAATTACCACATATTGTACTGTCAGATGTTTGAGATAATGTTTAAACAACCATGAGCTTAGGGCTGGGCAACAATAATGTGATGAATAGCTTTACCCCTGAGCAACAAATGGGGAAACTATGGAGCAGAAGTCAAAATCAGCTGTCCACAGCTGCCTAAAGGAAAAGTGTATCATCACAATTAGAACTCACCCTGCTTCACCAAGTCCTAAACCTTAGTTGTTCAATCAAGCACAAAGAGTAATCAATTTCAGTGTTTCCCACCCTTAGTTGATGGTCTATTCCTGGATAATCAAATTGTTCCAACAGGAAGGAAAGATTTAACCATGTTGCTCACTATGTAGAAACTCGAGTACATAAGCATCTGGGAATTTAATGTGAATGGTAAACATAAGCCAGATCATGTCACTCCTCTGCTCAAAGCCCTCCATGGGATCCCCATATCTTTTAGCCAAAAGTCTAAGTCCTACGACTGGCTCACGAGGCCCCATCCGATAACCCCTTCCCCACTTTTCTGACTTCATCTCTACAACTCTTCCCCTCTGTTCTCCTGTTGCTCCTTAACTTGCTCATCTTGACTCAAATCTTGCCTTCTCAAGGAGGCCTACCCTGACCACTCTATTTGCTACTAAAATCTGTTTTTTTCACCCTCCATTCAAGATTCCCTTTACCTTACCATAGCACTTATCACCATTTATCATGCTATAAAATGTACTGGTTTATTATGTTCATTGCTAATTATCCATTTCCTCTCACTAGAGAAACGGGAACATAGGAAATTGAGAAAGGATATTAACTGGCAATTCATGGAAGAGTATATTTGAAGAGACAATGTACAAAAAGGTGCAAAACCTCACCAGCAACCAGAGAAATACAAATAAAAATAAGAATAATATTTCCTTAAAATGTCTGACTAAAGTTAGGTTAACAACTGCAATTCTCACATGCTCTCCCATAACTGGTACACATATTTTGGAGAGCAATTTGCCATCATTTAATGAAGTGGAAAATGTTCATGTCTTACGACCTATCAAATCCAACACCAGTGTAATCCCTAAAGAAATACTTCTACCTGTGCACAAGGAGACATGCACAGAGATATTTTTTGAAAAATATCTGTTGCTAATACTAACCAGCTGAAAACAACTTATATGTCTCCCTTTAGGAGAATGGACAGCTAAGTCGTGACCCATTCATACAATAGCAGACTTTTAAGAACTTATAAGAAATGAACTCGTTTACCATGTATGAACACTAACTTCAAAAACAATGTTGAGAGAAAAACCAAGTTGCCGGTTGAGATGTTATTTGTTAATCAAAGATTAAAAGCTTACAAAACAATACTATACATTGTTAATACATTGTGAACTCTTTGACTCTTTATGGCGGTTTATAAAGTGCTTCCCATATTCCACCAGACTTGGTCCTTCAGCCTCAAGTACTGCATCTTGCCAGGTTTCTGACTCCACTCCAAGTTTTGATGAAGTTCAGTGACTCCGACCCGGGTACAAAAGAATAGCAAGTTGTGCCTCTGAACTCTGTTTCCACGTTTCACAGAAACAGACTTGTTTTAGTTGACTATAGTGAAGGCTGCCTAAAACACACAATGTTTGCATTAAATAATCTAGGTCGTTAGAGTTCAGCCATGACTTTTCTAAAGGGCTGTTTTCATAGACTTTATCTGGTTCCACGTGACGTATCTCCAGCAATAGACCATTTTAGTTGTTGTTTGCAGATATTGCTCTCAATTTTGGTGGAAACAGAACCATACTGTGGTTCATAAATGCAGGACCATCAGAAAGAGACCAACATTTTTAGATACGATCTAAATTATGAAGCTATATCAATAGTTAACATACACATTTTTTAGAATGCCAATAACTTCATTTGTTATTTGACACAGGGCAAAACAACATATCATGTTCCAAATGCTCAATAAATACTTTTTTTTTCCTTTTAAACATTACAAGTTTTCATTAAATGTTTTACTTAGTATGGAAATGACCAAGAAGCTTCCAAGCTCCCAGCATTTTTTTTTCTTTTTAAACATGAATATCTTGTTCTTATAATAAACATTGACAAGATGAGACTAGGTTGATTCTAGACAAAATTGTGCAAAAGAAATTGTTAGCCCTTATTCTTCGACTTCACTAAACTATCTAACTGTAAGTAACTATGATTCTCATGGAGTTTGCTCTAACTTGGTTGTTAGCCAGCTTGATTTCAGGAGTTACTACTTTGAGTCCATGAGTTAATTTCAGGAGTTTTGTGATCTGCCTGAAATTGTCAGTAAAGATAAATGTGCATAAACCTTTTTCTAGGGAGGATATCCATAGCTCTCAACAGGTACTCTAAGATGCTGAAGACCCAAAAAAGTTTTTAAAAAATAATGTTTAAGGAAGTGTGCATTGCTTCCAGCAGCGGTTCTGACAGAATGCAAAAGACACTGAATTCTTTGGTTAATAGACTCTTGCTTTTTCTGTGTTTTCTTTCCAAATTTAGTGAAATTCAAGTGGCCACACTGACAACAACACTTTAAGATTGTCCGGTGGGAGACATACTTCGGGAGTATGTGGCAATGTTCACTCTGATCTGAAGCTCATTTTGGCCACTGGGTGCCAATGCTTGGATATATTCCTACACTGCCATACAAAAAAGACTCTTGGGGAACTAATTCTTCAGACATGTTGCCAGACTTAACGAAGATTGCCTAGCCAAACCTTCTTGCCCTATAGTCCATTATTGTGTTTAGAATTCTGACCATAGTGATTCTTTATTTTTACTCCTGATAGATTTGGGGGGTTTATTTAATGTGTGCATGCATGCACGTGTGTGTGTGTGTGTATTATAGAAGCTATTGGTTCAGAGAAAAATCTTGCAAAAATATAGAGTTCCCATGTACTCTTGGTAGAGATTAAAACTTGATGTTTTTCTCATCCAGTCAGCAAATACTATTGGGAAACTGGCCTTCAAGCTGGAGGGACCCAAATGAACACAATGAAGACCTCAGCATGGTTCCTGACCATGAGGAGCAGAGAAACCAAAACAAATAATTGTGTGACAGTATAATTATGGTGTGAAAATAATGTTTGACGTCCACTGAGAGAAAAAAAAAAGAACTCTGTCCCAAGAGATCTAAAATGACTGCACAAAGTAATTAATATTTGAACAGGTTGTCCCAGTATTAGCTGGTTTTATCCTTAAAGTCTCACAAGGAATCCTACAAATTGCAATGAAGTAAGACAGTACTTCTGAATCCTGGATGTTGTGACAACACTGTGAGTAAAGCCACAGAGAATCTGACTAGAAAAGAGAATTCAACTTGGTAACACCTGAACTAACCTCTATTTCTTCTTCCACTAATTCGACAGCTATTTACTGAGCTCTTCTTTCATAGCAGAAATCAGGGCTAAAAATACATAGAGAGAGAACTAAAACATGATCTTTGCTCCAAATGAGTGCCTAAATTTATTCCTGAACTTGATATTTCTGATATATTTTATATGTCACTAAAAATAAGATACTTTGCAAGTAATTTTTATATTCTCAGTATTTTTATTCTATGTTTGCTGTGAAATTTTTAAGATTTTAAAATATTGTGAAAGCTTCTTTCACATCAGTATAAGCATCATGCATTTTCTTCTTAAAGCATGGCACTTCAGGAATGTTGTTTCTATATTCAGGTCTCTTCAGATTCTTGCCCTTCATTCAGTTTAAATCTGCTTCATTGCTGAGTAGAATACTTCTCCTGCTTATTGAGGCACTAGATTTTCATGCTTTCTATATATGTATAAAGGCATGTATAGAGATGAATACACATGGACACAAATCACTTAAATATAAGACATGAATATGCTTATAAATAAGTGTTGAGTTTGACACCCACAATTTTCTTTAGCTGTCTGTCCCAGAGGTCCCATCTGGAGGTCAATAGATTGAATCAGACCAGAAGATATTTTCATTTTTTAAATTAAACATGTACTTAGAAACTGAATCCATGCTTTAAAATAAGAATATTTCCCATAAAAATTCTGATATCTGACTTTTCTTGAAAATATTAGAAGTCGTAGCAGCATGTGGCTAATATTTTTGCATGGCCACAGTCAGCAAAGTCAGGAAGCAGCACTAAGCCTGGCCCTGTGACAGGTCAGTGAATCGCCATGCATGCCATCCTGGTAGTTCGTAATATTTCTTACAGCCTGGCCCCAGTGGGCTTTCAAAGTCCCAACTTCCTTCCCTAATACTGTATTTTTAATGTCTGAAAAAGTGGCCTTAGATATAATATCTGCTTATATTAGACTGCTGCTGCAGTATGCTATTAATAACCCCCAAATGCTGAACAGTTTATTTCTGATTGACTGTAGCGTCTCCCACAGGTGGAGCTAAAGAGGGAAGAAAGGGAGCTGACACCACAGTTGGAGTGAGTGGGAATCCCCCAGAGATGCTCTGGCCTTGTCCTTCCCAGGGAAGGCTTCAGTTGTTGGGTAATCGGGGTGCTTGGTAACCATATTAACAGAAAAAACTGTGACCCTTCTCTTCCATCTCCCTATGGAATTGGTACAGCAGGCAGGGACAGGTGCTGCTAAGTCTCTTTGGCAACTAACTGGTGCTTTAGCCCTATCTAGAGAAATCTGTTAATCTCTCCTAGGAAAAGTGTGATCTCTATATATAGTGTGGTTCTCAAGCTAAAGCATGCATCAGAATCACCTGTGCCTTTATGAAAACACAGATTGCTGGACCCCACCCTCAGAGCTTGTAGTTTAATACATTTGGGGCAGGGCCCAAGTGTTTGCATTTCTAACAAGTTCCCGGGTGATACTGCTGCTTATGCTTCTGGTTTGGGGATCTCAGTTTGAGAATCACTTGCCTATAGATACTAATGGATAACTCTTCAGATTCTTCCAGACACTTTAAAACCCTGATTTATGCAGAGAAGGTCAATGAAGGATTTCCTAGCAAAGGTGTTGATGGCATTCACTGGGAAGAAGCCAGATCCCTGAAGAATTATGCAGAACTGTCAGCTGCACTGTCACCTAGACGTTGCTGTTTCCCTGCTCTACCACCTGTGATAATTCACATACTGGATTTGCTTTCCCAAATACATTTTAGAATCGGATTGTCAAGTTCCAAAAAACCTGCAGCAAGTTTGATTATGATTGAATCAAGACTGTAGATCACTTTGGATTGGACTGTGGCATTGCAACTGTGGACAAACGAACAACAAAAACAGAGAAATTACCTGTGTTGGTATTTTCTGGTTGGTAACTAAGAGATTGCTTCTGGTGATGTTTTTTAAAAATTGAAAGGAACCCTGAAAACCACATGGTGGCAGTGTAATCTCATGAGTGACAGGCTCATGGTGCTGGCGTTGCTTTTCTGCACCCATTATAAATTAAGAGATAATACGAAAAGCTAAGCATCTACGATTTTGGCTTAACAGTTATTGGCCTGTAACGTATAAATGACAAGTTGTAGTCAGATATCTCTATGAAAACCTCAGTCAGAGCTTTCAATATTTGTACAATGCCTCAGATAGAATACATTTTTTTCCCTTTGCAGTTTTGTGGTGTGAAAACAACTTCACAAGAACAAGCAACAGATCATTTCATGCATGAGCTATGTAACAAATTCAATCCAAAATAACTCCTGCTTCATTTTAGCAAATTACTGTGTGATAGCAATTTCATTTCTAGACTTTAATCATTTTTGAAAAGTGAATTTATTTTTTTTCTCTAGCATTGCTTAATCTTAGATATTTGCATGCCTATGTTTCTTGCAACTGAGTAAAATTGAACTGTCTTAGGTTTGTTTACTGAAGTATTCGTCAGGCCCTTTCTTTCTACAATGGGATTTTAGGATGGTGTTAAGCTGTTCATGTACTTTAATTTGGTCAGTTGACTATTAATCTGTATATTATAATCTATATAACCCTGATATAAGGGGTATAGAATTCTCAGAAGAACAGGGTCCTGTCAAAGTGAAGGACACAGTTAACTAGTCCACTCTCTGTCCTGTAGCACAATACTCCTTACTGTTAACAGAAATGGCAGTTTCCTGGGGATGGGGAAAGAGGATAGCTTAATAGTAAATATATTAGAAATGCTCCCTTTTTTGCATCTTGATAGGGTGCTTCTCATTACCCAAGCAATGGAAACAATCAAATAAGACCACTACAAATGCCAGTAGACACATGGGTGTCAACAGAAGGGGATAATGAACCTAGTAACCCCTTGCCACACTGGATTCAGTTCCGTGTGCTGACAAAATCTACATTTTCCAAAGATGATGGTACGTAAAACACCAGCTCCCAGGCTAAAGTAGAAATGAGGAAATATTACCTTTTCTACAAAATGGTCTATCCATCCTCCCGAACCTGTGTGAGTGCAGACTTCTCACACTACCTGAGACATCCCATTCTGGCTCTGGCTGCTGAATGTATGTTTTGGATCAGCAGTTTCCTACGGTCATTCTGAACCAGACAAGTACTTTCTAGGAGGTATACTTTGTCAGGGATTTTCCCAAATGCAGGGATCTGGGAGAAAGGCTTACTTAGAAAAAGACAAGGCTCAAGATCTACAGTGATCCCCACAAACGCAGACAAGAGAAGTCATTAAAATGTTATTTTGAGGATGTAGTTATTGCTCTGATGTGGGTAAGATGTACTGCACTTTATTGGCTACAGTGTTAGGTGGAACGGGGCGGGGAGGGGCTCAGAGACCGGTAAGCACTGTAGTACTCCTCGGTACAGCAACCGCATCCACGATTTCAGAGGTTAGAACTCTCCAGACCCTCACTGCGATTGATGGGCTGTGCACAGTGCTCAGAATTTCTTATTTGCCCCACATCATCCAGGTTTTTAACCTGTTCTCCTAGCTGAGCTATTCCATATTCAATCAGCTTGTTTCCTATAGGTCTCCACGTTTTATTCTCTTCCAGAATCTCAAAATCAAGTCTTTAAAAGATGGACGTTAAAATTTAGTAAAATTATACTTTGGGGGGAAAAATCAGTATCAGGTATACATTCAGCCCTATACAGAGCCAAGCCTGTGTGAAGTAGGTATTGTTATCCTCATTTTTTATATAAAGAAATTGAAGCTTAAGAAAGGTCAAGAAACTTGTCCAAGACCACAGTTACTGAGTGTCAGATCTGGGATTCCTATATAGCTTGGTCTGATAATTCTAAAATCTATTCTCTTAAACACTAACAGAGTCAGAAACTCTTGTCAGTCATTACACTCACCACCTTCAAATGAGTTATTCGTTCTCCCCTATGTATTCCTTCTATATGAGGAAGTTATTTCACTATTTAGACAATTATTCTTAAAGAGAAACAAAAGAACTATTTTTTTGGTTCATTACAAACATTTTTTAAAATGTAGATTTTTCTCCATGTAAATGGTACTTATTTTTAATACTGACGCATATGTTAACATGCAAAGAACATTCCATATAATATTTAAATGCATAATATGTATTAGCAATATGATGTGGGACAGTTACAATTTTATCAAAAGAGCAATTACTAGGAATATTATATGAGCTATAATTCTTTTTGACAATTCAGTCTGGATCCAAAATTTCAAAAGAAGTTTAGCTTGACTCATTGATTGATACATTCATTATTTATACCCTATTTCAAAAAATGATTTAAAATAACTTACACACAAAAGAGAGACCCATAAAACCGGATCACTGAAGCAAGGGTGAGAATAAGAGCCATGAAATAAAAGGACAAGAGAGTTGTGTCAAAAACCTCAGATAAAGGAAAATTACTGTAATCATACATGCTTTAGCTGTGAGTTTCTGGATAGCTAAAACAAAACAAAACCAAATGAACAAATAAAACTATAGTTCTCTAACTGATAAAACAAATGTTAATTCTTTAGAGAAGACAATTGTCTCTGCAGAATTAAACTTAAATATTTTAATTTGGTTTGAGATAAGGGTCAAGATTCATTTTTTTTCTACATGCATATTCAGTGAACCCAGCAACATTTACTGAAAAGTCTGTATATACACACTGCACTGTAGGTTCATCTTCGTCATAAATCAATTGACCCTATGTTAGTGGGTCATTTTTTGACTCACCAATGTGTTTCATTAGTCTGTTTATCTATCCTTAAGTGAATATCACAGTTTTTGATTATTGCTGTATTATCTATTAATGAACAGAGCATCCCCAGCTCTGTTCTTCTTCATGATTGTTGTGGATTTTCCTGGCTCTTTCCCCAATACATTTTAGAATCAGTTCATTGATTCCAAAAAAATCTGCAGCAATTTTGATTATGACTGGATAAAATCTATAGATCACTTTGATTTGGATTTTCCAACCCATGGGCATGGCATATGCCTCCATTTCTTTTGGTTTACTTTAATTTCTCTCACTAGTATTTTGTAGTTTTAAGCTAGAGACATCATATGTCTTTCATCTAATGTAATTTTTTATATTATATATTCTCTAATGCTATGGCAAATGGTATCTTTTTAAAAATTCATGTCTTATTTGTTGTTGGTGTATAGAAATCCAATTAATGTCTGCTTAATAAGATAGTATTCAGTGAACTTGCAAAAGTTACCTATTAATTCTAATAGTACGTTATTTCTTCTAGATTTCCTACACCCATAATCATGGCATCTAGGAATTATGGCAATTTCATATCATTCGTTCCAGTAAGTCTTTTTCTCCATTTTTACACTGGGTGGAACATCCAGTGCAATATCAAATAGAGGTGGTGAGAGCAGGCATCTTTGTCTTGTTTTTGTGATCTTGGAGGAATGGTTTCCACATTTCACCACTAAGTATGGTGTTTCCTATACACATTTTCATAAATATTCTTTATCACATTTAGAAAGTTTCTCATTATCCTCATTAGCTAAGAGTATGTGTACATATTTGTGTGAATGTTTTATTATCACGGGTGTTGAATTTTATCAAATGCTTTTTCTGCATTTATTAATATGATATATAATTTTTCTTATTTTTTTCCTATAATATGGTGCACTATACTGATTCAATTTTCAGATGAAAAACCACCTTTGAATTCCTGTTATAAGCCCCCTGGGTAAGATTTTCTTTTTTTTTTGGTATATTTTGTATGTATTGCTAGATGAATTGTAGATACAAATGAGGCCACCCTCCATGACACACAACCCTCTTTCTCCAGCTTTAAAACCAGCGATGTTGCCTTCATTCTATAGTCAACATCTGCCTCTGTCTCAGGTTCTGGGTATTAGGACGTGAACATTTTTGGAGGAGGGGCCATCATTCTACCTACCACAAGAATATCTTACAATAGCTAAATGTATGCATAACATATGATCCAGCAATTCCACTACTAAATTCTATATGTAACAGAAATGCATAATATTCTTGCAAAATATCCCTTAAGTAAAGGGTGTCCAAAGCAACACTCTTTGTATTAGCTAAAAATTTAAAATTATTCTAAAAGCCATTGCAGTAGTCAGTCTCTGAGATGACCCGCAATGATCCCTGCCTCCCAGGACCCATGTGTAGTTCCCTCCCACTTTGTGACAGGATTGTTCTGTATGACCAAGAGAATACACCAGAAGTGACAGCCTGCCACTTCCATGATTAGCTTATAAAAGACTGCAGCTTCTGTCTTGGGTTCCATAGTTCCCTCTCTCGATCTCCCCCTACACCCTCGCTCTCCTCCTCCTCTCCCTCTCTCTCTATCAGTCTCTAGCTCACCACTCCGTTGGCCAAATGCCATGCCATGAACAGCTTCATGAAGGCTATTTATGGTGATTACTGAAGACTCCTGCCAACAATCACCTGAATGTGCTTGGAAGTAGAGCCATTCGCGCCCAGCCAAGTTTTCAGAGATTGTTTCCCTGGCTGGCATCTTATTCACAATCGCATGAGGGTCTCTGAGACAGGACCACCCAGCTCAGTCATTCCCAGACTTGATTCTCAGAAACTGTGTGAGATAATAAATGTTTGTTGTTTTAAGCTGCTAAATTTTTGAGTAATTTGTTACATGGTAATAGATAACTAATACATCTATCAACAGTGGAATGGGTCAATTGTGGAATATTCATAAAGTGAAATACTATACAGAAGTAAGAATTAGCAAACTACAACTACATGCAACCTTATAGACAAATCTCACAAACATGTTTAGTGAAAGAAACCAGATACTAGAGATGGTACATATATCATGATGGCATTTACATAAAGTTCAAAGGCAGCCAAAGCTAACATACAGTGATAGAAGTCAGGATAGTGGTTACCACTGCATGAGGCATAAGGTGCTTTTAGGGCTATTAATAATATTCCTTGATCTGGGTGCTGGTTACATGAATGTGCTAATTTTGAAAAATTTATGTTGCACACTTATTATTTGTTCATTTTTCTGTATGCATGTTCCAATTAAATATATAGTTTATTTAGGTTAAAAGGGAATGCATCATATGAATTTTTGTGTGACCATCTCTGATCAACCTACTGAACAAATATTTGATGATAGTTTTTTAGAAGTACAGATTCATTTTACATATTGTCATTTCTTATACCTATCCTTGATAAAAATCAAGCACATAGTAGTAAATCATTGTGCCATGAAGACCATTTTATAGGGAATTAAATTGACGAGGTCCCAGTATATGGTTTTCTAATTATCAAATTTAATTCTGAGATCAGCTTAGCAGTGTTTCTCAAACTTCAATATGCATAAGAAATACCTAGGGGATTTGCTTAAAATGGAGATACCCTGCCTCTACTCCCAGAGAGTCTGAGGATGGACCAAAATTTTTTATTTTAACAGATATTCCAATGACAACACTTTGTAAAATACTGGTATAAAATTACAGGAGAATTTTTGTAAACTTGGAGCATATACTTGTGTTTCTGAATTCTAAATAGAAATTACAATTTAACTGCACATGGTATTTGGTAATTTTTTTGAACTTCCCTTGAATTTAAGGTAAACAACAAGTAAAGTCTGAATATACAAACTCATTTTAAATGTCTTTGGAGAATAAAAATTATATGAACTAGAAAGAATCATCTATTCTTAATGGACTCTAATATACACTCTGCAAGCAGAGTGGTCATAGCTACAAAAGATATGCAGCTGTTGTAAAATTAAATGTTACTCTAATGTGAAATGCCCACCTCCAACACACACACACAAACACACACACACAAATTGCACACAAATTGCAATCCAAATAGCCAACTTAGAATCCTCAATTAACAACAAATTCAAAGAAGAAACAAACAAACAAAAATTCCACACCACACTTATTTTTCAAAAGTGTATCATTCCTACAGTATGTCCCTCACTACAGTTCACAAACCTTCACTTGGCTGTGGAAATAACTGACATAGAAAATATGATTCTGACTTGGAGGGAAGAATAAGCAATAGCTCCCAAAGGACGAATATCCAAATAACGTGTTTTCATGCAAATATACTCATAAAAAAAAAAAGCAAGGCAAAAGGAATCCTGAGGACATAAGATATGTAGGCAGAATTATTTGTAAACTCTATTATTCTGAAACTGCCCAAGAGGCATCAGCAAGTCTCTAAAGGTCCCCTATGATCACTGTTGTAAGTACTGCTGGAAATAACCTAAGGCAGTAATAAACCACGGGTAGCTATGGAAGCAAGCATGCCATTTACTTTACCATATGGGGTTTGGTTTTTCCTCTGTAGTGTCCCCTAATAATATGAGCCCCCAAGTGAGGTGTGGGTCTAGATTTAGAAAGAAAGGGAGGAAGGGAGGGAGGGAAGGAGGGAGGAAGGAAGGAAGGAAGGAAGGAAGGAAGGAAGGAAGGAAGGAAGGAAGGAAGGAAAGAAGGAAGGGAAAGAGAAACGCTTCCAGAACAAGTTGTTTTAAAATCAAGATGCTTAAATAGAGAAATTACATCTGTGTTAAACCAAATGCTGTAAAAATGTACTGACCATTGCAAACCAACAATATGAAGGTATCTAGTTATTTTTCTCAAATACTAACAGATAACTTCACAGAGGGCCTGAGGTAACCTCATACCTCACTTTTGATGTGTGGCGCTCATCATGAACGGGAGAGTTGGTGTGACCTGGCTGATAAGGTCCACCAATACTGGCGCTCATAATATGGGAAAGCAATTGTGATAGGTGGATGGTAAAAGTAACCTAAAGTCTCCACTCAACCCTGCATCCCTGCTCTTTGCAATGTGACTTCTCAGTTCTTTCCTTCAAGGGTGGAGTTTATTTCCCCACTCTTTGGGTCTTGGCTGGCCTCATGACTTGCTTCTGTCAATAGACGGCAGCAAAAGTAACCTTGTGCCAGTTCCCAGACAAGACCTTAAATGTCCCCTGCTGACTTGCCAGCTGACCACAGACACATGAGGGAGTCTGGCTGAAACTGACCTCAATCAGCAGAAGTGCCCAAACTACCCAGGGATTCTTGAGAAATAAGAAGTATTTATCGTTTCATGTCATCGTTATACAGCAATGGCTACACAATCTTGCCTGACATTGTGGTGAATATGTTACATCTTTAAGTAAACTACTTTTTTTTGTCCTAAAGTATAGCCATTATTATAATTTTTGCCATCTGATGTGAGGTGCTAATTCTTAGTACCCACGTAGTTACTACAATTAATGGCTTTAGAAATCCAGACTTCTGGCATAACACTCTATCTTAATGGGAGGTCTTCTTCTAACTATGGAGATACTAGTTCCTTGTCCTTGACTCTGCATTAGAAAAGGTAGTTCAAAGGAGCAGTGACCATTAGAGGAAAGCAGCAGTGACCATTAGAGGAAAGCAGAGGGAAGATTAAAAGTGATCCAGGCATGGGGAGACTGGGAACCCAGATGAAAAGGGGGTTGCATTGTGAATAGGCAAGCCTTCTAGTAACCTTTTCATCCTTAACTGGCACTTTGAACTGAAATCAACCTCAAAAGCTCAAGATGAAATGCATCCAGAAAAATGACTAGAATTTAAATCACCATGGACAGGTACCAACTGTGATCATTTGGTCACAGGATGCTCTGTAAGTGAGCAAAGACAAACATCTAATATTCTTTTTTCCTAAAATCTGAACTCTAATTGTTGAGCAGATCATTCTAGACAAAGAAATTGGAAAATAACCTGGTATCCAATATATTGCATATTTGAATTCAGATGATAAGAGAAACCGTGTAATGCTAAAACATGGGCTCTCTGGAAACACTGGTGCTCACGACATTTTGAAAATATCTACAAGAGAAGAGATTGTAAAATTTCGTTAAGACCAAAAATAAACATCTCTATCCCTCGATTCCTGCAGATGTACTGCTTTGGCACAGGGGTAGCTTTCACATGAAACTGTCTTCACAGGACAGAGGCAATAGTGGGGGGTTACAGCTACTACAGCTTTTAGCATGTGTTTTCTTGGCCTCCTCCCCAAATACCAGCATCACTAGTGCAAAGAACCGCAAAATTTAAATGAGAATGAATTTCACACTTGAGGCAACAGGCAGCTTTACATTTGGATATGACATTCAGAGCCATGTAAAAATACTACTTTGCATACAGATTATTGAATGCTTTGCCTTGGAAACTAATTCGTGTTCTCTATGCCAGGACCAAGGGAAAACAGGCAACGTTGACTGGCAGAGTCTTTAATTCATTTTCCAGAATTCCAGGAAGGAACTACAATTTCTCCTAAAGCAATTTTTGCAAAGAAAGGAAACCAGTACACCTTAGGGTATGGGTTTTCAAGCACCTACAATGGGAGAAAAATACCTTTTAGAGACAGAAAACTATAATTTCCCATGAATTGATAGTGAAAATGACTACAGGAATTTTCACATTCATGCTAAAGAACAGCATAATTCACTGGATTATCTTTTTTTTTTAACTTAAAGTTTCTGGAAAGCAATATCTGGATGTTTAAAAAATTAACAATCATAATGATAGTAACTCTTTTATTGAGAATCCACCATGTGAAGACTTGTGCAGCTGTTTTTATATAGTAAGCCTGATTGTCACAATGATCAATCAACATGGATGTTATCACTTTCCCCATTTGAAAGATGAGGACAATGAAGGGAAAATGATGTATGATTTATCAGAGGTCATATTTGAAGTTCAGTAATGATTTAAGTGAAATTCAAACAATATTAATGGTGGTTTTTACTTCCTTCCACATTTATTATTATGCATTTTTGCTGGCTTTAAGAACATAACAAAATCAGAATTACTGAATAATCGAAGGACTCATCGAGACTTCTTTTTTCCCCATCTTTCTCCTAGCTCAGAATCCTCACAATTCCTCTATTCCATATTTAGATATATAGTTCTTGCTTATCTTCTTATTACCAAACAGTTAGTCAATTAAATTTCATGGTTACATCCCTTGAAAACAATATACATATGACCGGTACATATTTAGACCATACATATTTTTGGCATGGCCAAAACCACCTATCTGCATTCTCTTCGCTCTCTGTCATTTAGCACTATTAATGGACTAGGTTTCCAAATTTCATTTTTCACTTGGTTTACATTATCTCTCTTCTGCTCTTGGCCACCCTACAGCTCTCTGTGGTTTCGTATCAAATCTTGCCCTTTTGGTAACAGCTCTCCCTGGGTTCAAATTTGCTCCATTACTCTATTCTTTCTAACACAGGCCCTAGCTATGCATGATGTCACACACACCCATGAATTCAACCAACTATACAAATTACACATATCAATATTAGTCACCTTAGCAATTACAAACTCAATTTAGTCCAAAAGACCTCTTATTGGCCCTCTAATTATCAAACTAAGCTCACAAGGTTGAGGAGTAACTTGTCTTCCCTTGAGGCTACCCAACAGTATCAAATTTTTTTATCAGCATATATATCATCATCACCTTCTCATTTAATTGTTGTCAAAGATGTAAGTTAGTATTGATGTGCATGTGTTTTAATAAATAATAATTTAGGTTTGGTAAGGAGGGCAGAGAATCTTGTACTATGTATTCTCTTAAAAGTAGATGCATTTTAATTCACGTGACTAAAAAACATTCCAACTCTATGACCTTAAAGCTGACACGTAGTTAATCTTTAATGAGTTATTAATATTCTTTGCAAAGTTTTAAAAGGCCTTGCTAGGGACTAATACAATTACTAAAATTTGAAAAATTAGCTCTGAACAGATGAGTGGGATATTTTACTATCTTGTCAGATGGATAATGTACTTGAATATTAAGTGTGTGGAACTGTACCACTTTGCAAAGGGTTGCTTTTGCAAACATTTTCTCAGCACTCTTGAAACTAGTCATCACCTATTGCATGAGCTTTTCATATGCTTTCAACCAGAATTGTCTTATTCTTCATTTTCAAAAATCTTTAATAGAAGAGAAAAATGTATATAAAATCCAAAATAGTGCAATGTTAAGACTGTAATTTAGCCATTATAAATAGCACATAATTGAAGTTTGATAGCAATAATAATTTGAAACTAAATATTGCTGGAATTCGCTTCTTCACCATTTCAACAGTAATGCAGTATTGAAATGGGCATCATTGTTTCCCCTTAGATAATTTTCCAAGATTAGACAAGGTAATAAATGTGAAAAATGCTTTGTAAAGCTTAAAGTATTAAATACTTTTTTATCATGATTTCAATTATTAAAGGTTTAAATCAAACCACGTAGCTTGAATTATAGACATTCACTGTAGAAATACAAACTACTATGTATATCATATATGGGTATGTTAGCACTATCATTTTGCATTCTCTTAAATTCTAATTAAAATTTAGCAACCTACAGTTGAAATATACGATGGCTATTTTTCAGAATCTAACATATGATAAAACATAATTCACTTGCAATAACTAACACACACTATCCTTGTGGGAATATATAGGCAATTTCAATGATATTATCAGAGCTTCTTCCTCAAGATTCAGAAAGTTTCAGGTTGAGCTTCTATTAATTATGTGGTGTCTCACACAAAAGTAGACATCCAGGAAGTCTGCTCTTTGCTGCTGTGCTAAAGTAAGGTACATTAAATGGTCTTCAGGCTTCCTTCCCTTTCTTCTCCATATTCAGACAGTTGATTAATGATGGCACAAATCACAGTTAGTAAGATCGACAGTATCTTAAAATAGCAGAAGGATTTTTTTTTTTCTCAGTTAGTTGGGCCTGTCATTTTTATTACTGAAAAAAGCAAATAGAGATATCTCAGATTGAGTACCACTATTGTCTCTCAAGTCAACAGGCAGTTATTTATTCCAACTTAGAAAAACTATTATGATCAATCAGGCATTTAAAATTTAGCCACTTCAAGCTGTTTTAAAATTGACTAAATACACATATTTCATCTGGTTTTTCCCTTCATATTCTATCTCCTTCTGGGCCCACGGCCCAGGAGATAGGAATTTTTCCTAATGTAGTCACAGACACTTTCCTTCAGTATGTTCCTAGAAAATGGACTACATTAGAAAGTTACAGATTTAGCTAGATTACTATGTTTCACCCAATACACAATGCTATAAGTTGTAAAATATTCCCTAATTTCAAAGGTGTTAAAATGATGAAAAAAATTTAGACTTGTGATACATAATATAAATATAGGGTGTGTGTGTTAGTGTGTATGAAAGGAGAGAGAAGACAAATCTCTGATGTTAGGAGACAATTTCAAAGAGTTAAAAAGTTACTTCTGGAAGTGTCTATCAGCTCAAATATTACAATATATTGTTTGTAATTTGATTTCATCTGGACATTATTAACTTTCACAGATTCTGATTCTTCTCTGTTATGATTACACTGGATCTGACCTTCTAGATTCAGAGGAATTGGGAATAAATAACATTCATCATTAGACAAACAATGTAGTTTGATGACCAGGTGGGATGGAGAGGTGCAGAGGATTTTAAGGATTCTGTTAATAGTGAAAAAAAGGGGGAGGGGGGTGATTCGCCATTTTGGTTCTCTCACTGTGAAACTTTCTGAAAGGGTTGTCTGTAGGTACTATTTTCATTTCTCACTTTCCATTCATTCTTTAATGCCAACTTCTTTCTACACCCTCCAGTCTCTGTTGTTGTTTTTTTTAATTCCCAAGTTCTGAATCACAAATTCTTCTCTTGTCCTCCATTTTTTTTTCCTTTTCTTTCTTTGAGCACAATGGGAGACAGTGACTATCTTTTTCTTCTTGAAGCTCATCCTTCTCTGGAATTACATCTGTGTGTTCTCCTATTTCCTTGTCCATCTTTCTAAATCAAGCGTTGCATGCACAGGTCCCTACAGACCAGGACGGCGACAGGAGTAAGCTGGCAGAGTATCAGACGGTGTAGCCACGGGGAATGCAAGTGATGACGACTGACTGGACAGTGACTGCCTCACATAAAGAGGTAAGAGCTAATCAAATGTAGCTATTTGTTCCCTCACAGGGTTTCTCAATCTTCTGAATTTTTAAGCACCGCAAAAATCAAGACTTAATATGAAATCTTTTAATTTTACAATGTTAAATAACATATTTTAAAGGGAATTTGCCTGCCATGCAAAACACATCTGCAAGTCAAATTTAAGTCTAAGACGGCTGGTTTGTAACCTCTGTTCTAAAGAAACCTTGGTCTCATTCACTGTTTTCCCTTTCCCTTTATCCCACTGTTTTGGTTTGCTAAAGCTGCTAGAATGCAATATACCAGAAATGGATTGGCTTTCATAACCAGGATTTATTAGGTTACAAATTTACAGTTCTAAGGCCATAAAGGGTCCAAACTAAGGCATCAACAAGTGGATACTTTCACTGAAGAGAGGCTGATGGCATCCAGAACACGTCTATCAGCTGGGAAGGCATGTGGCTGACAACTGCTGGTCCTTTGATCCTGGGTTGCGTTGCTTTCAGCTTCTGATTCCAGTGGCTTTCTCTTTAAGCATCTGTGGGTTCTCAGTTTCTCCAGGGCAAACTCTGGGCTTCCTCTCTTAGCTTTGCATTTCCAAACATCTTTCTGTCTGCATCTCTAAGATTCTGGGTCTGTATTGGCTCTGGGTTCTCTCTTTCTTCCTCATCTCATTTAAGGACTCCAGTAAACTAATTAAGACCCATCTTTAATGGGCACAGTCACATCTCCATGGAGACAGTCTAATCAAAAGGTCCCACCCACAATACATCTGCCCCCACATGAGTGGATTAAAAGAACATAGTCTTTTATGGGTACATAACAGATTCAAACCAGCATACCCCCTAAATGTAAGGAATTTACCAAGTTTCATTTCATAGTCCTTTTGGTTTTCTCCTTTAGAATCTTCTCTTTAGTCATCACATCCATCCCAAAGGGTTCAACTATTATCTCTATGTTCGTGGTTCTCACATTTACACTCTTAGTGGTTTTGAACTTTCTTTTGAACACTTTGGATCTGATTTTCTAACAAATTATTGCTCAAGGATGTTGTGCTTGTTTGAAACGTCTCTCTCTATCTGTACATATACATCAGTCATTAGAATCAACTACTTGAGTTCAAATTGTGATTCTCTCACCTACTAACTGTGTTATCTTGGGCAAATTACTTAACCTTACTGTGCCTCATTTTCTACACCTGGAAATGGGGACAAAAATTGTATCTGCCTCACAAGGTTATCATGAGGTTTAAACACTTATTGACAGGATAGCAGGATACAAAATGGAACTTTTTTTGTTTTCCCAGATTTTCAGAAGAGACCTCAAATCCAAGAGCAATGTGTGCCAAATAACTAATTCAGATCTTGCTAAGGGAGTATGAAGTTGGTTTTGAGATTCTTAGCTTACCAGCCACTTTGAGGCTGCATAATAAAGGTTAGATATTAATTTTTAAAGATTGATAGAGAGTTTTTCTTTAAGGAGAGTTTTTTTTTTTTAACTCAGAATTTTTTGAGTAGGTACTGGGTACTAAATGTTATACTAAGGGCCTGACATATAATATGTATTACTCTATTTAATCCTCATGAGAGCCTGATGAGATAATTCCTCTATTGCTCCATTTTACAGATAAGGAAACAAAGGCAAATTAAGTACTCATCCAATGTAACAGAGCGCATTAGTGAGAAGCCATGGTAATAGGCCAGGTACTCTGGTCCCAGTTTGCAGCTCTTCTTTACCATGTGGACAGCATCTTTGGAGTTGAAGAGGGCTATTGCCTTTCTCTTCCTCTCTCCATGAGGTGCCTCCCTCACCTCAAGCCAGGTGTAGAGGGATTTAAGAGAACCACTTTATGAGCCTGGTATGTGTCTCTTGGAAATTGGGAGATTCATGAGCTGGTATCTGACCCACATTTGAAGATCAGAGACCACAGAGAGGCCACTCTACCAACAGCAAGGTAAAGATGCATACTTCCCACAGGCCAGACGCAGGCCCCATTGAGGTTGTTTTGAAAGAAGTCCCACTGAGAAGGGGATGAAGGAGGAGAAGAGCAGAGTGAGGATAGCATGAAGAATCCTGCCACCTCTCCATTCTCCTTTTCAGAGCTTGAGTTAAGCCTGAGCTACAGAAGGGAACAAGTTTAAACTAGATGAGAAATTGAAGTTTTGTTAAGATAGGACTATACTTTTTAGATGGACTATACAATAAAAACTGAGAGTGACTGGAAGAGCCCTGATGTCTGTCTGGGATCCCATTTAGAAGTAGGGAAGAACAAATCCACATAGAAGTTTAACAGAACAGAGACGCAAGGAAGTGCTGCACTGAATGGCTAGAATCACATTTCCTTAATTCCTCAAAAAGTTTAGACCCTCTTTACTACTTCTGAAACAAGGCTATAATCTCTAACATGACACTGTGGGTTTTCAATCATTTTACCCTTATTATAAGTCTTTATCTTCCTCTCCCATTACATCCAAATACATTCATACTCTATCCAGGCATGTTATTTTACATCATTGGGGCATCACGTATGCTAGTCATACTACCTGGGATGAACTTCACACCTGAACATCCTTCAAAATCTTACTCAATTCTTTTAGTTTGCTAGATGCTAAATCAAATACCGTACTATGGGTTGGCTTACACAATTAGAATTTATTGGCTCATGGTTTTGAGGCTAAGACAAGTCCAAAAATCAAGGCATCAGCAAGATCATACTTTCTCCCAGAAAACTGTGGTATTCTGGGGCTGACTGATGTTGATCCTTGATCCTTGGCTTTTCTGTCACATAGGGCAATGATCATGGTGGTGTCTTCTCCTTTCTCTTCTGGATTAAAGCCCAACCTGCTTCAGTTGGGCCACACCTTAACTGAAGTAGCATCTTGAAGAGACCTTATTTACAATAGGTCCATACACTAGAATGTGAACCAAGACTAAGATCATGTCCAAACTAGGGTATGCAATTCAATATCCCACAGTCCACCCTCTGGATCCCAAAATACATGTTCTTCCCACATGCAAAATATGTTCATTTCATCACAACATCCCAAAAGCCTTAAGTCATTTCAGTAGCAATGCTAAGTACAAAGTCTCATCAAAATTGGTTATGGCTATAGTCTGTCCTGGGACAAAATTCTTCTCTGTGGGCCTGTGAAACCTAGAAAACAAGTTATCTGCTCCAAACATACAATGGTGGGGACAGGCATAGGGTAGACATTCCCATTTACAGAAGGGAGAAATTGAAAGGAAAACAGGCATCACAGGTCCCAAACAAATCTGAAACCCAGAAGGGCAAATTCCATTCGATTTCAAGGTCTGAGAGTCATCTATGGATAGATGTTTTGTCCTCCAGGCCTGATGGAGTGGCAGTTCCACCCCTTCCAAGCACTTATTCAGTGGCTATGGACTCCCTGAACACTGGAGTCCCACCTTCTCTGAGCACTGGGGTGCTGGCACTCTCCCTGGACAATGGGGACGAGGGCCCACCCCTCCAAGCAGTGAGGCAGCAAGTGCAGAGATAAGCCTGCCCTTTCAACACACATGGGTGGGCCCAAGGAGATCTTCCCTAATTCTGCCCTTTAAATCTTCCCTCCTTCAATTCATCCCTTTTATGTGCCTTTCCATCAAGACTGAAGGTGGTCTGCTCTTAGCAATTATGCAAGAAACTTGTTGGCTTGGCATGCAGGTCAAGTGGTCCAAACCATAAAGCAACAGAACTTTCCAAGATCTTTCATGGATAACTGCATTTCCAATCCTGAATTTCTCTAAAATGGTTGACTGGATCCATGTTTAGCCACACCCTCTTTAGCAAAGTGTCATTCAGTAAATGCTCACATGGAATCCTGTCCCCTGAGTACTCACTTCTTGAAGTTCAGTGAGGTCCCTGATAGAGCCACTTCTGGCCCTCATCTCAGAGCACACTGTCTGCATGGGCTCAGAATTTTCCAGAGGATCAATTTCTGGTTTCTTTTTGCTTAGGAGTTCAGTTCTCAGTTTATCCATTTCCTCTCACATTTTAATGTAAGCTGCAAAAAGAAGCTAGGCTCCATCTTCCACACTTAGCTTGGAAATCTCAGCTAAATATCCAAGTTCATTGCTAAAAAATTCCACTTCCAATCTGACATCAGAACACACTTTTGCCAAGTTCTCTGCCATTTTATAACCAGGATCACCTTTCTTCCAATTTACCATAGCACATTCATCATTTCCTTCTAAAGCTTCCTCAGAAGTACATTTAATATCCATATTTCTACCAGCAGTCTTTTCAAAGAAATGGAGGCTTTTTTTTTTTAAATTAAATTCAGTTTTATTGAAATACATTCACACACCATACAATCATCCATGATATACAATCCACTGTCCACAGTATGATAACATAGTTATGCGTTCATCACCACAATCTATCTCTGAACATTTTCCTTACATCAGAAAGAACCAGAACAAGAATAAAAAATAAAAGTGAAAAAAGAACACCCAAATCATCTCCCCATTCCACCCCATTTGTCCTTTAGTTTTTATCCCCATTTTTCTACTCATCCATACACTAGATTAAGGGGGTGTGATCCACAAGGTCTTCACAATCACACTGTCACCCCTTGTAATCTACATTATTATATAATTGTCTTCAGGAGTCCAGACTGCTGGGTTGGAGTTTGGTAGTTTCAGGTATTTACTTCTAGCTATTCCAATACATTAAAACCTAAGAGGTGTTATCTATATAGTGCATAAGAATGTCCACCAGAGTGACCTCTCGACTCCATTTGAAATCTCTCAGCCATTGAAACTATTTCGTCTCATTTTGCATCCCCCTTTTGGTCAAGAAGATACTCTCAGTCCCACAATGCCGGGTCCACATTCATCCCAGGGAGTCATATTCTGCATTACCAGGGAGATTTACAACCCTGGGAGTCGGGTTCCATGTAGGGGGGAGGGCAGCGAGTTCACCTGTTGAGATGGCTCAGTTAGAGAGAGAGAGGGCCACATCTGAGCAACAAAGAGGTACTCAGGGGGAGACTCTTAGGCACAACTATATGCAAGTTTAGACTCTCCTTTGCGGTAACGAGCTTCATAAGGGCAAGTCCCATGATCGAGGGCTCAGCACATCAAACTGCCAGTCCCAATGTTTGTGACAACATCAACACCAGTTCAGGTGAGGATGTCCAACACATCCACACCTTCCCCCAGATCCTCGGGGCTGGGGAGGGGGAGGCTGTAAATATATTTTTTATTATCTGCCCAAATTACTCTGGGATGTGTCACTATTTCACGCCAGCCTATACTAACCTAATGTAGGCTTTTTTTTATTAAGCACTTCAACATTCTTCCAGCCTCTACCCATTATCCAATTTCAAAGCCATTTCCACATCTTTAGTATTTGTCTTTGCAGCATCCCACTTTCTAGTAACAAAAACTGAGTCTCCTCACTGTTAACAAATACCATAGAGTGGGTAAGTTTAAACAATGGAAATTTATTGGCTCACGGTTTTGAGTCTAGGAAGAGTCCAAAATTGAGTTGTCATGAAGGCAATGGACACTGCTGCCCCGCGATCCTTGGTCCTTGGCCTTTCTGTCTCATGGCAATGCACATGGTGGCATCTTCCCTTTTCTCTTCTGTGTCCATTGACTTTCAGTTTCTGACTGCTCCTTGTGGCTTCTCACTCCTTCTGACTTTCACTTTCCTTATAAAGGAATCCAATAATCTGGATTAAAGCCTGATTCAGTTGGGTCACACCTTAAGTGAAGTAACATCTTGCAGAGATCATATTTATAATGGGTCCACACCCATAAGAATGTGGACCAAGACTAAAAACATATCCACACTGGGGTACATAGTTCATTCCCCCGCACCATCCTTCAAGGCTCAGAGGATATGCCATCTCTTCAATGCAGCCTTCAGGGATTCCCCTTAGTAGAATTAATCATAACCTTTTATCATTAGCATCTATTATCTCATTCTCTTTTAAAATATACCTAAGGTCTGTGGTTTATTCATCTTTCTCATACACTATATTGTGAATGAACTCCTTGAGAACAGGAAGATGTCTTTTAACATCCCCTATGGCACTTAGCATAATGGTTTGCACACAGAAGACTCAGTAAATGATTACAAAATTAAAACTTAATGTGTATAATGACCTGTGTCCCTTCTCAACTACAATGAACTGTGCAAAATTCTCAGGACAGTCTACTCAGAATGTGGATCTTTTTAAGATCTTTGCTTGTAAAAGAAAAGGTTATACCTAGACACAGTGATATCAGAAAATAATTAGGGAGGAAAGCGTTCTACATGTTAATCTGTTCTTATCCTTGAATATTAAGGAATTAAAGTACTAGAGTGAATTAATTTCAACCAAGTAAAAATATATTTGTGTGTATATATACACACACACACACACACACACATATATATTTTTATGAAAGGAGTGTGTAATGGAGGGTAGAACTTCTGGATGACTCACTTTGTACAAATAAGAATTTATTTTGTGCTCTGCCAGATATTCAATTCAGGACTCTGGAAGCAAGTAGCAAAAGTAATCACAGATACTGTAGTCAGCTAGCCAGCTATATTTACCAAAGCACAAAGAGAATTTTAAACACAGTAAGATTGGGCAGTCCTATAAAAACAAAAAAGGACTGAGGCCATTCAACATTTGTAGAATGTAGATCAAATTCCTTGGGTCATTGTTTATGTTAGATGATGAACAAGTCTTATAATCAGCTTCTGATTTACAGCATCTGTCATCAGGCTTAGTCCAATTGGACTGGCACATGCACTGGCTAGTATCACAGTCCCACTGAGAACTATCATTACTGATGTGGTGCAGCAGGCAGTTTAGGCTGTAGAAATAGGTTGAGCACGCTGCATACAAACAAAAGTATCTCTCCCTTCACCATTAAATTGGGTATGGGCTATTGTGGCTCTTGACATTTCAACAGGCTCTTGGCTGTGTTAATCTTTTTACAAACCTACAAATACAGAGCCCAAAGGAAAACAACCTTTATCAAACTTCTTGATTTCTTAGGTTTTACCATGGAATCCTAATTTTCTCTAAATTTTACAAGTAGTCAGTTATAATATTTAATATTAACAAAGATCATTTTCTCAGTTTACAGATTTGTAATGTTGATTATAGACATGTAGGACTGATTATCTAGTTCTCACTTACTAATTACTTGGAGATAGTAATAGTGCCAAACTCAGGATTGTTCTGAGGATTGAGTGAACTGATGTAAAATACATAGCACAGTGCATAATGCAAAAAGTAGGTCCTCAATTAATATGAGCTTTGAGTTACATATTTTCACAACCTAATTTATATATATGCCTGTATTTACCATCTGTATTATACAATATACTAATTTTTACACATTCAGTTATATATTTTTATCTAGTTGAGCTGCTTCCATTTACATACAGAAACTAAGATCCAGAAAGATACATTACTTCTCTAAGGAGGCCCTGCTATTTCTAAAAGAAAAGTTTGCATGTATTGAAGGTGAGTACAGAAGGAAATAAATCTGTAATCATGAAAGGAAGCTAAAAATCATAAAACTTCATCATTCTGTGATGTTGCTAGTCTTTTATCATTTGAAAACTTTTCTTCCAAAGGGTGCTTTCAGAAATGGAGCAGGAACAATGAATCAGTGGTCCTGTAGCTATACCTGCAGCTTCTCTTCCCTTCTTTGTCAAGTTCTGCTCTAAAAAGATTCCATAATCCAATCCAGTTTACCAAGTGTATGGAAGGTTTCCAGCAACATGTAGATTTTTAACTTGTTAGATTATGTATTTGGAACTTTAACCCTAAACTGCTTCACTAAGATGTCAAGAATGTTCTTAATTAAATCCACTATATCTTTATTGTGCATCCCTTGCATGTGAAGAGCTGGGGAGGACAAAATGAATAAGAAATAATATTAATCACATGCAAACATACAATTAAGTATAATACAGTATGATGGTTGGCGACATAGAAAGAAGGGATTTAGTGGGGTTTTTGTTGTTTGTTGGTTTGCTTTTTGCATGTACCGGAAAACAAAATCCTTGAAGAGTTTTAACAGCAATAAAAATGCAGCCAGAAAAAATTATTAGAGGGAGGAGCCATAAACAATGGCTCCATGTTTTTAAATTATATAGTGGTTGGGGGAATGATCATAGAATGTGGGGTATGTATGGGGGTGGTCACAAATAAAGTTAGGCACAGGTTGATGTTGGTCCTTTAGTACTATGGAGTTTTAACCTCATTATACAGGCATTGGTCAGTCATTGAGGGTTTTATAGCAATTAACAGTATGAGTTTTGTGTTTTAAAGCTCTAACTGTAGCATTCTGAAAGGTGATGTGAGTAGGTGAGAGTGCAGCTCTCGGACCCCCTTTATGGGTATGAGCTCAAAAATGCTAGCTAATTTCAGTATTAATATTGAATATTAGCTAATTTGGGGAAAGAGACTGGAAAATCTTCTGAAAACCAAACCCACCATCACACAACTTACCAGTTTTATTTTAGCTGCAACATGACTCCATTCCATTCATGGACAATGGGGAGGCAAACGCATTGGTGATGGCTTACCCATCAGTCTTCAAGCACATCCCTATTTTATAACCGAATTAGCACAATAGCCTTTTGAAAGGCCTGTCACTGCTTTAGTGTGCCTCTCTGTCACACTTCTCAGTGGGAGCTGACATTTTCCTGATACTTCATCAGGATGGACTGCCTGTTGAAAACCAGATTAGTGAGGGAAATGCATCTTACTGCTGGGAAGGATAGGAGATGTATTATTTAAATACAACTTATTTTACAGCAACTTTAAAAATCAGATTTAACATTGCTTCAGAGAGGGAGAAGCATTTTCTGGCACCTCACTGCTTCTTGTTGGGCAATGCTTAAGACTTGTTCTGATTTTCATTTTGTTTTGTTTTATATGTACTTTCTGCCTTAGATGACCAGATTCATTTTTACAAAGGTGTCATAAAGAAAATTCCAGCACTGGTTCATGGCGGGTGTAGTGGGGGAAGTTGGAAAACAGCTTTGATATTGTTAAAGGGAAAAATGGTTCATCTAGCTCTGAGTCAATACCTCAACTTCAAGAATTCTGGAGAAAAAGACTGAGAAGTCTATGTCTACATCAGCAACTCAACATTTTTTGTTTTTCGAATCTTGATTTCCGTTTTAAAAATGAAACAGACTAGCTGAATTGTGAATGAACTATCTGTTGACTAATTCAATCAAAAAGGTCAAACTGGTTATCAGTTTAGAAACAGCAAAGGAAAACAGACATTTGAAAACTAATCATTTCTTTATATCAAAAAAGAAAGTGAAGGTTAATAAATCATTTGATGCGCTCATAATATAATATTTACCAGATAGTGGTGTGCTGGAGCTGGTAAGCTACCAGGTCATGAAAGTCAATTGTTAAATCTTCAGGAATTTTGCCAGCCAGTTGATACCACACTGAAAGCTTGGAAATCAGCCATAGTGGGAGCAGTATACCACAGAAGTCAGCAAATGCTGTAAATGAGGGTTTTCATATTTCAGAGAGCCAGTTGCTCAACATTTACCAGCTCATTTCTGCAGAAGGCTCACACCTGTGTTCAATATGGTTTTCTTATAATATGATCATATGATGTTTAAAGTGTGTTTGTACATGGAATTAGTATATCCCTTCTCACGTCTTCTCCCCCATTCTCACTAATTTTCCCTCCTTTTTTATAAATGCTATTTTGTAAATGCCCATGAAAAATATGGCAAAATTCAGAAAAGTAATAAGAAAAAGACTAAGGGCTAGAAAATGTGATTTCTGAAGAGAGGGAAATGAAGACTTCAGAGGAAACATTACCATGTTCTTTCAGTTTTGTTTTTCAAGAGTTTGGTGGTGCTTTCAAGTTATGCTCAATAGCCACAACAGGTGAAACAGGGTAAAACAGTTTTAAATTAAAAGAGGACCAATTTCAACAAGGCAGAAGGAAGATCTTTTTCACTGATATGGGAAGAGTTAAGGCCACCAGACAATATTTTAAGAAAAGAAGACAATTATCCTGCTTGGATATTTGATCGATGATTGTTCTAAAGAAGTCACTTATTTTTTCTGGTATATAGAACAGTAAATATGGAAAGTACAGA
Organism: Choloepus didactylus; assembly: GCF_015220235.1. Lineage (NCBI taxonomy): Eukaryota > Metazoa > Chordata > Mammalia > Pilosa > Megalonychidae > Choloepus > Choloepus didactylus. Next base: position 124,990,250 of record NC_051307.1, read on the forward strand.
AATGTATAAAGGAGAAAAATATTCTGTATACACTTAATCCTAGAGATGACCACTGTTCACATCATGGGTTCTTTTCTACTACAATTTTCCATTTACACACATGGATACAAGTTCTGCAAATTTGGATCATTCCCTGCAAAGAGCATTTAATGTCAAGTCTTCTCACATTGCACATTTTCCCAAAACATGAATCTTATTGGTTCTCAGAATAGTCTCTTAATGTACTATATAACCTATTTAATCATTCTCTTCATGGTGGATATTTCATTTGTTTCTATTTTTTTTTTTTTTTTACTTTTGCTATGATAGATAATTCTGGGATAAATAAAACCTGGACCAATATTTCCTTGGGATAAATTCACAGAAGAGAAGTGAATTGGTAAAAGGTCTGAAATATATAACGCCAAATTTCCCTTCACAAAGATGGTACTTTCTTACCAGCGAGTAGTGAGTGACTGTGAAACCATAGCCTCCATCTAACACTTTTGAGAAAGAAGAGAAAAACAACAACAAAAAACCACCTACAAAAAACAGCCCAGAAGGTTTTCTAACACAGTGAAATAAAACTTTATTTTTATTTTAAAATTTAAAATTATAATGTCCAAATACTGGAATTTATATGTAAGCCAACATCTTTAGAAATCGCTCTTTGGTCTCTCCTGCTTCTAAAACATATTACCTTGTATAGCCTATAAGTATTTTTACAGTTCATTATGCAGAGTAACTAGGTTTTAAAGCACCATAACAGGATATTTAGAGAAATGTTGTATGCTTTTCTTCAAACACAAGTCCCTTTTTAAATGCCTCACACGTTCTTTGTGAAGTATGTGTGAGGCATTTTTAATGAGTTCTTTCTTTTGGTTCCATTCATTTTCCTAAAGATATTATAATGATTATATAATTTGCGTTTATGTCTGTTTATGTAAAATCAGATAAGAGCATGTAACACTAAAATTGAACTGGACTAAGAGTAGGGAATTATTTTTGCCTATTCAATTCATTACATTATCTCATGGATCACAATTGGGTTGCCAATAAAATTAGAATACTATTATTCATCAACAAAAATCTCTCAGGATGTACATGAAATATTTTCCTATGGTTTTAAATCCAAGAATGGAAGAGAGCTATAACATAAATATTAATATAATATTTTAAAGAATGAACAGTGTATCTTTCTGTTAACTTATTTTTAAATAGTCTATTTATATCACCTGACAATTGGAACATTGTCAACTTTAGTGCTATCTGCTTAATAATTACTCCATTAAAGCTGAGTTAGATAAGCGAAAGTGTCACTTCACTGTGAAAATAGCAAGTAACTATCATTTGAATATGTAAATTCTTACCTTTAAGCTTTTTTTTTAAATTTTATTTTTAAGCAAACATGTAGGTTAAGGATAGCCAATTATTGCTCTGGCAAACTTCATAATGTTTGAAATGCTTGTGAACAGTGCTAGAGTGACAGCCCTAGAGTAAAAACTACCTAGTTATATAGCAAAAAATTGTCAAGTAAAGACCTTGTCCTATCATTTTTGCTTGAGGGTTAGCCTTAGAGGGAAGAATGTATTTCCCCAAATGATCAGATGATTAGCTAAGTGCTAAATACCATCTTGGTGTTAGATTTTACATTTATAGTTTATGTTTCTGGTCTTATTTGCTTATTGGTTTATAGTAAGTCCTAAGCACCAAAAGCTAATTCAGATCACTGGTCACACCTTATAAAATGATAGACAATTGCAAACAACACACTTTTGCTAACTTTTATTAGACACATTTGAAATAGCAAGGTAAAAATTATCATCATTACCATCTGACCCATAGCTTTCCTCAAGTTCTCAAATTGCTCTTGGTTTCACTGCTGATCCAATAGAAGAGGAAATATAGACAGTGGGTAAGAATCACAACTAGTAAAGGAGACTGTAGTGTCCTAGTTCTATTGGCTCTTTGAAGCAGGTTCAGTTTAGCAAATCACTTTTGAAATCACTCTACAATTTGCCCTCTCTCTCTGACAAGAATGATAAATCCAGTCTAGTAGGTTCTTAAAGTAACTTTCAGTGTAACTTTAAACAGTATACTATGATGGATTGGTTCTAAAGATGGTTTCAATCACATCTCCCAACTTGCAGGTCTTTTTGCAATGAGATGTTGCTTCTCCTCTCATCAGAAGATAGAATCTTTCTTTTCCCCTTAAACCTTGGCTGGCTTTATGACTTGCTTTAACCAATAGAATAAGGCAGAAGTGATGATGTGTGGTTTCTGAAGCTAAGCTTTTAAACATTTTATAGCTTCTATTCTCACACTTTGGGAATGCTCCTGCTTGGAATGCTGCCATGAGACTGCCATGCTATGAGGAAGCCCAAGCTTACCACTGTAAGGCTACGTAAAGAAAACCCAAAGTCCAACCAAGCCCAGTCCCAAAGTGATCAACCAGCTGAATGCACCCACCTAAGTGAGACCAGTTGAGACTAGCAGAAGAGCCACCTCATCAAACCACAGAATCAAGGGAAATAATAAACCATTGTTTTAAGTCGCTAAGTAGTGGACTGGTTTGTTACATAAGAGATGATTGAAACATATATCCTAATAGCAATATCTTGTACAGCAGTTAGAAAGTTAAAAAAAAATCATTTATAAAGTTGACAATTTTATCGACGTGGTTGGTTGGTTGTCTAGATTAATGACTTACATATGGTGTAAGATTTTCCTGTTTAACTAGGAACACAGTCACAGTTCTCAGTTTTTTTTGTTGCACTGACCTCCATTCTCACAAATTCTACAGAAGAACTTACACTCTGGTCCCCAGAGACCATTGGGGCGGGCTTATAAAATAAAAAACAGAGAAAGAAAACAGCTCAAATTTGTCATATATCTAAAGATGGTCCCAGATTTCTGCTATTGTCTAAGTGAGTTGGAAAAGTGTGTGTGTATGTGTATGTGTGTGACCAAGCTGCAAAAAAAGGGAACATTCTAGTAGCCTCCGAGGATTTATAGTACTTCCAAATATAGTCCCTAAAGAAATCAACCTGATGGTATAGCTTGTCACTTTGGAAACAGATACTGAGTTTGGCTTTTGGCTGAAAATGTGTTTTTTTCAGACAGTAACAATAGAAGCAATTTTGATACATATCTTAGGAGGCAGTTCCACAAAACAAAACCTGAAAATGAGAAGTAATTTGTAAAGGAAACTCAGAAGATGCAGGGCTAAGGAAGTTTTCCCCCGAACAATTGAATATATCCTGTTCACCTGACTTTGCCTGTGATAACCAGAATTATCACAAAGGAGGTTCGTGATTTGTATGTCTTATAAGTACATACAATGCATAAGGTGGGGAAAGAGGAATCATGAGCTGCTTTGTTCTATGGCCTTTGACCTAGAAAAGGACGGGTGAGGCCATAAGGACAACTAAGGGCTCAGTTAGATGTTTCAGCATACATCCTCATGCTGAAATCACTGGAATTAGAAATTAGAAAGGTGGTGGAAAGCATGTTCTTAGCACAAGGGAAAAAGTGAAACTTCCCTAAATATATGATAATTGAAGAAAGCTACATTAAACCAAGCTAGTCTGTGAAGTATCTTCCTGTCCTGGATAAAGTCTCTGAATAGCAGAAGTATTTCATTTTTTGTGATGTGCCTACTGTTCCTGTGGGATTTGTTGACCACTCTGTGCCAAGCATATTTCCATAAAAATTACTCTCTAACAGAAGCAACTTCATCTTTAATTTATACGAGAAAGCAAAGCTCTGAAAGGTTAAGTGACTTACTCTGGGTCACATAGCTAAAAAGTAGCAAAATCAGGATTTATACCCAGATCTGCCAGCTTCTGAAACTGGGGCTCTCAGCCACCCAGTGCAACTCAGTCTATAGAACTAAGTACTCAGCAACTTTTGAGACAATTAACCTGCTTTTAGAGACCCACAAGGGTTCAAAAGTTGGAGTTAATGCAGCATGGGACTATTGTAACAAAAATGTGGCCATCTTATGAGGACTATCAGTTATATGGGCCTTTTTAGATGGAATCAGGGGCTCTCTGGGCCATGGAATCCTCCTCTGCACTCACAGGTCCACCTGTAGCTGGGATCCAGGATACCCGAGGCTACAAACTAATCAAAACAAAACACTGGCTGCCTTTATTTTTTATTGATTGAATGGTTGATTGATTGATTGCCATTTCATAGTTTAGTTGTGGAAACCAGCTCTTCTGCTCTTAGCAATCACTGCTGAAAGGCTAAATAAGGCCGAGTGCTGATTGTGGGGAGTGCTATTCATTTTTACCATTGAAATGATTTGCAATCTTTAATTAACTATTCATCTGCAATCTAGACACAGATCTAGAGTTAAGATTTTTTAAAGATTTGCCTGGCTTAAGGGGCACTTGGGCTTTTTCACTCTTTTAAAAAAGGAAATGAAAAACAACAACAGGTATGATTTTCATCAGGCAGAACTCCTGGAGAGCTCTTTTCGCCTTGATTTTAGCTGCCAATCATGGCAATCCCATTCACTCGCTCCATCTGATTCATAATTTCATTTTGTGGTTAGACAAAAATATCAGAATTGGACAAAGTTATCTGATTGAAAAATAATATGTTTTCCAGAGATTGTGGTGACCTCTCTATTTTGCTGATTTACATACACTTTCAACTCATTTTCCCTCACAGTAGGAATCTCAGAAACATTTTCCAATATAGTATATTCAGCAGCTGCTTTAAGAAAATGTTATCAGAATAAATTAAATTTTCCCAGGTGTGTGTAGATGGTATTGTCTCCTTGTGCATTGACTTCTAGGACATGACTTCTCCAGTGGGGAAATGAGTAAGGGGCAGACACTTGAAGTAGGACATCGCCATGGGACCTACTGTCATACCATTTATTGAACACATTCCTGTAATGCCAGGCTTACATTTCCCCCAAGTTCCTTTCCCCATAGGCTAGAGAGTCATAAGCCGGCTACCTAAACAGCTCCCCCTACACGAAATCTAGATGGACATTGCTGCTCACATACTCTGGTTACACAGCCACAGGACAGCCCTGGAAGAGTCATACTTCTGTTTTCGTTCAGCTACAGAAAAGCCCTGCAGATCCTCTGGCAATGGCCATGCAAGGAGCAACATGTGATACATGAAGGTTAAAGACAACTCTCAATACCAGTGCCTGCCTCTGTAAATGGACCCAGAAGTATGATGGTCTCTCTTCAAATCCACTATCTCCTGCTGATTTTAAACAAGATTGCCCTTTGAATAACTACAAAACAAAAAGTTCACTTTGCATGAGTTATAATAATTTTTACTTGTTATACGCTCAGTATTGCTTGGCATTAAAGAGAAAAAAAAACACTGTGATAATTTTCCCTGAATATAATAGTATCAAATGCTTAATGCAGAATACACAAAACAGGAGAAAGATGTATAAAGAAGAAAAATTAAACCATGCATATTTATATATTGATTTAAGAAAATATTTATTGAGTACCTCCTGTATGCCAGGCTCTGATCTAGGAGTTTGGGGATACTCCAGTGAAAAAATAGAGTCTTCTCACATGGGGCTGAGATTCTAGCAGGAAAGACAGAAAACAAATATTAGACCTGATAAATAGAGTACATAGTGTGTTAGAAGATGATAAGCACCATAGAAAAAGAAAAACATTGCAAGGAGACCTGCAAGTTGTGATTTTAAATAGAGTGGTACTGATAGTCTCAGTGAGAAGGTGACATGAGATCACTTGAAAGAGATGAAGAAGTTAGTCACGTAGATATGTGGGGAAGAGCATTACATGAGTCTAAAAACCAGAGATGACCTTCACTAACATCTTAAAATACACTTTCTCAAATTTCACACAAATCTACATATATATGTGTATGTTATTTGTAAGTAGAATCATACTGCCGTAATTTTTTATGTTTGTTTATAAAATGTATTTATGGAATATAAAAAAATTTTACAATGGACAATGCTGATAACTAGGTTTAAATTTCCCAAAGTTTTTCTATGGTTAGGAATTTTTGAAATGTGTTTGTTTGAATGATCAATCTTTAGAAACAGAGAAATTTCTGAAAACTAGGAGTGCCCTGGGTTGCTTAGTTCAGTTTAAAGGAGTGATTGGCTAGCTTAATCTTCTTAGAATAAGATTTTCCACAATGTGATCTTTCTTCCCTTGCTCAAGTTTACACGGGCATGGCTAACAGCTGATACTGAGAAGACAAGGTTAAATAACTTTATTGCCCTGTGTCTCAGTTTCCTCACCTGCAAACAGGGGATTAATAGAGCTTACCCATCTCCTGAGAATGCTGGTGAATTAACTAATTAATGATCATATGGTGCTAAACAAAGGCTGAGCGTTGTTAGGGATGAAAGAAAATCTATCATCAGATTGTACCTTTCTGGCCTCTGTTGCCTAGGTAACCAGATTTGCAGGTGCAAGTACCATTTTTGGTGCTGCATTCCAGGGTGTTGTCCTCCACACACTGATGTTCTGAAGAGCAGCCAGCTCTGTATGCCCCTTTGGGACAGTCTGCAAGCAGACTGAGGCAAATCGGTCTCATGAAAGCCACACACTGTTTATTTTAAATTGTTAGTGCACAGGCAGGTAGCTCTGTGGGGTCTGATTATGAGAAAAACAAGAAGATCATCCTGCCTGCCAAAAAAAATAGGGAAACACATGTCTTTTCAAATCATGCAATTCATTTGCTTTTTGGCAACTGGACGTGAACACTGAACTACTTAAAAAGCTTTGGTGCCTCCGTGAGAGAAATTGTTTCTCCATGTGCTCCACTGGTGCCTATAGTTAATATTCTCCAAGGATTGCTAGGGCCTGCCAGGCCCTATATTCATCTTGCCATAGCATGGAGATGATGGACAAGCATTTATGTGAAGGCTTTCCATTGCTTTCACTCCCTCTGACTATCCAATAATTGGAAATAATTTTACATCATGCAGATAACACACAGATTTCATCGTGACAGCAGAGTTATCTTGGCCACATCTTTGGCAAATGGTGCTTGCCTTTCCTTCATTATTTTCCCCCATGCCATTGAGTTCTATGGATGGTGGCCAGCACAGTAATTCTGATTTGTAAAAGTCCTATCTTGACATGCAGGAAAACATACCCATAGATCTCTCCTTAAGCAGTTACTTAGAGTAATTCAATTCCTATTCCAAAATATACCTCTGACTGTTTTTTTTTTTTTTGTCTCTCCTATTACAGATGTGCAAGATACTTATCAAATGAAAGATCCTTCAAGTGCCCTCCTGGTTCGAGGTAATAATATTGTATGCCAATAAAGGCTTTGCTCTATAAAGCTGCTTGGAGAGAACAAAGTACACAATTCCCCTTTATAGTGGATGGAAAGGGAAATTAATGCAGAAAATTTAAGGCGGTGGTTGCAATGCCACCAGGTAGGGTGACTCTAGTCCCAGTTGCCATGGACAATCCAGAATTACTACTAAAGCAGAACAGTATCACTAAAGGGCCCCTTTTCACTCTTAAAATTGTCTAATTTGGAGGATAACTTATCCAATCACTCTATCACATTTTCCATGACTTTCCAATTGCAAATTCTCTGAACACTTCCAATTTCATGTTTCTAAAAAAAATTAGCACTTTAATTTTTTTACCAGATCAATAACAATTTAAATGTTATTTGCTATGACATCTGTCATTACCGTATAAAATATTCAAAAGTTATTTCTGAAAACAGCTTGTCTTTTACACTAGAAGAAAAATAATAGAAATGATGTTATCTCTGTTTCTGGGTCAGTCTTCTTCCCTCGGCACGTTCTGGGAGATATCCACTGCTCCTGAACATACCATCGGCACTTCCACTGCTCACATTTGTCCATGCCTTCCCCTTCTTTTTCACTTGTTGAAGCCTAACCTTCCCACAAGATCAGATTCCATTTCCACGATGCCTTCCCTGGCTCACTTAGTTGGAGTAGTCACAATTTAGTATGTGTCTTCAAGGTAAATGTATTTTATAAAATAGGTAAGACCCATGGACAGTCAACTAAAAGTACAGTAAAAGGCTCTAAAGGTTCTGTTAAGAATGGATGGATCATGGAATTAGTGAGGTTCACTCACAAAGGATTTTTAGAGGATCTGGCCCTTCAGTGGGGAGAGAATATGGAACAGGCAAGGTGGAGATCATTTCAGACTTGCATGGCTTCAAGGTGGGATGGTAAGCTCCCAGAGCTATCCCATTGAAGAATTTCTAAAAGTTACCCATGGGCTAAAATTTTTGCTGATTCTGTTTTCTTGCATCTTTTGCAAAAGGTGATTGATGGTCAAAGTGCAAAAAAAGAAGAGCACGTTTAGAAATGTAAGTGAATGATTTTGCTTTGTGCTAGAAACCAGAAAGAAATGAAACTTATCAGCGTTGATTTTCAACTCCCGTAAAGTGTCAAATATCAACTTAACAATCCTCTCAAAAATTGAAGTAAACACTGACTAGAAAACAATTTAAAGAATTTAGAATTTTTTTTCATTCATCAAAATCCAGACTATAAGAGTCATCTTAATGAAGACCAGGACATAATCATCATCTATGACATGCCCGTATAAAATGTTTTATGCTGTCACACTCTTCTTTTGTATAATATATTCACTGTACTTTTCTGAACCTTCACGCTTCACGCAGAGAATGAACTGAAAGCCTGTGACTTACTGAGATGGCAAAACCACCCCTGGTGCCCTGGCTCGCACAGGCAGGCCCCATACACTGTGTGGCAAAGGCTATTGCTGGTGCATTTGAATTTTCTTTTTGCAGGTCTTCCTAAAGAATCCTTTTGTGCATCCTGGAGAGTGGAAGGACAAACAAAGCAAATATTAATCCACATGCAAAATTGGCTATAGCTGTTGTTATACAAAATAAGGAACTTGCAAGAGATGAGATGTTACTTGCAATCTGGTTGAAGAGAAGCTACGGAGATCTTTTAAATCCACAAATATGATTCTTTATCCTCTGATTAAAATCTTCCAACGACTTGTCATTACTGGCAGGCTAAAGACCCCAAACTTAACAAGACATGTAAGTACCTACACCAGCTGGCCTCATGTTGAATCGTTATCTTCCCAACTGACTTTTGCTTCTCCACATTGACCACCTTCTGTTTCCTCCAATGCATCACACTCTTTCTCATGTCAGAGCTTGGCCAGGGGTGCCTCCCTCAGTCTGGAAAGTTCTTCCCTCACTCTTCCTCTGTTTCACTTCTCATTCTGTGGGCTTCTGCTTAAGTGTCATTTCTCCAGAAGTTTCTTGGGGCTCACAGAGTCTGCACTGTCTTCATGGTCTTACCTCCAAATACACGTTAATGTGTATTTTTTAATACTTTCCAACATTTATAATCAACTTCTGTCCTGAACAAGATTGTAATTCTATATTAAAGGATCAGGGATTTTTTTTTTCTTTATTGTTACCATATCATAATGCCTGGCACAGTGCCTTGCAAACACAGTGTATATTTTTTGAATACATGAATAAACATCCTCACTGGGATAAGTAACTGGGATGTCACCAGAGAACTTTCTTCACCTCAGAGAATGAAATAAATTTGATTTCCTTCTCCCCCCAGTCCATAATCTGTGAGAATCTAATAAATTCTCCATGATTTCTGCCAATCTCTGGGGATTTATATCTTTATTGACTCTGCTTTCAGCTCTTGTGCTCTACAAGCTACTTGTGAGTATGAATGTGCTTTATGAACCCATGGCCTCTTCACTGGTTTTCATGAAAAATCTACACACAATGTTCACATGTATTTTGTGAGTTTTCATCCAGCATTTCTCTTCTCTCTTTCTCTCCCTACCCCTCCTTTCCTTCTCTGATGTTCTCTTTCCCATCCTGGTTTGTCCAAGGAGATTCATTTCGTCTTCCTTTTATTATTCAGGGCAAATAAATCCTCCCCAGCACCTATGTCCAAACCTGCACACACAAACTCAACTTTTTGCTTAACAGAAGCAAAGGGGCTTTTCTGTATCAGGATTCATCCTGCTTAGATCAAAGTTGGAGTTTTAAAGTATCACTTGTTTTGTTCTGTAACACACCATCTGTCAAAACAACTACACTGCTGTATATAGACATGGTCTTTACTTCTTCAGAAGAGTTCACCTTTGAAAAATACAGATGTAATTTTCACTTCGTTTTTTTTTTTTCCCCCATTAGAACCTTCAAGGACTTAAAGAGTTGTCTCACATGCCTTGCAACAGGTATTCGCATCGTCTTCACAGGTTTTTCCATGAACTCCTGGGGGCACTGGCACTGTCCAGTCATAGGATCACAGAAGCCTCCATTCAGACCATTACTGATGCAGCCACATGCTTTCCCACTGCTCTCTGGGTAGCAAACTTTAAAGAAAATAGAGAAGTTAAACAAGCAGAGTAACCTCTTCTTTGTGATACAAAGGAAGGAAAAATCAGTTTAACAAAAGGCACACAAGCTGAAAACTGCAAGGTATTAAGTAGTTTGCTGGAAACAATCTGCTGGACACAGAGTTATGGGTAGGATGAAAGAAATATGTTTATGAGGCTTGATTTTAGGTGGTTGCCAATGACTAGATAGTAAGTGTGCCCTTTTTTATGATAGGAAATGGGACACTCTTAGCTTTTTGAACAACAGAGAAATGTGTTCAGAGGAAGGTCCTCAAAACTCTAATATTTTGGTTTAATGACTCACAATTTAATGTCTCACGTCATGCATCTATATCTTAATAGAAATAATATTTGTACTTGTTCTTCCCATATGCAGGAGGCTCAAAAGAAAATCTACTTATATCATCTTCCAAGCAAATCACAAAGACTAGGACAAACCCTTCCATGAAACAATTTATAAAATAAACTTTGAAAAGAGAAAGAGGAAACAAAGACATTCAATATATTTTATCACTCAGCAGTTTTAATTCTTGAAAGGGTACTTTCATTCAAAATATAAAGAAAAATATTCTGGAAGGGTATTGAAACCCTGGGCAGGAAAAGCTGGTTTGTGTTCCTATAACCTTTTTTTCTGAGCTTGTTTAACTGCAGAGTATACAACCTGAGAATGCACAGAAAACACTGACTCTTGTCCTTCAGATGACCTTTGAGACACCAGGAACAAGGGACACCTCCCTTGGAACCAAGATTACAAGGACAGGGAGACATCAGAAGCAAATCAAAGTTTAGAGGTCCTTCAGTAAGGAAGCTCCATCTAAAATGCACTCTACCACATATGAACACAGGTCTATAATTAACCAATTGGACTATGCCAAATCAAACTTCTCCACTTCTACTCCCCCCCGCCCCCCACACACACTTCCATTCACATAAAATCTCCCTGAATTCTAAGATCAGGGAGATGGACTTGAGTCTGGCCTGCTGTCTCCATGCCAGCTGACCTTGCATTAAAGCTCCTTCTTTTCTCAAAGTCCCAATGTTATAGTATTGGCCTCTGTGCATGTCAGGCAGCAAGCCCTTGCTCAGGATTAGTATCATTTTTAAGCCTCATATTTTCTCATGAGAGATGTATAAAATTTCCAAAAACGTCATTGGCAGTGCTAACATTTTTAAAAAAAGAAAAAAAACCAACACAAACCAAAACAAGCAGCAAACAGTAGTGCAATTCCATTTAACTGCACTTCATAGCACAAATGCTTTTTTTTCCTTCACTGGGAATAACTTGCTGGGGCCTAATGATTTATTTAAATGGACGGATTTTTGTAGGCCTAGAATATTAGAATCCTTTATTAACTTTTACAGTTCATGGATAAACAAGAGACAGCACATCAAGTTTCCCAGGGAACATGTAATGTCCCTTTGTAATCACATGTTCAGTTTAAAAACTCAGTGCTCGCTAGCCATTCTTTAAGCACAACAAATAAATTGGTTTTTCACTCATTTCATATCTTATCTCATCAAAACATTTTAGGGAGAACTTACTAAAGGAGCATCGTTGCTGCGTTTTGTATGCCAGTTCGAGTTCTCCAGGTGTCACTTTTGCTACAATGAATGTCCCCTGCCCCCAACCCAGCCAACCGGACAGGAGCACCCACACTTTCCTTCCTGGTGTTTGCCTCCATCCATGCAGTCCTCATGGCTCAAATGCAATCATGGCCAAGGGTGTGATCTAAACAGACTGGAATGTGATACCATCTTAGTTGGCTCATAAAAGCTCTACTAACTAAAAATGCAAATGAAACCCTTAACTTCCCAAAGAAACCACGATCCTTAACACACTTCCTAGAGTCCCAGAAAAGGAAAACAGCAAAGTGATATTTGTTGCCAAGAGCTTATTTTATTTTTTGCAATGATTAAAAGAAGCACGTAGTCCCAAAAGAATATTTAGGAAAATAAAAAGGTGAAAATAAATTACCATTGATTCCAGAACACAAAAAATAATCAATGTTCATGTCACTTTGGTCTTTGCCTCTAGACTTTTTTTTATGCACAGGTATTTTTTTTCAAGTAAACCTTTTAATTGAAATTAATAAACATGCAGAAAAGTGCACAAATTTCCACTGTATACTTCAAAGTTTTTTTTACAGTGTAAACATCCCCATGTAAATACCACTCAGATCAAAATATACAACATTACCAGCACCCTAAAAAGCCCAAAGTTGACTTGATGCTTCCTCGTGAATTAAACGCTTTTCTGATTTCTATCACCATAGATTATTTTTCCACATTTTTTGAACTTTATGTGAATGGAATTGTAAATATATACTATTTGATGTCCAGTTTCTTTCACTTGATGATCTGTTTGTCGTTAGATCCCAGAAGAAGAAACTAACATGTAGAAGGAGTTTCTAACTCAGGGGCCCCACAGCTTATCTCACAAGAAAACAGGTGCCCCATAGACTAAAGAATGAAGGCTGTTCAAAGCTGTTCAAGGCCATTCCAGCCACAGTAGCCCCTCAAAGACAGGTAAGGCAAGGTCAGAGATGCCCATAAAATAAACAACCAAGAAGGCCTGCTCTCCCTAGCTAGATAATGCAGCTGCTTTCCTAAAAAGAATATTGCCTCAGAATCCTACCAACCAATCAGCCCAAAACTAGACAGGCACTCACCCAAGCAAGGCACAGAACATCACAGCAGACACTCTACCCAATGTGGATCCCTTTTTTCATTAAAGAATGCTGCTCTCAGATAGAGAGCGGGAGCCATTATCTTTTTCTTCTTTTCTGCTGGCTCCCACCTGCTTTCTTCCTCTAATAAATTTTAAACTTTATACTTAAACTTTGACTCTCTGTGTTGTATGAATCCTCGAACGGCTCCGAACCTAACATTTGTGAGACTCACACACGTTGTGTATACAGCAGGTACTTTTAGCCACTCAAGTCTTGAATGCCTTTACATCCCTGAACTCTTTCTTCCCTGATTTTGAGTAGCCATAGTATTAGGAGTTCAAGAAACATTAAAGCATCAAGCATCTCTTGATATTATTATTATCATTGACCAGGGTACATAAATGGTTTCTGCCATTTTACTGAGTGCTTTCTAAAGCAATGATTAAGCTTCAATACTGTTAAAATACAATCATTAAAGGAGAACAAAAAGAGCAGCTCTGTTTTACAAGGCCAAGAAAAAGAGGCTGCAGACTGGCTGCAAACTGTTACTTTTGAGAGAGGTTATGCTAATTTATTTTGCTCAGAAGTGATTTGAAGCATGAATTCTGTTGCTTGGCTATATAAGAAAGACTGCTCACAGTTTTGAAGATATTTTCTTGGCCTACATAAGCATATTGGACAATTGATTCTGTGTATTTTATAATCTAGAAAGGGGCTAGAATTTTAAGGTTATTTAAGATAAATATTAAATAAATATTAAAGAGACTTCTAGTGGGGTCTTAATAATTAGAAGAATGAAAAGATCCAAATCCTTCTCATTGTGCTAATTTAAAGACATCTCTCAGTTCCATTTTCCTGCATCCCCACTTCTACACACACCTACAAAGCATCCCTTTATTGTGCAAAGGGAAGAATGATAAAAGATGGTGAACATGATAGGAAGCGTAGATGAAGCTCTTTTGGCACCATTTTTCTTGCTAACATCATGTTAGAATATTTGATGGCATTAAATGATAATAAAATTGCTCATAAAGAGTTTATATGAATTATGTAAAAATAAAGAAAAAAGGTGAGAGTAATGAGGTGAACTCTTTTACTCACCATCTTTTCCCTCTTCTCCTCGCCCTCCTTGTCTTCATCAGTGGGAGGTGGACAGGTGGCAATGTCATGAAGCAGCCAAGGTGGTCTCTTGAACAGAAGGCCTGAAACCTCACAATTTATTCCTCTTCCTCCTTCTCTAGCTCATCATCATCTAAAGCTAAGACCACAGAGGAAAATGCCTGAATTCAACATGCTGGTTAAAAGAAGGGAAAACTGCGCAAGGGTTGATGAGCAAAATGGGAGAGTTTGAAATAGACAGCAAAGGCAAGGGGAGACCAAAAGGTAAAACTCTTTGAGAAGGCCATTTCAAAAAGTCTATTGAAAAGAAGGTGAGAAGTAGCAAGCATAAAGCAGGGAGAACAAAAAGGAAAGAAAGAAAAACGATCTCAGTCTGTGAAAACAGAAAAGGATGGACCAGATGAGTTAAGGAACATGTATTCTCCATTGCTCCTGTAAGAACAGGACAAGGGTTGAAGTAGATTAGAAGAGCTAAGAAATAGTTTAGAAGAGATAAAATAAATTCTTCACAGTGACTTACAGATGAAAGTTTTTCTGTCACTTCCAGTTGTGTAGCCTTCTTCACAAGGACAGTCATATGTTCCCACAGAATTAATACATAGTTGGTCACAGACTACGCTGACATCCAGACACTCGTACACATCTAGGAAAATTTAAGAGATATCTGCTTTTAGTCATTAAGCGATACAATAGACATTATGAACTGATGGGCATATGCATATTCCTTTTGTGACTTGCATTTCCTATGCTATAACAATAGTAATGCACTATCCTATAGAAAGTGTAGCCTTGAATGCTTTCTGAAGTACAAACTGGACAATTGTTTTTCTTTCCCACATTTCCAAGTTTACCATAGCTCATTTACACTGGCAAGATCTTTTTAAACCTAGAGTTCATGAGGTTTTGATGAGCACTTGAAACTTAAAATGAGTTAAATAGACTCAGGCTGTGTACCATTTCTCAGAATGTTCATTCATTCTTGACTTTTCAATATATATGATAGAGCACTTATTCCACGCATAATTCTGTACAAGGTTTTGTGGAGAATTTTAGAGATGAAAGAATCATAGGCCTTGATCTCATGTGGCTTACTTACTGGTATGTCCAAGTCTGAATTCAGACTTAGGTCTATGTGCTTGTGATGCTGTAAGTTCATACATGAAGCAGAGCATCTAAGATAATCCTTGGATTGTGGTTACTTTTTCCATTTGGATGCATGTACCCAAGTGTGTACATTCACGCCATACAATCTTTTCTTGGCTCACCCTACTTAAGAGCAGATGGTACATGAAATTCAGATTTTTGAGCTTGTTTTTTTCTGGCTTGGGTAATTGGATGGAATGTGGTAAATGATAATATGCTGGACTGTGTTTAGACTATATACATTTCATAGTTTTGTGTTCTTTGCTATTATCGACATTGCAAGGCTGGAGAGTTTGGCTATCTACACAAAGAAACACACCTATCATCCTCAACAGAATTCAGGAATTTGTTTCTATAAGCAAAGAAGACAATTTTCTCTGAGGCATTTCTTATATAATTTGACTGTTACCAGATTAAATATCAATCTTCTAATATTTGCTTTGATTGCAAAAATATGATTCAAAAAATGGTAATAATTGTAAAAAATGAAAATTTAAAGATTATATATTTAACAAAAACTTTTATTTTCAATTCAGTTTTATTGAGATAAATTCACATACCTTACAATCATCCACAGTGTACAATCATTTGTCCACAGTACTATCATACAGTTGTACATTCATCACCAAAATCGATTTTTGAACATTTTCATTTCTTTAAATAAATAAATAAATAAATAAATAAATAAATAAAAGAATAAAAATATAAGTAAAGAACACTCAAAACATCCCATTCCCCTATCCCTCTTCTATTCATTTAATTTCTGTCTGTCATTTAAATTCATCTGTCCATACACTGGATACAGGGATAAACAGACAGTCATACCATATAAGCTACGTAGTTATACAATCATCTTTAAGAAACAGGGCTACTGGATTGCAGTTCCACAGTTTCAGGTATTTCCTTCTAGCTATCCCAATGCACTAAAAACTAAAAAGGGATATCTATATAACACTTAAGAATGGACTCCAGTATGACCTCTCAACTCCATTTGAAATCTCTCAGCCTCTGAAACTTTGTTTTGTTTCATTTTCCTTCCCCTTTTGGTCCAGAAGGCTTTCTCAATCCTACAATGCCAGATCAAGGCTCATCCCCAGGAGTCATGTCCCACATTGCCAGGGAGATTTACTCCCCTCATGTCCCATGTAGCGGGGAGGGCAGTGAGTTTACCTGCCGAATGGCTTCAAGAGAGAGAGGCCACATATAAGCAACAAAAGGGGTTCTCTGGGGGAGATTCTTAGGCACAGTTATAAATAGCCTCAGCCTCTTCTTTGTGGTAACAGGCTTCATAAGGGCAAGCTTCAAGACCAAGGTCTTGGCCTTCTAAATTGGTAGTCTCCAATGCTTGTGAGAATATCAGTAATAACTCAGGTGGGTATGGTTAATATTTCCACATTTTCCCCCAGTCCCTCAGGGGAGCTTTGCAAATACATTTTTATTCTCTGCCCAAATTACATTGGGATGTATCAGGATTTCACAGTAACCTGTACAAACCAACCAGGTCTCACTCTGTATTCAAAGTTCCGTGTAATTATGGTGTTTGAATAAACTTATCATACGGTTAAATTATTTAGTGTGCTACAAAAAATATAGATTTTGCACCAAATAAACATCTCTTCCCCTGGTCTCACATAGAAGTTGAAGTTTTAAAACACAGTCAATTTCGCTCTTTACCAATTAGTCTTATTTGCCTCAGTCCTAACCAGATCCACTTCATTCATATCACTAATTGAAGTCTGAACTCTTTTTCAGCTTTTTTAACAGTTGCTGTATGAGGTAAGACTGACATTCATAGCTGCATACTCTAGCTCTGAGTCTCAGGTGACACACAGATACTCAAAGTTCCAGGGACTGACCAGGTTTTATACAGAAAGCTCAGGATCTCAGAGTTTAGAGGTAACCATTACAACTCAGGAATAGATTTAACTGCTGCAAGAGCTTTCAAGATTCAATTCTCAGAGTATTAGTGAGCCATTATAATGTTTGTCTTTTTGTTTCTGGCTTATTGCACTCTAAATGTCATCCTGAAGATCCATTCACCTAGTTGCAAGCCTCACAACTTCATTCCTTCTTGTAGTCACTCAGTATTCTATTGTTTGCATACACCACAGTTCACCATTCTGTTCATCAGTTGACAACGTACTTTAGGCTGTCTCCATCCAATGTAAATTGTGATACTGCTGCCATAAACACCAGTGTGCAAATGTTCCTGCTCTCAGTTCTTCCAAGTATATACCCAATAATGAGGTTGCAGGATTTTACGGCAACCCCGTACTTAGCTTCTTGTGGAACCACCACACTGCTCTACAGATGGGCTGCACCATTCTACTTCCCCATCAACAGTGAATAGGTACATTCCTCTCTCTACATTTTCTCCAGCACTTGTATCCCTCTGCTTACTTTTCTCCTGCAATTTTATAGAGATATGTTCCCTACCATACAATCATCTATTGTGTATAATCAATTGTTCACAGTATCATCATATAGTTGTGCATTCATTACCACAATCAGCCCTTGAACACATTCAATACTCAAAAAAAAAAAAAAAAAATTTAAAACAAATCTAAAAAATAAAAAATAAAATAAAATAAAATAGAAACATCAGACAATACCACAAAGAATCCCATACCTCTCCCTTATAACCCTCTCTTATAGACATTTAGCTTTGGTATATTGCCTTTGTTACAATTAATGGGAGCATATTACAATGTTACTGTTAACTATATACTCTAGTTTTCATTGACTATATTTTCCCCAATACCATCTCATTTTCAACACCTTGCAATGTTGACATTCATTTGTTCTCCCACATGTAAAAACATTCTTATATTTGTACATTTAATCGCCATCACTGACCACTCTAGGTTTCACTAAGTTATACAGTCCCAATCATTATCTTCTATCTCTCCTTCTGGTGTCATACATGTTCCTAGCCTTCCTCTTTCAGCTATACTCACAGTCATCTTTGTTCAGTATACTTACAATATTGTGCTACCATTACCCAATATTGTGCTATCCACTTCTGGATCTATACAATCAATCCTGCTGAACATTCTATACTCCGTCAGCATCAAATGCCTGATCTCTACCCTCTTTCTGTCTCCTGAAAACCTGTGTTCTCATCTTTAACTCTCAAAGTTTGCTCATTAATGTTAGTTCATATTTGTTTCTGGCTAACTTCTCTCAAACATAACGTCCCCAAGGTACATCCATGTTGTTATATGCTCTGTGACTTTATTGTGTCTTACAGCTGTGTAATATTCCATCCTATGTATATACCACAGTTTGTTTATCCACTCATCCATTGATGGGCATTTGGGCTGTTTCCATCTCTTGGCTATTGTGAATAAAGCTGTTATAAACATTGGTTTACAAATGTCCATTCGTGTCTTAGCTTTCAGTTCCTCTGAGTATACGCCTAGCAATGGAATTGCTGGATCATATGGCAATTCTATACTCAGCTTCCTGAGGAACTGCCACACTGCCTTCCAGAGTGGCTGCACCATTCTACATTTCCCCCAACAGTGAATAAATGTGCCTCTTTCTCCATATCCTCTCCAGCACTTGTAATGTTCTGTTTTTTTGATAATGGTCATTCTAGTGGGTGTGAGATGATATCTCATTGTAACACATACTTTTCAAAGTAAATCACAGCAATGATTTCCATAAGGTATTCTTAATGATATAAAAGTCAATTAATTCTCACTGAATTCAAACTTTCTTGTGATATTTTTAAAACATGCATAAACTAGAAATCATCTGACAGGGAAGTTAACACAATTTAACAAATAAATTAAAAAATTATAATATGACTCATCTTAAAACTTACATTAGCCATATTAACATCACATATATAAGGGGTTCACTGGTATAGGTTAGGACTGAGCTCACAAACTGGTAATCCTTTTGTTACTGCTCTCTAATTAAAGAGCATATTGAAAATACCTTTCATAATTGACTTTCTAATGCTAGTCAAGCTTGCCAGTGGTAATTCCAATAGCAGTTTGTTGTGGCCTGCCAGAATATCTCATTTGCCTACACATATTAAATTAGCTGAAAGGGATTATGGGCCAAATATAATAATAATAATAATAATAGCGACTTCTGGTTAAGTGATTCCTTCATGTCAACCACTGTATTAAGCATTTTGAAACTTTTACTTTCCTTAATATACACACTAAGCCTATTATTGTCTTTATTTTACTGATGGGGATCTGAGACTCAGAGCAGTTCAAAGAGTCACCCAAGTTCATACGATAGTAAATCACAGAATCACATAGAAATCAAGGCTTCTTTAGGGTCCAAGCCATCTCTTTTCCCACCCTAGCCATCTGCCTCAGAATCCTCATCCTCCTTTGATGGTCCCGTGACAGCATTCATTTTACGCTAGATCTGAGTTTACCATCACATCCACAACCCTCAAGACTGATTCAAAAGCTTTTCTTACAGCTGCATTCATAGCTTCCTAAATAGTTGATAGAGAGCTGGGCACTTTACTGAATTGCACTTTCCAAAGAATAAGGAAAGATAACAAATTTCAAGTTACAAAGATAAGGTTTAGCAAAATTCCAATTTCTTTTATCCAACAGTCAAAAGGGAAGACAGACAGAATTAAAGAACAAAAGAATGAATGAATGACTGAATGAAAAAACAAAAGAAACAAAGAATTTTTTAGGGAAGACAGACAGAATTAAAGAACAAAAGAATGAATGAATGACTGAATGAAAAAACAAAAGAAACAAAGAATTTTTTCCATAGATACAAAAGTTAGCAAGGCACAAAAAATGTAAAGATATTTTTCATTATAAAAAAAGAGGCAAGGAAAGAATTTGGTTTCAATAAATTGACCACTGCAGACTCTGAAAGCAATCCAGAAGGCAATGTTGTTTCAAGAAATACAAGTAATGACATTGTTTTGGCTTCAATAATTTTTGAAACCAGAATACAGCAAAATTTCTTGATGTTCACTCTGTCTCATCACATTGCCAAAATAAAAAAATTCCCTAATACTTATAGCATTGAAATTCACCTCTTGTGATTTACAATACTCTGAGTTTTCTTTAAACAAATTGAGTATCATGAAATGGACCAAAGATTGTTTGGTATTCACATTAAAATTCTTAAGAGAGAGAATATGCAAAATACCAGAAATGGATTGGCTTTTACAAAGGGGATTTATTAAGTTACAAGTTTACAGTTCTGAGGCCATAAAAGTATAAAACTAAGGCACCAACAAAATGATACCTTCAGTGAAGAATGGCTGATGGCGTCTGGAAAACCTCTGGCTGGCATCTGCTGTTTCTTTGCTCCCAGGTTGTGTTTCAAAATGCCTTTTTCCAAAATGTCTCTGGGTCTCTCAGCTTCTTCGGCTCCTGTGCATCTAAGCATTGGGGTCCTTTCTTAGCTTCTCCAGAGCAAACTCTGGGATAGCATCTCCAAATGTCTCCAAGCATCTCCAGTGTCAGTATCGGTGTCAGCTCTTAGCTTTCTCCAAAATGTTCCTTTCAGCTGCTTTGCACTGCTTCTGTTTGTGAGCTCTTTTATAGGACTCTAGCGATTAAATCAAGACCTCCCCTGAATGGGTGGGGTCCTTATCTCCATAGAAATAATTTAATCAAATTCTTCACTCATAGTCCATAGAATCACATCTCTCTGGAAACACTCAATCAAAAGATTCTAACCTAATCAACACTAATATGTCTGCCCTCACAAGATTGCATTAAAGAATATGGCTTTTGGGGGGACATAATATATCCAAACTGGCACATTCACTATCCCTATTTATGGCAGATATTTGTTTTTCTCTGTCTCTAGATTAAGCATTTCATTATGTAGCAAGTCTAGGTTGGACTTTATTCTTCTTATTGCCCCAAATAATACAATTTCTGATAATAAGCTGGAAAAACTATCCATTAAAAATGAGTTTGACCTTGTGGCTCATACTCCCTTTATCCAATATATGGACAAATAAGTAGAAAAATGGGGACAATAATTAAATGAATAATAGGGGGGACAGGATATTTTGGGTGTTCTTTTCAATTTTTGTTTTAATTCCTATTTTTATTTTTTTGAAGTAATGAAAATGTTCAAAAATTGGTTGTGATGAATGCACAACTATATGATGGTACTGTGAACAACTGATTGTACACTGTGGATGACTATATGGTATGTAAATGTATCTCAATAAACTGAATTTAAAAAGTGAATTTGAACTGTGATTTCCAAAGAACAATTTATTTTTTAAAGTTTTCTTTTAGAATATAGTTAATTGCCATACAA
Organism: Choloepus didactylus; assembly: GCF_015220235.1. Classification (NCBI taxonomy): domain Eukaryota; kingdom Metazoa; phylum Chordata; class Mammalia; order Pilosa; family Megalonychidae; genus Choloepus; species Choloepus didactylus. Next base: position 125,011,821 of record NC_051307.1, read on the forward strand.
AAGTTGAATACGCATGAAATCACTACCAAGTTGAAAAAAAAAGCACCTGATTTAATTTCTGCTTGAAGTCTGAAGAAGTGCAGTACATGAGAAAACATTTGTTGTTTGAATCACAAATTATATTAGAAGGTTAGATAGGCCTTAGAATATTTTCCTTAAATAAATCTATTAAGTCCATATATTTATTTCAATTGTTTTATATCTCCTTTAACTTCCAGGTAAATATTTAAATGTCCTGACATCTTTTGCCAAAGAAATATTTCTTTTACATTTATCCAGGAACTAGAGATGCTGTCAATCTACTTATTCTTTCAGTTTGAAGGATGTGGCTCACATTGCAGCAATAAGTATTAGGAAGGAAAAGGCTAAATAAATCCAAGGCAACCTCTGAATGAAAATGGCATGTACCATACATTACCTATGCATGTTTTTCATCTGAATCAAGCAGGTGTCCATGGTTACATGGTTACAGTGGGGCCCACCAATTTTGTGTTCACAGTGATGGGAAAAACCACCATTGTCCTTTACACAGCTATTGACAATTTCCAATTCAACCCCTTTCCAAAACAAGCACAAGACAGAATTAGTGTAACAGAGTAACTGGAGTATATGTCAACAACAGTACTCTCTCTCAGGAGGATGATAAACTTTATTGGAAATTTATCAACACTCTACACATATAAAAGTAAAAGTTTCACTTTTATATATATTTTTAGGACTATTAATCACTGTAAGTGCTTATAACATATCAAAGTACTAATAAACCTATAAATAATGTTAAGTTGACAACTAAGTGATGCAGGAAGGTAATGATGAGTCCATTAGTAGTTTTAAACACTTATCTCAAAGTGCAATTACCTCTGCAAAATCCCTGTATTTTCAGCAGATCAAAGATATGTGTACTAAAGCAATGGTCAGAAGGCACATAGATTGCTTGTCAAATGACATTTCAGTACCTGAACTGATGGTATATTATTATCTGTCCTGTATAGGTGTTATTAGTACATGAAAATGCTGTTTAAAAAACAGCATCGGAACAAGGTTTGCATAAAAAACTAATGCCATTTTGGTGTGCTAATCAACTTTAACAGTACATGAAAATCACTTTGAAAAGAGATTTGCCAATCCAGGCACATGCTACTAATTTGGGGTATGTTGGTAGGTATCAGCCTCAGCATATGAATGCATTTGTCCTGAGTGCACAGGCATTATCATCACTTTTTCTAAGTGAGGAGAAGAGAAATAAAAGCATGTTTTCAAATCACGTTAAACATAAGAATTTAGATACTCTGACTTCTATTTTTATGTTGGCATCTTTGGTTCTGCATATGCATTGCTCTTTTCACTGAGACTGTCTACATTGGTTCTTTTCCACCCATTCTTGTGAATCCTTTGGAAAAAGAAAGATGAGAAAGCATATGGCCATTTGGGATTGTGGCACTCCTTGAAAGTATCCATCATCATTCAGACTGCCTAGATATCTATGATAGTGCCAGAAATCATCCCCCCATGCCCAGCCCCTGTGGGTAGTAGCAACCCTCTGCACTCCCACAACACCCAGGGCACATCCTTATCATGGCGTTCAATCCCGCTGCACCCTCATCAGCTGGCATTATCCAGCTCATAACAGATGTTCAAAAATAAGTCTTGAATGACTGAATAAACAAAAGAAGGATTATGGTAATCAATTTATTGTTGAAAACAAGAACCCCTTTGGGTTTATAAACAGCTAGTTTAGGACTGAGAAAAATGACAAGCTGAAGGGAAGATTCAAATAATGAAGAAGACTGATGTTTTTCATGTTTTACTAACAGTTCCTTTTTAGGTAGACATATTTCAAATTATGGCTATGGTGGTGGAGGTATACATATATATGTATCTTTACAATATAGAATTGAGAATTTTTTCTTACCTATGTTTGTCAATGCCATTCTTATAAAGAGGCATTTTAAAGTATTTAAGAATCATAATGGGTATCTTAGATGCCATCAAGTCAACCTTTGTCCATTTCTAAAGGAGAAAAGTGAGGTCTGTTGAGATGGTGTTACTTCTCTAATATCATTTACAACACTGTTGGAATTAAAAGACAGATTTCCCAAACGAGTGTATTTTCTACTGTATAATGTTTACTCTTTGAGACTGCATTTGTACCTGAAGTTCAGATATACTCTTGCATTCATTTAAAAAAATTTTTTTGGAATGATATAATTGTAATTAAATGAAGTTATAATAAGTACATTTATTTGAATACCTATACTGCACAACGTATCTTACATACTTGTTAATCTAATTATTCCAAGAAATTTTACAAGTGACATTAAGATTTTGTTTAACTGATTAGAAAAATGAGGCTTGGGAAGGTTAAAAGACTTGCCTAAGATAACAGATCTAGTAAGAGTAAGAAGATGAATTAAAAACTGTGTCTGTCTATGATGTCCAACAGTCTATCATGTTATAGACAAACAAATTTCATGGAGTTTTAGATAGTGAGGATTCTGTGTTGTTTGTTTTGTTTTATTTACTAAACCGCATATTAATACAGTAGGGTTCTTGTTACAAAGTTTTAGAGGGAGCGAAATTTAGAGTTTTTTCATTCAGAAAACTCAGATTAAGATGGACCTTAATCCAATATGACTGGTTTCCTTATAAGAAGAGGATATTTGACATAGACAGGCAATGAGGAGAAGGTCATGTCAGATGGAGGAGGCAGAGATTGCAGAGATACATATACAAGCTAGGCAACACCAAGGATTGCCCACAAATACTGGAAGCTAGAAGAGGCAAGGAAAGATTCTCCCCTACAGGTTTCAGAGGGAGAATGGTTCTGCTGACACCTTGAGCGTGGAATTCCAGACTCCAGAACTGTGAGACAGTAAATTTTTGTTTTTCTGAGCCATCCAACTTTTGGTAATTTGTTATAGCAGGCTTAGGAAACTAAGACAAACACCATATATATAGAGAAAGTAATATGATAGTCAGTATGGTCTATTTAACGGAAGAGTGATATTTTCTTGAGAAAGGCAGTATGAAATAGAAAGTATACAAAATTTGAAGTTGGAAGACCTGACATTTAATGACTGTGTGATCTTCAGGAAATTATTTCATGTCTTCCATCCTCAGGGTTTTTTTTCGATCATTTATATAGATATTGAACTACGTCAAGTTTGGCAAAACTGGTGGTCTGCTGACTTACGGGATTTGACTTTCAAAATGTTTTAAAAATTGAGAAGCTTTTTTCATAAAATTCTGGATTTCCACCTTTTCTTCAAAACACAAATGTCTCCCAATAACTTGTGTTATAGCTACTCTGAATACCAGTTTGACATTTTCTTATAATTTTAACTGTACACTTACATATGATCCTAATATCCCTCCCCAGGTATTTATCAAAGATTTATGAAAACGTATGTTCACGCAAAAACCTGTATACAAATGTTTATAGCAGTTCGTTAATAATCTGTAAACAACCCAAAATGTCCTTCAGTGCATGGATGGATAAAATAACTGTGGTACATCCATACCATGGAATAGTACTCAGCAGAAGAAGAGGCAAATTATTGATATGAGCAAGAACTTAGATGAATCTCACAGGCATTATGGTGAGCAAGATAATACTCTCAAAATAATACATACTGTGTGATTCCATTTATATCACATTCTTAAAAATATAAACTCCAATGTGGGAGAACAGATTAGTGGTTTCCAGCCATTCCCATTCACCCAGTTCCTAGAAGTAAGCCAAGATTTTGAGTCCCTGATGCAAGTACGAGCAACTTTTAACTACAGTAACTTGAAAAAAGTCAATGACCCCTGTAGTTCTGCATAGGTAGCAGGCAATCATTATTTACTTGTTAGGGAAAATATACTTTAAATAAGTATGTAATTTTAAGTTCAACTATATTATGTGTTGCTTGATAATCTTGAGGAGTTTTATTTAACCATGCTGCATTTGGAATTTTCCAATATCTAATCACAAGATAATGATAGGTCATTCATAGCACACCATGAATGTGCTAATTCTATAAAGAGTTTTGAGGGCCTCTGAGAAAAAATCATATAAATAGAAAAGATTGCTTTCCTAGGAAAAAATAGAGAAGTCTCATCCTAAAATACACTTTTTTTATGAAGAACATATAATTACCATGCTCTGAAAAGATCTACTCCACCTACAGGTTTTGAAAACAACTCAGAATAACAGTTTTCACCAGGAAAGGTTTTTATGTCAGTTAGTAAATATTGAGGTCTGGTGAGGACTGAAGATGGAACTCAGGAAATAAATATAAAAGCATACTTCTACCAAATGTTTTCAACTCCAGGGCAAATTGCATTCCCAAGTAAATTCTACAGAAAACTTGTACCTTATAACTCATTAGCAATAATGGCCGCTTCTTTCATGGTGACTGAGAATGCACCAGTCAGATTGCAAGAGGTTTTATCTCATACATTTGTAAAATGTACTCATCCCCTAAACCTCTGGTCACATTAAAAAACCAAAATAGTAATAAGGAGGAAAAAGCAATCCCCATTTCTCTCTGCTTGAAAAGATTCTTCAGGATATTCAGAGAAAGCATAATTTCAGAAGAAGTTGGTTGTTAATTCTCCTTTTCCATCTTATTTAGTTTGCTCTTTAAAAGGCAAATATCACCATATCAAAACTACACTCTTTAAGCAGCAGAAACATACGAACAGACCTTAAAGCTATACTGGCAGATCAGGCATTAAAGAAATATAAATTTCATTCAGGGGAGGAGAATGAAGAAGTTAGTGACCCTAAGAATGTCTCTTCATGAGGCAACTCAGGTAAGAATACTAAGCTATTTATTTTATGTATCACTGTTTTAATTTTTAGTCCTCAATTAAGACTAATCAATACTAATCATGTATAAAAATATATGATAACATTGAAAGTTTAGTATTTTGGAGCCTAATTGTCCTAGCTCAAGTCCTGGCCATATTATTTACAAATTTCACATCACTGGGTTTTGGCATCAGCAGTGGTTGAATGGTGCTGTCATTTACTAAGATGTAGAGAACTGGGAAGAGCATCTTTGGGACCAAGTCTGGAAATCAGCAGTTCTGTTTTGCATCCATCAAGCTTGTAATGCTTATCAGTCATGCAAGTGGAGGTGCTGAGAAGATAGTTTGATATATTAACATATAGTTAAAAAGAAAGGGTAAACATGGAGATATAAGGTTAACATGGAGAGAGAAGGACCAGAGATGGTGAAGAAAACCAAGAGAGTATGGTAATACAGAAGGGAAGATGATAGTGTTTCAAGAAAAATGGGGGCACTCAGTTGGTTTGAAAGCTGCCTAGAGGTCAAGTAGGACAAAATCAGAGAAGTTACTCTTCAATCTGGCAACATGGATGTTGTGGGTGGCCAATGGATGGGTACAGATGGAAATCTGATTAGAGTGAACTGATAAGAGAATACACAGTGAGAAGGATGGGACTTTGGTCATAATTATCAAAGGTTTTGCTGTGAATGGAAGAGAGTAGCTAAAGTGGGATGTGGGATCATGTGAGGGTGCCTTAAAGATAAGAGATACTGGACCATGTGGATATGCTGGTAGGAATGATCTAGAGGAAAAATTGATAATGCAGTATATTACAGTGGAATAATTGCAGAAGCAAAGTACTTGAGATGATGAGAGGGAAAGGAATCCAAAGAACCATAGAGAATATAGGTTCTGATATGAGTAGGACCACATTCTTCACAGTAAGAAAATGGAGACTTTTCTTGGTTATTTTTTTAATGAGATTTCAGGTCATTTAGTAGATTGGACAGTAGTTTGCATCCATTTTTTTTCTATGATGTAAGAGACCAGGTAAGGAAAGCCACAGTAATCAAAATAGCCTGTACCGGCACAAGGACAGATATATAGAACAATGGAATCAAACTGAGAGCTCAGAAATCAATGCTCATATTTATGGGCAAATGATTTTTGACAAGGGGGCAAAGACCACTCAGCTGGGAGAGAATAGCCTCTTCAACAAATGGTACACGAGAACTGGCTCTCCATTTGTAAAAGAATGAAGGAGGACCCCTGCCTCATACCTTACATAAAAATCAACTCAAAGTGGATCAAAGACCTAAATATAAGAGCCAGAACTATCAAATTCCTAGAAAAAATGTAGGAAAGTATCTTCAGGACCTTAAAGTTAGGCAATGTTTTCTTAGACTTTATACCCAAAGAACAAGCAACAAAAGAAAAAATATATAAACGGGACCTCACCAAAATTAAAAACTTTTGGCCCTCAAAGGACTTTACCATGAAAGTAAAATTATAATTTACAGAATGGGAGAAAATATTGGCAAACCATGTGTGGTAGTTTGGAGCTGTTATATACCCCAGAAAATGCCATATTCTTGTAATCCATTCTTGTGGAGGCTGACCTATTGTGGGTGAGATCTTTCAATTAGGTGGTGACCCAGCCCATTCAAGGTGGGTCATAATCCTTTACTGGAGTCCTTTATGAGAGGATAAAAGGCAGACACATTTTGGAGAGAACTGAGAGAGAAATGCCCTGGAGATGCTAAGAGAGAGCCCACAGACTCTCAGAGAGAAATCCACCGGAATCAGAAGCTGAAAGTGATGAAACCTGGGAGCAAAAGACCAACAAACCTGGGCCATGTGCCTTGCTGTCTGACAAAGAAACCCTGGATGCCAGCAGCATTTCCTAGAGAAGGTATCCTCCTGTTGATACCTTAATTAGGATATTTTCATGGCCTTAGAATTTTAAAATCCTAAGCTAATAAACCCCTTTTGTAAAAGCCTACCCATCCAGGTATATTGCATTTCCAGTAGCTTTAGTAAACCAAAACACCATGTATTTGGAAAATCTTTAATATCCAGACTATATAAAGGAATACTTCAAGTTAACAACACAAAGACAAACAACCCAATTTAAAAAATGGGCAGAAGAATTGAATAGTCATCTCTCCAAAGAAGATATAAAATGGCCAAAAGCACAGATGCTTCACATCATTAGCCATCAGGGAAGTACAAATCAAAACCAGAATGAGACACCATTTCACACACACTAGGATGGCTACTATTAAAAAAAAAAAATACCCAGAAATCTATGAGTGTTGGAGAGGATGTAGAGAAATAAAAATTCTTATTCATTGCTGGTGAGAACATAAAATAGTACAGCTACAGTGGAAGACAGTTTGGTAGTTCCTCTAAAAGTTAAGGATAGAATTCCCATATAACCCGGCAATCCCACTACTAGGCATATACCCAAAAGAACTGAAAGCAGGAACTTGAACAGATATTTGAACATTGATATTCATGGCAGCATTATTCACAACTGCCTAAAGAGGGATGCAATGCAAATGTACATCAACCAATGAATGGGTAAACAAAATGGGGTAGATATATGCAAAGGAATATTATTCAGCCATAAAATGAATTTCTGATACATGTGACAACATGGATGAAACTTGAAGACATCATGTTGAGTGAAATAAGCCAGACACATAAGGACAAACACAGTATGATCCCATTGGTATGAAATAGTTAGAATAAGCAAACTCATAGAGTCAGAACCTAGAATATAGGTTACCAGGGGATGGCGTTAAGGCTTAAAATGTATAGGGCTCCTATTTGAAACTATGGAAATGTTTTGGTAATAGATGGTGATGATGCTACCACAACTTGTGAACATATTTAACAGTAATTAACACTATACAAACAGTGAACTGTAAGTTAAGTCATGGACCACAGTTACTAGTAAAAATATAAAAATGTGCTTTCATTGATTGCAACAAATGCATCACACTAAATGCAAGGTGTTAACAATAAGTTTGTATATAGGAATCCTGTATTTTATGTGTGATTGTTGTGTAAACCCACAACTTCTCTGAGAAAGAGAGAGAGAGAGAGAGAGAGAGAGAGAGAGAGAGAGAGAGAGAGAGAGAGAGAGAAAGTAAGAATAAAGATAAAAGTGAGGAGTGTGTGAAGACCTTGGAGAGAAAGTATTAAACACTCATTTTGATAAGGGTCAAAGTAGACATAGCCTGGCAGTGTGACAGTTTGTATAACCAAGTTGATTAATCATTTGAGATTCATGGTCTTAAATTTAAAGTAAAACCAAACTCTATGCGTGTGTGTTTTACACAACAAAATTTGCCTGCTAAGGTGCAGGTATGGATGGAAGAGAAAGGAAAGCAGTCACTGGGGGAAAGGTAGATTCTGAAGAAGAAAAGAAAAATGAGTTGTTGATGTATCAAGATCATACAAGATGAAGAAATGAAAAGGCCAGCCACAGAAATAAAAAAAGATTCTTCTATCACTCGAAAAAGGGGAGAAGAAATAGAGGAAGTTGAAGGTGGGAATCTTTGAGGTAAAGAAGATGGAACGTGAAGAAATTTGCATCAGATTCTTTAATGTAAGTAAAGTGGGAAGTGTGTTCACCTACAGATTAAACAGTGGACCAGTGGGGAAGGCTTGTGAGAAAGAACAAATTGCAACAGCAGCTTTAGCTAGTGTGTCAGCATATTCACTTTTTAATATATCTCCAGTAAGGAATATATTAAATTGTATAACTGAGCCTAGGTGAGGAGGCCACTAAGGTAGATAAGATGGATCGCAGTTTTTGAAGAAAAGTCAGTGAAAGAGAATACAAAATAGGAAGGAGCTGCTTAAAGGGATATCAGGAATGGAAATGGGAGAGGGAGGGGAAGGGCCAACATGGGAGATATTCCTTAGAGCATCAAATCTGTTTCGGGCACCGTATTGTAGTCTCGAGCTACTCCTTATACTGATGGTTCCTTCTCTCCTGATGGCTCCCTTTCCTTGAGTTTTATTTTGGGGTTATCAGTGTTCTATGCATACTGCATGGCAGAGGTGATGAAGGAAGGCAGACCCTTCACAATGAAGAGCAGTGGGACCAAAATAACCCCAAGCCAGAAAACCTGAGGTTTATTCCTTGCCATCTACAGTGCGGATCATTATGTACATCATTTATTCATGCTGGGTCCTTGTTTCCTGATCTATAAAATGAGGGGGTCGGATTTCTAAGTCTCTCCCTCCCCTTCCCTGTCGCAAACATCTGCTTTGACAAGATGTTCAGGGTAGCTCTTTTGTTAAATGGTCTTATTTAATACTGGTAAGATGCCACAAATTTCCTGAGCTGTTATTGTTGCCACTTACTAACACTGTTCTCCATCAGCTCCCAGCTAAAAGCCAGGGTGGCAGGCACAAGTGAAAGACTCCATCACATTCACACAGCGATGGCCACACTGCGCAAGCCCTTTTAGCACATGCATTTACACCTGCGGAGAGAGATACACATAAGTTATGCCTTCGGAGTTCTAATTAAGACTTAATATTTACAAATGAAAGATACAAACTAGAGCACTCCCCACTCCCATCAAATGTAAGAGTAAAGCAAGGCATTGCCTCCGTAGTCTTTGTGTGAAGGAAGCAATGCAAATAAGCCAGCTGCTTAGCACATTAACTTTACATGATAATCTTGTGCTCTCAAACACTTCCTTTTATCTATTAGAACCTACTGGTCGCTGTCAGATGAGAGACAGAGGAAACAAAACATAAAAAATAAGCCTTGTGAAAAAGTAGGCAGTAGGAGGAGGGGCAAGATGGCGGACTGGTGAGCTGTATGTTTTAGTTACTCCTCCAGGAAAGTAGGTAGAAAGCCAGGAACTGCGTAGACTGGACACCACAGAGCAATCTGACTTTGGGCATACTTCATACAACACTCATGAAAACGTGCAACTGCTGAGATCAGCGAAATCTTTAAGTTTTTGTGGCCAGGGGACCCGCACCCCTCCCTGCCAGGCTCAGTCCTGTGGGAGGAGGGGCTGTCAGCTCCAGGAAGGAGAAGGGAGAACTGCAGTGGCAGCCCTTATCGGAAACTCATTCTACTGATCCAAACTCCAACCATAGATAGACTGAGACCAGACACCAGAGAATCTGAGAGCAGCCAGCCAAGCAGAAAGGAGACAGGCATAGAAAAAAACAGCACAAAAAACTCCAAAATAAAAGCGGAGGATTTTTGGAGTTCTGGTGAACATAGAAAGGGGAAGGGCAGAGCTCAGGCCCTGAGGCTCATATGCAAATCCCGAAGAAAAGCTGATCTCTCTGCCCTGTGGACCTTTCCTTAATGGCCCTGGTTGCTTTGTCTCTTAGCATTTCAATAACCCATTAGATCTCTGAGGAGGGCCCTTTTTTTTTAAAATCCTTTTTTCTTTTTCTAAAACAATTACTCTAAGAAGCCTAATACAGAAAGCCTCAAAGACTTGCAATTTGGGCAGAGCAAGACAAGAGCAGAACTAAGAGAGCTCTGAGACAAAAGGTAATAATCCAGTGGCTGAGAAAATTCACTAAACACCACAACTTCCCAAGAAAAGGGGGGTGTCTGCTCACAGCCATCATCCTGGTGGACAGGAAACACTCCTGCCCATCGCCAGTCCCATAGCCCAGAGCTGCCCCAGACAACCCAGTGTGACAGAAGTGCTTCAAATAACAGGCACACATCACAAAACTGGGTGTGGACATTAGCCTTTCCTGCAACCTCAGCTGATTGTCCCAGAGTTGGGAAGGTGGAGCAGTGTGAATTAACAAAGCCCCATTCAGCCATCATTTCAGCAGACTGGGAGCCTCCCTACACAGCCCAGCAGCCCAGAACTGCCCTGGGGGGATGGCACTCACCTGTGACATAGCACAGTCATCCCTCAACAGAGGACCAGGGGGTGCATGGCCTGTAAGAGGGATCCACTCAAAACTCTCAGGAGCCATATGCCAATACCAAGGACTTGTGGGTCAGTGGCAGAGAGAAACTGTGCCAGGACTGAACTGAAGGATTAGACTATTGCAGCAGCTTTAAAACTCCAGGATCACCAGGGAGATTTGATTGTTAGAGCCACCCCCCCTCCCTGACCACCCAGAAACAGGCCCCATATACAGGGCGGGCAACACCAACTACACACGCAAGCTTGGTACACCAATTGGACCCCACAAGACTCACTCCCTGACTCACCACAAAGGCAAAGCAGGGGAGAACTGGCTTGTGGATAACAGGTGGCTCATGGACGCCATCTGCTGGTTAGTTAGAGGAAGTGTATTCCATGAAGCTGTAGATCTGATAAATTAGAGATAAGGACTTCAATTGGTCTACAAATCCTAAAAGAATCATATAAAGTTAAGCAAATGCCAAGAGGACAAAAACAACAGAAAATTATAAAGCATATGAAAAAATAAGATGATATGGATAACCCAAGCCCAAGCACACAAATCAAAAGATCAGAAGAGACACAGCACCTAGAGCAGCTACTCAAAGAACTAAAGATGAGCAATGAGACCATAGTACGGGATACAAACGATATCAAGAAGACCCTAGAAGAGCATAAAGAAGACATTGCAAGACTAAATAAAAAAATAGATGATCTCATGGAAATTAAAGAAACTGTTGACCAAATTAAAAAGATTCTGGACACTCATAGCACAAGACTAGAGGAAGCTGAACAACAAATCAGTGACCTGGAACATGACAGAATGGAAAATAAAAGCATAAAAGAAAGAATGGGGAAAAAATTGAAAAAATCAAAACGGACCTCAGGGATATGATAGATTATATAAAACATCCGAATATAAGACTCATTGGTGTTCCAGAAGGGGAAGAAAAGGGTAAAGGTCTAGGAAGAGTATTCAAAGAAATTGTTGGGGAAAACTACCCAAATCTTTTAAACAACATAAATACACAAATCATAAATGCCCAGCGAACTCCAAATAGAATAAATCCAAATAAACCCACTCCAAGACATATTCTGATCACACTGTCAAAAATGGAAGAGAAGGAGCAAGTTCTGAAAGCAGCAAGAGAAAAGCAATTCACCACATACAAAGGAAACAGCATAAGACTAAGTAGTGACTACTCAGCAGCCACCATGGAGGCGAGAAGGCAGTGGCACGATATATTTAAAATTCTGAGTGAGAAAAATTTCCAGCCAAGAATACTTTATCCAGCAAAGCTCTCCTTCAAATTTGAGGGAGAGCTTAAATTTTTCACAGACAAACAAATGCTGAGAGAATTTGCTAACAAGAAACCTGCCCTACTGGAGATACTAAAGGAAGCCCTACAGACAGAGAAACAAAGAAAGGACAGAGAGACTTGGAGAAAGGTTCAGTACTAAAGAGATTTGGTATGGGTACAATAAAGGATATGAATAGAGAGAGGGGAAAAATATATCTGACAAACATAAACCAAAGTATAAGATGGCTGATTCAATAAATGCCTTCATGGTTATAACGTTGAATGTAAATGGATTAAACTCCCCAATTAAAAGATGTAGATTCGCAGAATGGATCAAAAAAATGAACCATCAATATGTTGCATACAAGAGACTCATCTTAGACACAGGGACACAAAGAAATTGAAAGTGAAAGGATGGAAAAAAATATTTCATGCAAGCTACAGCCAAAAGAAAGCAGGTGTAGCAATATTAATCTCAGATAAAATAGACTTTATATGCAGGGACGTTTTGAGAGACAAAGAAGGCCACTACATACTAATAAAAGGGGCAATTCAACAAGAAGAAATAACAATCATATGTCTATGCAACCAATCAAGGTGCCACAAAATACATGAGAGAAACACTGGCAAAACTAAAGGAAGCAACTGATGTTTCCACAATAATTGTGGGAGACGTCAACACATCACTCTCTCCTATAGATAGATCAACCAGACAGAAGACCAACAAGGACATTGAAAACCTAAGCAATCTGGTAAATGAATTAGATTTAACAGACATATACAGAACATTACATCCCAAATCACCAGGATACACATACTTTTCTAGTGCTCACTGAACTTTCTCCAGAATAGATCATATGCTGGGACATAAAACAAGCCTCAATAAATTTAAAAAGATTGAAATTATTCAAAGCACATTCTCTGACCACAATGGAATACAATTAGAAGTCAATAACCATCAAAGCCTTAGAAAATTCACAAATACCTGGAGGTTAAACAACACACTCCTAAACAATCAGTGGGTTAAAGAAGAAATAGCAAGAGAAATTGCTAAATATTTAGAGATAAATGAAAATGAGAACACAACATACCAAAACCTATGGGATGCAGCAAAAGCAGTACTGAGGGGGAAATTTATAGCACTAAAAGCATATATTAAAAAGGAAGAAAGAGCCAAAATCAAAGAACTAATGGATCAACTGAAGAAGCTAGAAAATGAACAGCAAACCAATCCTAAACAAAGTAGAAGATAAGCAATAACAAGGATTAAAGCAGAAATAAATGACATAGAGAACAAAAAAACAATAGAGAGGATAAATATCACCAAAAGTTGGTTCTTTGAGAAGATCAACAAGATTGACAAGCCCCTAGCAAGACTGACAAAATCAAAAAGAGAGAAGACCCATATAAACAAAATAATGAATGAAAAAGGTGACATAACTGCAGATCCTGAAGAAATTAAAAAAAATTATAAGAGGATACTATGAACAACTGTATGGCGACAAACTGGATAATGTAGAGGAAATGGACAATTTCCTGGAAACATATGAATAACCTAGACTGACCAGAGAAGAAACAGAAGACCTCAACCAACCCATCACAAGCAAAGAGATCCAATCAGTCATCAAAAATCTTCCCACAAATAAATGCCCAGGGCCAGATGGCTTCACAGGGGAATTCTACCAAACTTTCCGGAAAGAACCAACACCAATCTTACTCAAACTCTTTCAAAACATTGAAGAAAATGGAACACTACCTAACTCATTTTATGAAGCTAACATCAATCTAATACCAAAACCAGGCAAAGATGCCACAAAAAAGGAAAACTACTGGCCAATCTCCCTAATGAATATAGATGCAAAAATCCTCAATAAAATACTTGCAAATCGAATCCAAAGACACATTAAAAAATCATACACCATGACCAAGTGGGGTTCATTCCAGGCATGCAAGGATGGTTCAACATAAGAAAATCAATCAATGTATTACAACACATTAAAAATTCAAAAGGGAAAAATCAAATGATCATCTCAATAGATGCTGAAAAAGCATTTGACAAAATCCAACATCCGTTTTTGATAAAAACACGTCAAAAGGTAGGAATTGAAGACAATTTCCTCAATATGATAAAGAGCATGTATGAAAAACCCACAGCCAGCATAGTACTCAATGGTGAGAGACTGAAAGCCTTCCCTCTAAGATCAGGAACAAGACAAGGATGCCCACTGTCACCACTGTTATTCAATATTGTGCTGGAAGTGCTAGCCAGGGCAATACAGCAAGACAAAGAAATAAAAGGCATCCAAATTGGAAAAGAAGAAGTAAAACTGTCATTGTTTGCAGATGATATGATCTTATACCTGGGAAACCCTAAGAAATCGACGATACGGCTACTAGAGCTAATAAACAAATTTAGCAAAGTAGCGGGATACAAGTTTAATGCACATAAGTCAGTAATGTTTCTATATGCTAGAAATGAACAAACTGAAGAGACACTCAAGAAAAAGATACCATTTTCAATAGCAACTAAAAAAATCAAGTACCTGGGAATAGACTTAACCAAAGATGTAAAAGACCTATACAAAGAAAACTACATAACTCTACTAAAAGAAATAGAAGGGGATCTTAAAAGATGGAAAAATATTCCATGTTCGTGGATAGTAAGACTAAATGTCATTAAGATGTCAATTCTACCCAAACTCATCTACAGATTCAATGCAATCCCAATCAAAATTCCAACAACCTACTTTGCAGACTTGGAAAAGCTAGTTATCAAATTTATTTGGAAAGGGAAGATGCCTCGAATTGCTAAAGACACTCTGAAAAAGAAAAACGAAGTGGGAGGACTTACACTCCCTGACTTTGAAGCTTATTATAAAGCCACAGTTGTCAAAACAGCATGGTACTGGCACAAAGACAGACATATAGATCAATGGAATCGAATTGAGAATTCGGAGATAGACCCCCAGATCTATGGCCAACTGATCTTTGATAAGGCCCCCAAAGTCACTGAACTGAGTCATAATGGTCTTTTCAACAAATGGGGCTGGGAGAGTTGGATATCCATATCCAAAAGAATGAAAGAAGACCCCTACCTTACACCCTACACAAAAATTAACTCAAAATGGACCAAAGATCTCAATATAAAAGAAAGTACCATAAAACTCCTAGAAGATAATGTAGGAAAACATCTTCAAGACCTTGTATTAGGCGGCCACTTCCTAGTCTTTACTCCCAAAGCACAAGGAACAAAAGAAAAAATAGATAAATGGGAACTCCTCAAGCTTAGACGTTTTTGCACCTCAATGGAATTTCTCAAAAAGGTAAAGAGGCAACCAACTCAACGGGGAAAAATTTTTGGAAACCATGTATCTGACAAAAGACTGATATCTTGCATATATAAAGAAATCCTACAACTCAATGACAATAGTACAGACAGTCCAATTATAAAATGGGCAAAAGATACGAAAAGACAGTTCTCTGAAGAGGAAATACAAATGGCCAAGAAACACATGAAAATATGTTCAGCTTCACTAGCTATTAGAGAGATGCAAATTAAGACCACAATGAGATACCATCTAACACCGATTAGAATGGCTGCCATTAAACAAACAGGAAACTACAAATTCCGGAGGGGATGTGGAGAAATTGGAAGTCTTATTCATTGTTGGTGGGACTGTATAATGGTTCAGCCACTCTGGAAGTCAGTCTGGCAGTTCCTTAGAAAACTAGATATAGAGTTACCATACGATCCAGCGATTACACTTCTCGGTATATACCCGGAAGATCGGAAAGCAGTGACACGAACAGATATCTGCTCACCAATGTTCATAGCAGCATTATTCACAATTGCCAAGAGATGTAAACAACCCAAATGTCCTTCAACAGATGAGTGGATAAGTAAAATGTGGTATATACACATGATGGAATACTACATGGCAGTAAGAAGGAACGATCTCGTGAAACACATTACAACATGGATGAACCTTGAAGACATAATGCTGAGCAAAATAAGCCAGGCACAAAAAGAGAAATATTATATGCTACCAGTAATATGAACTTTGAAAAATGTAAAACAAATGGTTTATAATGTAGAATGTAGGGGAACTAGCAATAGAGAGCAATTAAGGAAGGGGGAACAATAATCCAAGAAGAACAGATAAGCTATTTAACGTTCTGGGGATGCCCAGAAATGACTATGGTCTGTTAATTTCTGATGGATATAGTAGGAACAAGTTCACAGAAATGTTGCTATATTATGTAACTTTCTTGGGGTAAAGTAGGAACATGTTGGAAGTAAAGCAGTTATCTTAGGTTAGTTGTCTTTTTTCTTACTCCCTTGTTATGGTCTCTTTGTAATGTACTTTTATTGTATGTGTTTTTTTTTAATTTTTTTTTTCATACAGTTGATTTAAAAAAAAGGAAATTTAAAAAAAAAAAAAAAGGAAAAAAAATATGTAGAGACCCCTTGAGGAGCCTGTGGAGAATGCAGGGGTATTGGCCTACCCCACCTCGATGGTTGCTAACATGACCACAGACATAGGGGACTGGTGGTTTGATGGGTTGAGCCCTCTACCATAGGATTTACCCTTGGGAAGACGGTTGCTGCAAAGGAGAGGCCAGGCCTCCCTATAATTGTGCCTAAGAGCCTCCTCCCAAATGCCTCTTTGTTGCTCAGATGTGGCCCTCTCTCTCTAACTAAGCCAACTTGAAAGGTGAAATCACTGCCCTCCCCCCTACGTGGGATCAGACATCCAGGGGAGTGAATCTCCCTGGCAACGTGGAATATGACTCCCGGGGAGGAATGTACACCTGGCATCGTGGGACGGAGAACACCTTCTTGACCAAAAGGGGGATGTGAAAGGAAATGAAATAAGCTTCAGTGGCAGAGAGATTCCAAAAGTAGCCGAGCGGTCACTCTGGTGGGCACTCTTACGCACAATTTAGACAACCCTTTCTAGGTTCCAAAGAATTGGGGTAGCTGGTGGTGGATACCTGAAACTATCAAACTAGAACCCAGAACCCATGAATCTCGAAGACAATTGTATAAAAATGTAGCTTATGAGGGGTGACAATGGGATTGGGAAAGCCATAAGGACCATACTCCACTTTGTCTAGTTTATGGATGGATGAGTAGAAAAATAGGGGAAGGAAACAAACAAACAAACAGACAAAGGTACCCAGTGTTCTTTTTTACTTCAATTGCTCTTTTTCACTTTAATTATTATTCCTATTATCTTTGGGTGTGCGCTAATGAAGGTGTCAGGGATTGATTTAGGTGATGAATGTACAACTATGTAATGGTACTGTGAACAATCAAATGTACGATTTGTTTTGTATGACTGCATGGTATGTGAATATGTCTCAGTAAAATGAAGATAAAAATAAATAAATAAGTAAGTAAATAAAGTAGGCAGTAAATTCCCCCCCCCCAAAAAAAAATAAAAAAATAACCGTTGTCTCTCATCTGTTCCTTAACAATATAGGTGGAAGTCAGAATTTGTCTTTAGGAATAGATAGATTGATTGATAGACAGACAGATGATAGATAGAAATTTATATATATATATATATATATATATATATATACACACATACATACATTTATATATATATAAAACATTCTTAACCTAAAATGACATCTCTCTGCTATAAGGTAGACAATACATGTGGCCATGGGGCCAGGTGAATCTTTGGCTTTCATATATAGCAAGCACTCTTTGCACTATACATATGACTATCACAGGACAGTGCCATTTAAACACTGGCACCCTCTCTCTCCTGACAGTGAGAGCCAATTCTAAGCAGTTTGACTTCAGTTTCGTGGCCTAAGTAATCCCTGGCTCCTTCTCTTTAAATGGCTGTCTCACCATCTTTTCCCCAGCTAGTACTTCCTGCTTTTACTACCTTGCATATCTTCCCTACTAGGTTTCTTAAGACAAATATTCATCCTTCTAATGTATTTGTCAAACCCTAAATAGGCAATAATTTGGGGGTAGACTTTCTAGGAATAACATTTCAGATTTTAAATAAAACATTGATATATATATCAATAGACCCCATATATTTAATAGTAAACTATTTTGTGCTAGCTGCTGAGCTAAGCAGATACTGGGGAAACAGGATAAAAGTAGTAACAGTCTCTGTAAGACAAATATGTCACTTCAATCCATGGAAAATTTTGTATTAGTTTTGGTTTAAAAAATAAAAACTAATTCAACATTATTTTTATTTCTAATTCTTTTTCAGTTTCTCAAAATGCTTATCAGTCTCATTAAGTCAAGAAATATTTTGATATTTTCATAATTAATCCGAGTAAACTGTTTCTCATTTCATGAAAATGTCATAATAAAAATGAAAAATTCTATGATTTCTCAAAAGTTATTAAAAACAAAGATTTTCCCTTAGGAATGACTGCATTTATCAATTCTGGTCATGGAATAATTTATCACTTTCATCTTTGAATTGAAGTATTCTAGGAAATAGCAATGTGTAACCTTGTATTCATAAAGTTTCTTTCTTTTTTGTGTTAATTATCCCTAACTTCTGAGAACACTCATTTGCACACACTTGCTTTTCAAAGGTTATTCCCACATTCTGTAGTCTATAATGAAAAACTCCCTGTGTGGTTATGAAAGGTTTTGAAATATTAATTCTGGGATTCTCATCAGAATGAGAAACAGAAAACAAAAAAGCATTAATTCTGAAACTATAACAGATCATTTTTCTAATTATACCTAAGAATTTCACTGGGTCTTTATAGTATCAGAAAAATACATTTCAGAAAGATCAAATCAGAATTTAAATGTTCCTTTTTATGTATAAATGGAAACACCTTTCTTCCTACCTTTTCTGACTCTTCGAAACTGAGTTATCACAGAATTTCAAACAATTGCACTATTAAGCCATCAGCTTCAGCTTCATACCTCTACAGGCCTTTTGGTCTTCAGAGAGCTGGTACCCTGGGTGGCAGGCTCACTTGGCCATGCCACTCACTCTGACAGATGTGGGCACATCCATTCCCACTTGTGCAGGGGTCCATCTCCAAAAGCAAAAAAGCAGTAATTGTTCACAATTCATTCCTTATAGAAAGTTATACAGATTGGAAGAGGGAAGAAGGAAAGATAAAGAGGGAATTGGGGCCATTGGGTTTTTAACATATAGATGGTAAGGACTCCTGAAAGTCCTTGTACCACTTTTAAATGGAACTAATTCAACAAAAGCTTTTCCATTTTGTGATCTCAAGTCCAAAATCTGAACAATCTAAACATGGTTCAAGGGCAAAGAAGAATTAGCTTAATTTCACTCCTCAAAAAATGCCTGTCTCCTACTCTCTGATCCCCAAAGTTAAATATAGACTTAGTAAGGATACTTCATATGCATTTGCACTTTTTCTCTTTTCCACATTTTCTATTCTTTTGAGTAGGAGAATCATTCTTAGGTAAACTCTGTTACCTTCTGTTGGCCCCCTCTCCCTTTGGACGATCTGTCAAGGTATGAGGAGAAAGCAAACTGGAGCTACCTAAACCATGGAATGCTCCTAGCTGTACAGCTGTATTGGGGATGGTCATAAAGAAATTCAACTCCCATTGGAATTTGGTCACCTGGCCTTATTCTCCCCTAAAACTGCTCCTGTCTTAGTGGGTCTTATTCATATACTCTGGAAGTCTGAAATAATGGGAAGCCACACATTCTATCAACAGAGCTTATTTGTCAAGTTTGTGAATTAACTGACTCATCCCCGTGAATCCAGCCTCTATAATGCAGGCTACTGGGTTGGAATTTCAGAATTTCACCAGTACCTGCCCCACGAGCTCCAGACTTATTTTTTTTAATGCACATGGTATAAAAAGAAAAAAAAGAAAAGAAAAACTACCACCCTTGTCCTCCAATTCACTCAGTTCACCTACCATATATAACACAGATTTTATTAGTTTCTTGGGTATCTTTTCAGGCTTTCTTTATGAAAATATAAGTGAAACAAATATGCATTTTTGTATGTAACAAAATGCAATATACACTCTTTGGCTCCTTGCTTTTTTAGTAGGCATTGCATTGAACCTTAAGATCAGTTTGGGGAGTATTGCCATTTTAACAGTATAAAGCAATATGATCCATGACTATGAGATGTTTCTCCATTTATTCAGGTCTTCTTTAATTTCTTTTAATAATGTTTTAGAGTTTCTGGTGTATCATTTTTGTACTTCTTTTGTTAAACTTATTCCTAAGCATTTTATTTTATTTTTTGATGCTGTTGTAAATGAAATTGTAGTCCGAGGACACTTTATTGTCACAGAGGCAGATTACTGCCTACAAGCATGGCTTCTCTGTGTGAGAAAAAAAGCCCTATTTTCTCTGCTTCTCCAAATTAAATCAACTTGATGAGTTTCTTTTATAATTTGAGCCCACAAGTAGTTCCTTTGCCAGTTATTGCAAATAAGGGATATAATATCCACATATAAGAATAAGCACTCATTTTCAAGGAGTGGAACTTTGATCTTTTATTACTATCTGAAATCTGCTATTACTGTATTCTCTTGACAATTTCCACCCTTCTCTGCCAATGATATAAGCTCTTTTAGCAGCTCTCACATTAGAATCTGCAGATTATACCAGCCCTACCAAATTCACAGAAATTTTTCTGGAGTGTTTGCCTCTGTTTTTTTTTTCTTTTCTTTGTATATACTCTCAGAATGAGAAATGGAAAGATGTTGACCTACACAGCCATGTTCACATGAGTAACTTAATTCATTTCAATGTATATCACCTATCACCAGCTCTCAAAGACACTGGTATCGGTAACTTCTCATATGAACCCTGCAAAAGTGAGGGGCCCATCCCACCAGAAGCAAAATTACAAAAGTAGATGACAATTAGCTTTGATATGTTCTTCTAATAAATCTTTACATCCGGGGCCTCGTCTCTAAATTTTGTTCAAGCTTTTTTTGTCTTTAATGTCTTTCTGATGCCCATGATTTCCATCTTTGAGGGGTTACCCTACTAGAAACCAGTCAGATATAACTTCCTTATAGCAAACCCCAGTCCTGTCAAAATTCCCTTCCACTGATGAACATGGAAGAGCTAAAAGATGAAACTCTCACAATGACAGCTTTTATTCTCAGTTGTAAAACATAAGAGGGCATTTGAATACTTTCAGTAATATTTCAATAATATTTTCACTGAAGATTATGATACTCCTTTTAGATAGAGGTAAAGGGCAGAAACCTTTATACAATGACACTTCAATGGAAACTATTCAAATTTGGTTTGTGACTCTGGAAAAGTAGCAGTGAAGCAGTGACTGGACTTACCTCCTGCCATAAACAACTAGAAAACACGATTAAAATATATGAAACAACCCTTTGCGGACATTGGACAACAGAGAGCACAGAGTGGGATCCTTGAGTGAAGGGAAACAAAATGAGACAAATGACTGCTCTGGTTACTGGTGGACACAATTTCTGGATTACAGCACAAGAAGGAGAAACCAAAAGAGAATCAATGGTCTCACTAAGTTGAGGAGACAGAGATCAGCATTCATGAAGACCAAGGCAGCTAGAACTTTGTGGAGTAGAGTGCTAGAATGGTGGAAGTTACACAGACAAGGAGTGCCAGAAATCTGTGTAAGGGTCCTCATGAATCTTTGACTAAATATTACTCCATGTATGCCTGAAGATTTAACATATGTCTTTTCATGCTTACAGAGAGGAACAGAATAGAGTAAAGAATAAAACAGAGTAGAATAGAATAAAAAGAATATAGCTGAAAAAGTACTCAAAGAAACAATGGCTGCAATTTCCTCAAATTTGGCATAATACATAAATGTACAGACTCAAGAAGTTTTGTGAACCCCAAATGGGATAAACTTAATGGAATCCACATTGAGACACAACATAATCAAGTTGCTTAAAACTAAAAACAAAGATTAAAATCTTAGAAGCAGTGAGAAAGAAACATCTTTCTTATAGAGAAAAATCAATTTAAATTGCATCACATTTCTCATCAGAAACCATGAGAGGCAGACGGAAATGGCACAACATTTTTTCAGCACTGAAAAAATGAATATCCAGTGAATATTCTGAAAGAATGAAAAGGAAATTAAGACATTGCTGGATAAAGAAAAACTAAAAGAATGTGTTGTCAGAAGATCTACACTAAAATAATGGCTAAAAAAAGTTTTCAAAACAGAAAGAAAATAATAAAAAATGACTCTTGGAACACCAGAAGGGAGGAAGAACAAAGATAAGCAAGACTTTGAGTAAATACAGTAATTGAACTTTCTTCTCCTCTTGAGTCTTCTCAATTATGTTTGATGACGGAAGCAAAAATTGTGACATTTTCTGATGTGGTTCTAAATTTACTTCAAGGAAATTATATATATTACAATATATATATATAGGAGTGTAAGGGGAAGCATATACTCCCCTATACTTCACCTGAAGTGGTAAAATGATGGCACCAGTAGACTGTGTAATACTAAGAGCAATTGCAAAAAATCTATACAGAGTGATACACTTGAAAGTGCTGTAGGTGAATCAAAATGGAATAAAATGATAAATCAAAAACTTCAAGTAACCTACCAGAAGGCAGGAAAAAGAAAATAGAGAAACAAACAAACAAACAAAAACAAAGCAAAACAAACAAACCAAAAAACAAAACAAAGAGAACGAACAGCAAATAAAAAATGAAAGGCAAGATTTAAGCCCTAACATATCAATAATTACTTCAAATAAAAATGATGTAAATACCCTTATTAAGTGACACAGATTTAAAGAGTGCATTAAAAAACACTAGAAACACACTGTCTATAAGAAACTCATTTCAAATATAATGTTATAGGCACATTGAAAGTAAAGGGATGCAAAAATTTATGCAATGCAAAAGAAAGCAGAGGTGGTTATTAATATCAGATAAAGCAGACTTCAGGGAATAGAAAATTAACAGGAAACATAAAGGGACATTATATATTGATAGAAGAGTTAATACATCAAGAAGACATTACTGCAAAATATGTTAAGCAAAAATGGATAGATCCTAAAGGAGAAATAGAAAATCCACAATACAGTTGGAGAATTCAGCATTCTTATCTCAACAAGTGAAATAACAACTAGACATAAAAAAGCAAGGGCATATAAGAACTCAACCAACAGGATCTAATCAACATGTATAAAACACTCCACCCAACAACAATAGAGTACACATCCAATTGCCCACTGAAAATGTACCAAGATAGAACACTTCCTGGGCCAAAACACAAACATTTAAAAAAATTAAAATAATTGAAATCATACATACTGTGTTTTCTGGTCACAATTCAGAATCAAATGAGAAACTGATAGCAGAAATATATCAGGAAAATCATCTAACACTTGGAAATTAAACAACATGTTTCTAAATAATCTATAGGTCAAAGAGGAACTCTCAATGACATAAAAACATTAAATGAAATAAAAATGAAAATATATCAAAATTTGTAGAAGACAGGTAAAACAGTGCTGGGAGGTAAATTCATACTGCTAAATACATACATTAGAAAAGAGGAAATGTCTCAAATCCACAATCTAAAGAATGCAGAAAGAGAAGAGCAAAACTAAAATCAAAGCAGGAAGATGGACATAATAATGATAAGAGCAGAAATCAACAAAATTGAAAATATAAAGACAAGAGAGAAAATTAATAAAACAAAAATCTGGTTCTTGGTAAAGATCAGTCATATTGACATATCTCTAGCAAGACTCATACGGAAAAACAGAAAAGAAGACACAAATTAGCAATATCAGGAATGAAAGAGGGGATATTATCATAGACGTGCTGACATCAAAAAGATATTAAGGGAATATTTTACAAACAACTGTATACACACCCATCAGTTAGAAAACTTAGATTAAAAAAATTCCCCAAAAAACACAAAAACCACAAATAACCCAATATGAAATAATTTGAATACCCCTAAAGTTATTAAAGAATGTTAATTCATCACTTAAACACACACAAAAAAGAAATCTCTAGACCCAGATGGTTTCACTGAAGAACTCTACCAAACATTTGAAGAATTATCATCAGTTTTACACAATTCCTTAGAGAAAAAGATAGAAAAGGGAACACTTCTTAATTATGAACATTGTATTACTCTGACACAAAAACTATACAACTAAAGAGCAAAGAAAAAGAAAGACTACAGACCAATATCCATTATGAATATAGATGCAAAATATTTAACAAACTATTAAAAATTAGAATTCAGCAATGTAAAGA